>NC_041387.1:486648724-486675902 GCF_002162155.2 Triticum dicoccoides | reverse complement strand
TAAACACACATCTGGGTGGATTGAGGCACCTGATGTCTATCAGGACTTGCCTGTTTTTTTTGGACCGCCACCCAGGCTCAAAGGGATCATAAGATCTTTCATGCTAGAAACTTCCGTGTGCAGCCACATGCTACTATGGGCTCTAGCATAGTTGACTAAGTTGTGCGAACTCTTACGGGGTAGACTAGCAGATGTAGGGGATGTAGGTGTACCGGTTTACCCCACATGTAAGGTGCTAGCGCTTCTGAAAGACTATGTCTCGGTCATCCGTCTTCTCAAACACCCTGTAGTGCGAGAAACCAAACGGAGGCGATCGAGTCTTGTGGGAAAAGTGCGCAAACCTCTGCAGAGTAACAAACTAATCATGATTAGCCGTGTCCCCGGTTATGGACATTTTGAGTATCTAGTTCTTGGATTATCCTGTTGATCTCAACACGTTACTTATTATAATTTGTTGGGTTTTAATTATTTTTAATTGGGATTGAGAATGCTGTCAACCATTCTCAATGTTTCACAACCACCATGATAGTTAAATAAATTTATTCCTTTGTAGTAGGAAAAAATTGGCTTTCGCAAAAACTGTAATCATAGAGCTTTCCACCAGCCATATATGCATGTAGTATAGCCTATTCTTTCATTACTCTCTATGTGTTACATTGCCAGCATATTCCATGTGCTGACCCGTTTTCGGGCTGCAACTTTTCATGTTGCAGACTTTTCAGACGACGAGTAAGTGGTACGTTAGGGTTACGATTTCCTATACTCAACTTTGCCGTTGGTGTTGATGGGAATCCACAACCTTGTTGCTTCCGCTATATTTTGGATTGAGGTAATAGTATTTACGCTACTTTATACATGTGATTTACCTCTGTTATAAATCCTTCGAGTACTGTGTGTGTCAGCATACTGATCCAGGGATGACACATAAGCACAGAGACTTGATCCATTCGGGTCGGGTCGCTACAGTTGTCGCTTTATTGTATGCAATGCAATCGCCCTGTAATTGCTTTACTTTATCACTAAGCGATAGCGATAGTCGTAGAAGCAATAGGTGGCGAAACGACAATGATGCTATGATGTCGATCAAGGTGTCGCACCGGTGACGGTGGTTATCATGACGGTGCTTTGGAGATGGTGATCACAAGCACAAAGATGATGATGTCCATATCATATCACTTATATTGATTGCATGTGATGTTTATCCTTTATGCATCTTATTTTTCTTTGATTAACGACATCATCATAAGATGATCTCTCACTAAATTTCAAGATAAAAGTGTTCTCCCTGAGTATGCACCGTTGCCAAAGTTTGTCGTGCCCAGACACCACGTGATGATCGGGTGTGATAAGCTCTACGTCCATCTACAACAGGTGCAAGCCAGTTTTTGCACATGTAGAATACTCAGGCTAAACTTGACGAGCCTAGCATATGCAGATATGGCCTCGGAACACTGAGACCGAAAGGTCGAGCGTGAATCATATAGTAGATATGATCAACATAGTGATGTTCACCATTGAAAACTACTCCATTTCACGTGATGATCGGTTATGGTTTAGTTGATTTGGATCACGTGATCACTTAGATGATTAGAGGGATGTCTATCTAAGTGGGAGTTCTTAAGTAATATGATTAATTGAACTTTAATTTATCATGAACTCAGTCCTGGTAGTATTTTGCAAATAATGTTGTAGATCAATAGCTCGCGTTGTTGCTTCCCTATGTTTTAAATGTGTTCCTAGAGAAAACCATGTTGAAAGATGTTAGTAGCAATGATGCGGACTTGATCCGTGATCTGAGATTTATTCTCATTGCTACACAGAAGAATTATGTCCTTGATGCACCGCTAGGCGACAAACTTATTGCAGAAGCAGATGTAGACATTATGAACGTTTGGCTAGCTCAATATGATGACTACTTGATAGTTTTGTGCACCATGCTTTATGGCTTAGAACCGGGACTACGAAAACGTTTTTGAAACGTCACGAAACATGTGAGATGTTCCATGAGATGAAATTGGTATTTCAGACTCATGCCCGTGTCAAGAGGTATGAAACCTCTAACAAATACTTTGCCTAAAAGATGGAGGAGAATTGCTCAACTAGTGAGCAAGTGCTTGGATTGTCTGAGTACTACAATCACTTGAATCAAGTGGGAGTTAATCTTCCAGATAAGATAGTGATTGACAGAGTTCTCTAGTCACCATCACCAAGTTAGTATAACTTCATGATGAACTATAGTATGCAAGGGATGACAAAAACGATTCCCGAGCTCTTCGTGATGCTGAAATCAATGAAAGTAGAAATCAAGAAAAAGCATCAAGTGTTGATGATTAAACAAGATCACTAGTTTCAAGAAAAGGGCAAAGGAAAAGAAAGGGAACTTCAAGTAGAATGGCAAGCAAGTTTTCACTCCCGTGAAGAAGCCCAAAGCT
This sequence comes from Triticum dicoccoides, assembly GCF_002162155.2. Taxonomy (NCBI): domain Eukaryota; kingdom Viridiplantae; phylum Streptophyta; class Magnoliopsida; order Poales; family Poaceae; genus Triticum; species Triticum dicoccoides. The sequence continues at coordinate 486,673,470 of NC_041387.1, read as the reverse complement.
GGACCGAAGCCTAAAACTAAGTGCTTCTATTGCAAAGGAAATGGTCACTGGAAGCGGAAATGCCCTGAATATTTGGTGGATAAGAAGGATGGCAAGGTGAATAAAGGTATATTTGATATACAGGTTATTGATGTGTACCTTACTAGTGTTTATAGTAGCCCCTGAGTATTTGATACTTGTTCGGTTGCTAAATATTAGTAACTCAAAACAGGAGTTACAGAATAAATAGATACTAGTTGAGGGTGAAGTGACGATGTGTGTTGGAAGTAGTTCCAAGATTGATATCATCATCATCACACTCTCCCTACACTTTCAAGATTAGTGTAGAACCTAAATAAATGTTATTTGGAGTTTGTGTTGAGCATGAATATGATTTGATCATGTTTATTGCAATACGATTATTCATTTAAAGTCAGAGAATAATTGTTGTTCTATTTACATGAATAAAACCTTCAATGGTCATACACCGAATGAAAATAGTTTGTTGGATCTCGATCATAGTGATACACATATTCATAATATTGATGCCAAATGATGCAAAGTTAATAATGATAGTGCAACTTATTTGTGGCACTGCTGTTTGGGTCATATTGGTGTAAAGCGCATGAAGAAACTCCATAAAGATGGATTTTTGGAATCACTTGGTTATGAATCATTTGATGCTTGCGAACCGTGCCTTTTGGGCAAGATGACTAAAACTCCGTTCTCCAGAACAATGGAACGAGCTACTGACTTGTTGGAAATAATATATACTGATGTATGCATACCAATGAGTATTAAGGCTCGTGGCGGGTATCGTTATTTTCTCACCTTCACAGATGATTTGAGCAGATATGGGTATATCTACGTAATGAAGCACAAGTCTGAAACATTTGAAAAGTTCAAAGAATTTCAGAGTGAAGTGGAGAATCATTGTAACAAGAAAATAAAATTTCTACTATCTGATCGTAGAGGAGAATATTTGAGTTACGAGTTTGGCCTTCATTTAAAACAATGTGGAATAGTTTCACAGCTCACGCCACATGGAACACCACAGTGTAATGGTGTGTCCGAACGTCGTAACCGCACTTTATTGGATAAAGTGCGATTTATGATGTATCTTACCGATTTACCACTATCGTTTTGGGGTTATGCATTAGAGACAGTTGCATTCACCTTAAATAGGGCACCATCAAAATCCGTTGAGATGACGCCTTATGAACTGTGGTTTGACAAGAAACCAAAGTTGTCATTTCTTAAAGTTGGGGCTGCGATGCTTATGTGAAAAACTTTCAAGCTGATAAGCTCAAACCCAAATCGGAGAAGTGCGTCTTCATAGAATACCCAAAGATAACTATTGGGTACACCTTCTATCACAGATCCGAAGGCAAGTTATACATTGCTAAGATGGATCCTTTCTAGAGAAGGAGTTTCTCTCGAAAGAAGTGAGTGGGAGGAAAGTAGAGCTTGATAAGGTAATTGTACCTTCTCCCGAATTGGAAAGTAGTTAATCACAGAAATCAGTTCCAGTGATTCCTACACCAATTAGTGAGGAAGCTAATGATGATGATCATGAAACTTTAGATCAAGTTACTACAGAACCTCGTAGGTCTTCCAGAGTATGGTCCGCACCAAAGTGGTACGGTAATCCTATTCTGGAAGTCATGTTACTAGACCATGATGAACCTACAAACTATGAGGAAGCAATGATGAGCCCAGATTCCACGAAATGGCTTGAGGCCATAAAATCTGAGATAGGATCCATGTATGAGAACAAAGGATCGACTTTGGTTGACTTGCTCGATGATCAGCAAGCCATGTTAAATAAATGGATCTTCAAGAGGAAGACGGACACTGATAGTAGTGTTATTATCTACTAAGTTCGACTTGTTGCGAAGGTTTTCTACAAGTTCAAGGTGTTGAATACGATGAGATTTTCTCACTCGTAACGATGCTTAAGTCTGTCAGAATCATGTTAGCAATTGCCACATTTTTGAAATCTGGCAAATGGATGACAAAACTGCATTCCTTAAATGGATATTTCTTAAAGAAGTGTTGTATATGATAGAACCAGAAGGTTTTGTAAATCCTAAAGGTGCTAACAAAATGTGCAAGCTCCAGCGATCCATCAATGGACTGGTGCAAGCATCTCGGAGTTGGAATATACGCTTTGATGAGTTGATCAAAGCATATGGTTTTATACAGACTTTTGGAGAAGCCTGTATTTGCAAGAAAGTGAGTGGGAGCTCTGTAGCGTTTCTAATACTATATGTAGATGACATATTGTTAATTGGAAATGATATAGAAATTCTGGATAGCATAAAAGGATACTTGAATAAGAGTTTTTCAAAGAAAGACCTCGGTGAAGCTGCTTACATATTGAGCATCAAGATCTATATAGATAGATCAAGACACTTGATAAGTTTTTTCAATGAGTACATACCTTGACAAGATTTTGAAGTAGTTCAAAATAAAACAGTCAAAGAAAGAGTTCTTGCCTATGTTACAAGGTGTGAAGTTGAGTAAGACTCAAAACCCGACCATGGCAGAAAATAGAAAAATAATGAAAAGTAATTCCCTATGCATCAGTCATAGGTTCTATAAAGTATGCTATGCTGTGTACCAGGCCTATTGTATAACTTGCTCTGAGTTGGGCAAGGGAGTACAATTTTGATCTAGGAGTAGATTACTGGACAGCGGTCAAGAATATCCTTAGTAAGGACTAAGGAAATATTTCTCGATTATGGAGGTGATAAAAGAGCCCATCGTAAAGATTTACATTGGTACAAGCTTTTACACCAATCCAGATGACTCTAAGTCTCAATCTGGATAGATATTAAAAGTGCGAGCAATTAGCTAGAGTAGCTCCGTACAGAGCATTGTAGACATAGAATATTTGCAAAATACATACGGCTCTGAATGTGACAGACCCGTTGACTAAACTTCTCTCACGAGCAAAACATGATCATACCTTAGTACTCTTTGGGTGTTAATCACATAGCGATGTGAACTAGATTATTTACTCTAGTAAACCCTTTGGGTGTTGATCACATGACGATGTGAACTATGGGTATTAATCACATACAGATGTGAATATTGGTGTTAAATCACATGGCGATGTGAACTAGATTATTAACTCTAGTGCAAGTGGGAGACTGAAGGAAATATGCCCTAGAGGCAATAATAAAGTTATTATTTATTTCCTTATTTCATGATAAATGTTAATTATTCATGCTACAATTGTATTAAACGGAAACTTAGTACATGTGTGAATACATAAACAAACATAATGTCACTAGTATGCCTCTACTTGACTAGCTTGTTAATCAAAGATGGTTAAGTTTCCTAACCATAGACATGAGTTGTTATTTGATTAATCGGATCACATCATTAGGAGAATTATGTGATTGACTTGACCCATTCCGATAGCTTAGCACTTGATCGTTTAGTATGTTGCTATTGCTTTCTTAATGACTTGTACATGTTCCTACGACTATGAGATTATGCAACTCCCGTTTACCAGAGGAACACTTTGTGTGCTACCAAACGTCACAACTTAACTGAGTGATTATAAAGGTGCTCTACATGTGTCTCCGAAGGTACTTGTTAGGTTGGCGTATTTCGAGATTAGGATTTGTCACTCCGATTGTCGAAGAGGTATCTCTGGGCCCTCTCGGTAATGCACACCACTATAAGCCTTGCAAGCAGTGTGACTAATGAGTTAGTTGCGAGATGATGTATTACAGAACGACTAAAGAGACTTGCTGGTAACTAGATTGAGCTAGGTATTGAGATACCAATGATCAAATCTCGGGCAAGTAAAATACCAATGACAAAGGGAACAACGTATGTTGTTATGCGGTTTGACCGATAAAGATATTCGTAGAATATGTAGGAGCCAATATGAGCATCCAGGTTCCGCTATTGGTTATTGATCGGAGATGTGTCTCGTTCATGTCTACATAGTTCTCGAACCCGTAGGGTCCGCACGCTTAACGTTCGATGACGATTTATATTATGAGTTCTGTGTTTTGATGTACCGAAGGTAGTTCAGAGTCCCGGATGAGACCGGGGACATGACGAGGAGTCTCGAAATAATCGAGACATAAAGATTGATATATTGGACGACTATATTCGGACTTTGGAAAGGTTCCGAGTGATTCGGGTATTTTTCAGAGTACCGGAGAGTTACGGGAATTCGCCGGGGAATATATGGGACTTATTGGGCCATACGGGAATAGAGGAGAGAGGCCAAAAGGAAGGAGGCGTGCGCCCCCCTCTGGTCGGAATTGGACAAGGGGTGCAGCCCCCTTTTCCTTCTTCCTCTCCCCCTCTTTCCTTCTCTCCTACTCCAACAAGGGGAGGAGGAGTCCTACTCCCGGTGGGAGTAGGACTCCCCCCTTGGCACGCCCTCCTCCTAGGCCGGCCGCCTCCGCCCCTTGCTCCTTTATATACAGGGGCAGGGGGCACCCCATAGACACAACAATTGATCATTGATCTCTTAGCCGTGTGCGGTGCCCCCCTCCACCATAGTCCTCCTCGATAATATCATAGCGGTGCTTAGGCGAAGCCCTGCGTTGGTAGAACATCATCATCGTCACCACGCCGTTGTGCTGACGGAACTCTCCCTCGACACTCGGCTGGATCGGAGTTCGAGGGACGTCATCGAGCTGAACGTGTGCAAGAACTCGGAGGTGCCGTGCGTTCGGTACTTGATCGGTCGGATCGTGAAGACGTATGACTACATCAACCGCGTTGTGCTAACGCTTCCGCTTACGGTCTATGAGGGTACGTGGACATACTCTCCCCTCTCGTTGCTATGCATCACCATGATCTTGTGTGTGCGTAGGAATTTTTTTGAAATTACTACGTTCCCCAACACCTGAGCTTGTCACTACCTGGTGGCCCTCCGCCTGATATTTCTTTCGCCAATATTTTTTATACATTCCAAAAAAATTCTCTGTTAAATTTTAGGTTATTTGGAGTTATGCATAATAGATATCTCTATTATAGCCTTTTCCGGTCCAGAATTCCAGTTGTCGGCAATCTCCCTCTTCATGTGAAACTTGCAAAATAAGAGAGAAAAGGCATAAGAATAGTATCATAAAGTGAACTAATGACCGAAAACATATAATAAATAATATTAGGAAACAAGATGCAAAATAGACGTATCAACTCCCCCAAGCTTATACCTCACTTGTCCTCAAGCGAAAGCCGAAATCGATAATCATGACCACATGTTTAGAGAGAGTTGTTGATATAAAACGAAATACGGACATGAGTGCATCATGGTCATTATCATAGCAGCAATATATCATCATAAAACTTCTCATGAATAAGTGACAATACGTTCACAAGATAAAGTATGAATCATAAACTTCATTGAAAACTAACAAACTATGTTGTCAGTCATCGAAACAATTGCAATTTATCATATTATCGGAAATATTCTATGTAAAAGCTTTGTTTAGCAAGTTCACATGCTCAACTATCATTTAGTCTTCTAAAATTGCTGACACTCACGACATATGTATGGAGCAAAAGTTTCAGCCAAACACATAGGAAGATGGGGCTTATAGTTCCGCCTCCCAACTTATTTACCTCGAGGGTAATGTCAACAATAATAACTCATGATTACCTACATCCAACTGAATATATATGCATGGATCTTTCCCCACCACATGATGCTTAGCAAGAGAAAAAATAAAAACGAAATAGAGAAGAACGATATTGACTCTTGCATAAAAGTAAATACGTAAAGTAAAAAATAGGCCCTTCGCAGAGGGAAGCAGAGGTTGTCATGCGCTTTTTATTTTTGGATGTGAAAGCTCTTAGTGCAAAGGAACGTCACTTTATATTGCCCCTTGTGATTGCAACCTTTACTATGCAGTTTGTCGCTTTTATTTCTTCACCATCACAAGTTCGTACAAAGCATATTTTCCCTTACAGTAAAAGATCATACATATTTAGGAAAAAAATTTATTGCTTTTGCAGCGATGACAACTTACTTGAAGGATCTTATTCAATCCATTGGTAGATATGGCGGACACTCACGGCAAGAAACTGGGTTCAAGGGTTTTGGATGCACAAGTAGTATCTCTACTTAGTGCGAATTTTGGCTAGCAAAAGATTATGAGCAAGCACCACATGTTAGAGGATCCATGACCGTATAACTCTAAATGAATGTAAGCAAACATAACTCATTACGTTGTGTTCTTTGTCCAGTGTCAACTATTTGACATAGAATATTTAATGGGTGCTCACAATCATAAAAGATGTCCAAGATAGTATATTTATATGTGGGACCTCTCTTTCTTTATTACTTTTTCATGAATTGCAACAGTGACCAATGCTATGTTTGTTAACGTCCAATAGATTTTGTCAATTATACTTTTTTTTATGTGAAGTCATCACTCCCCATGGGATTAACGTATGATATTTTTATTCTTTTTATTTCTAAGATTGAAACAAGAAAGTAAAACAACTCAACTCAAACTACTCTGTATTATATAACTCTCACACTCGATAACATAGGTAGATAGATCACGAAACAAGCACTCAAAACTAGATCATACTAAAACTTTATTCTTCTAAACGACGAAATAACTAAGGATCGCACTAAGATAGATAAAGATGATAAAAAGTGATGGTGATACAATACCGTGGGTACCTCCCCCAAGATTGGAACAAGCCAAGGGTGGTGCCCATACCCGTCTACTCAAGTGTCTTTCTTCGGTTTTGATGGTGATGTAGTGTTAGGCTTGTTTTCGATAATGTGCATGAGTATCTCCTTCAAACTCTGAATCTCACAAAGCACGTGACAGATAATCTCGACATTCTTTTGCACTTTGGCCATAATGTGCTTATTCTCCGGACCCCAAGCATTCTTTCCTGCATCACTTTCACTTGGACGAGAGATGTCCCAGTTGGAAGGTATGTGCATGCTACTTGTGAGCTGTGTTGGGATTTCCTCGAAGAGGAGAGGATGATGCAGTACAGTAGAGATAAGTATTTCCCTCAGTTAAGAACCAAAGTTATTAATCCAGTAGGAGAACCACACAATACCTCGTGAACAACACCTACACATGAAATAGCAAATACTTGCACCCAACACAAACAAGGGGTTGTCAATCCATTGGCGGTTAATTACAAGGATCAAATCTGATAATGGTAGAAAGATAAAAGAACACAAAATAAAATAACAGTAAATAAATTACAACAAAGTATTTTTTGGGTTTTTAATATATGATAATGATAGACCCGAGGGCCATAGTTTTTACTAGAGGCTTCTCTCTCGAACAAAAAGCATACGATGGGTGAACAAATTATTGTTGGGCAATTGATAGAAAAACGCATAGTTATGATGATATCCAAGGCAATGATCATGTATATAGGCATCACATCCGAGACAAGTAGACCGACTCCTGCCTGCATTTATTACTATTACTCCACACATCGACCGCTATCCACCATGCATCTAGAGTATTAAGTTCATAAAGAATGGGGTAACGCCTTACGCAAGATGACATGATGTAGACATAGTAAACTCAATAAATATGAATAAACCCCATAATTTTATCCTTAATGGCAACGATACAAATACGTGTCTTGCCCCTTCTGTCACTGGGATATAGATCACCGCAAGATTAAACCCATCATAAAGCACATCTCCCATTGCAAGATAAATCAATCTAGTTGGCCAAACCAAATCAATAGACCGGATAGAAATACAATGCTATAATAATCATGCATAAAAGAGTTCACCGAAGAGTCAAATAATATTCTTAGATAATCTAATCATAAACCCACAATTCATTGGATCCCAACAAACACACCGCAAAAGAAGACTACATCGAATATAACTCCAAGAACATCGTGGAGAGCATTGTATTGAAGATCAAAGAGAGAGAAGAAGTCATCTAGCTACTAGCTATGGACCTGTAGGTCTGTGGTAAACTACTCACACGTCATCAGAAGGGCGGCAAGGTTGATGTGGAGGCCCTCCATGATTGATTCCCCCTCTGGCAGAGTACTAGAAAAGGCCTCCATATATGATCTTGCAAGAACAGAGGCTTGCGGTGGCGAAAAAAGTATTTTGGGTGGCTCTCTGGTTGTTTCCCGATTTTAGAGAATTTATAGAGGCGGAGTTAGGTCAAACGGAGGAACGAGGGGCCCACAAGCTACATGGGCGCCCCCAGGGCGCGCCCATGTGGCTTGTGGCCTACTCCTTCATCTTCTGGCCCTCTCCCAAAGCTTCGAGGGTCTTTTATGTCGAGAAAAATTAGTCAAAAAGTTCCGTGGCATTTGGACTTTGTTTGGTACTGTATTCCTGGAAAATCAAAAATAGGCAAAAAAACAGCATCTGGCACTTGGCACTAAGTTAATAGTTTAGTCCCAAAAATGATATAATATTGCATATAATTGCATATAAAACATCCAAGATTGATACTATAATAGCATGGAACAATCAAAAATTATAGATATGTTGGAGACGTATTAGTGCACATGGGGAGTGTTTTCAATCCCATAATTGTTAACCAAATTATGAAAATTGTTCCAATGTAACCTGTATAAGGGCCTCCTAGGGGCAAGCCCTTCTTGTACATCTTGGCTTCCTTGGTTACTTGTCGTCCCCATGTATTTATGGGGGTTTGCAGTAATGGAGATGCCCTCTAGGGTGCCCCTCTCCGAAGCCGGAGGGTGGACTTCAAGCGAATCTCCTTCATCTTCTTCCACAGTGACCTCCTCAGCCTCGTCTCTCCTGGGTTCCATCTGCAACAACCAAGTATCGTCTCCCACATTGTTGGAGGAAGAAGAAGACATGATGTCTGGCCTTGGAAATCTAATAGAAAACAACAAGAAACAAGGATAGAGGAGAAACTTGCGATACAGTGGTCAAAACATCCGAGAGTATATATGTAATGATTATTTTCATGCAGGACAAGTAATCTGGGAGAAAACAGAGTCGGGAAAATCCACGAGGGAGCCACAAGCTCACACGGCACGCCCCCGAGCTTGTCGCTCCCTCATGCGCATTTCTGGCTGTTTATTATTTTCCTAATTTCTTATATATTTCAAAACAAACAAAAAGTACTTTTATGGAACTTTTGGATTCGGTTTACTTACCGTACCATGTACCTACTCCTTTTCAGGGTTTTGGAGCATTCCAGAAGGTCACTTTTATGTGCTCCTTTGGTGTCAACATTTGAATAATATTAGTCTCAACATTAATGGGCGTACCTAAGATATAATGTTTAATTCGTTACCCATTGACCACTCTCGGATTAGTTCCTTCGGCATTGTCGACCTTAGTAGCTCTGGAGCGATAAACTTCTTCAACGATATATGGTCCTTCCCATTTCAAGAGAAGTTTTCCTACAAAGAATCTGAAATGAAAATTGTATAATAGGACTTGGTCACCTACTTTAAATTCCCGTTTTTTTATTCTTTTGTCATGACATCTTTTAACCTTTTCTTTAAACAACTTGGCATTTTCATAAGCTTGTGTCCTCCATTCATCCAGAGAACTAATATGAAATACCTCTTTTGACCGGCAAGTTTGAAATCATAATTAAGATCCTTAATTGCCCAATAAGCTATATGTTCCAACTCAAGAGGTAAATGACATGCTTTTCCATAGACCATTTTATATGGAGACATTCCCATAGGGTTTTTATAAGCAGTTCTATAAGCCCATGATGCATCATCAAGTTTCTTAAACCAATTATTTCTAGATCTATTAACGGTCTTTTACAGATTAACTTTATTTCTCTATTACTCAATTCAACTTGCCCGCTAGACTGAGGATGATAAGGTGAATTCTATGGTTGACTCATATTTATTAAGAAGTTTACGGAAAACACCATGAATAAAATGTGAAACACCACCAGTCATTAAATATCTAGGGACTCCAAACCTTGAAAATATAAATTCCTTAAGCATTTTACAAGAAGTGGTATGATCAGCACTACTAGCTGGAATAGCTTCTACCCACTTAGTAACATAATCAACATCAACCAAAATATGAGTATACCCATTAGAAGAAGGAAAAGGTCAGATACAATCAAAGCCCCAAACATCAAATGGTTCAATAACAAGTGAATAATTCATAGGCATTTCCTAATGTCTACCAATATTGCCAATTCTTTGACATTCATCACAATAAAGGACAAACTTACGTGCATCTTTGAAGAGAGTAGGTCAATAAAAACCAGATTGTAATACCTTGTGTGCAGTTCTGTCTCCAGCATGGTCTCCTCCGTATGTTTCGGAATGACACTTCTATATGCTCCTGTTCATGCTCAGGTACACAACATCTAATAACATTATCTACTCCTTCTTTATATAGTTGTTGGTCATCCCTTGAACCAAAGAAGAACTTTTTCTTTTGTTGGTATGTGTAACTAGGTGATCTATATTTAGCGACAATATTTAGCATAGTCTGCATACCAAGGGTTATTACGAGAAGTAGAAGCAGTTATAACAGCTAATTGTTCATCAGGAAAACTGTCATCAATAGGTAGTGGGTCATCAAAAACATTTTCTATCCTAGACAAATTATCTTCTACAGGATTCTTAGCTCCCTTTCTATCAATAATATGCAAGTAAATTCTTGTAACAACAGGACCCACCTAATTAATCTAGGTTTAGCATCTTTCTTTTCCACAAGATATTTAATAGCAGCATGATCGGTGTGAATAGTTACTTTAGAATCAATAATATAAGATCTACGTTTATCATATGCAAACACAAGTGCTAAAACTTCTTTCTCAATAGTAGCATAATTTCTTTGAGCAATGTCTAAAGTCTTACTAGTATAATGAATAACATTCAATTTCTTATCAACTCTTTGGCCTAGAACTATACCAACAACATAGCCATTAGCATCACACATTATTTCAAAATGCAAGTGCCAAACAGGTGGTTGAGCAATGGGTGCAGAAACTAGGGCTTTCTTAAGTATTTCAAAGTCTTCCACACAATCATCTTCAAAAACAAATGAAACATCTTTTTGCAAAAGATTAGTACGAGGCCTAGAAATTTTAGAGAAGTCTTTTATGAACCTCCTATAGAAACCAACATGACCGAGGAAACTTCTTATACCTTTGTTATCTTTAGGACATTGCATTTTCTTAATTGCATCAACTTTAGCTTTATCCACTTCAATACATCTTTCAGATATTTTATGCCCAAGGACTATACCTTCATTTGTCATAAAGTGGCACCTCTCCCAATTCAAGACAAGATTAGTTTCTTCACATCTCTGCAAAACTTGATCAAGGTTGCTTAAGCAGTCATCAAAAGAAGTTCCACAAATGAAAAAAAATCATCCATGAATACCTCAACAAACTTTTCAACAAAATCAGAAAATATAGCAGTCATACATCTTCGAAAGGTAGCAGGTGCATTGCATAAACCAAAAGGCATATGTCTATCAGCATAAGTTCCATAAGGACACGTAAAGGTAGTTTTCTCTTGATCTGCTTGTGATACAGGTATTTGAGAAAAAACAGAATATCCATCTAGGAGGCAGAAATGTGTATGCTTAGACAATCTTTCTAACATTTGATCAATAAAAGGCAAGGGGTAATGATCCTTTCTAGTATCTTTATTTAATTTTCTAAAATCAATTACCATCTTATAACCAATTACAATTCTTTGTGGGTAAGCTCATTTCTATCATTAGGAACAATAGTAATGCCTCCTTTCTTAGGGACACAATGAATAGTACTTACCCATCTACCATCATCTATAGGATAAATTATACCTGCTTCCAAAAGCTTTAATATTTCAGTTCTTACCACATCCTTCATTTTAGGATTCAGATGGCGCTAATGATCGACAACCGGGTTAGCACCAGGCTCCATATTAATCTTATGTTGACATAGAGTAGGACTAATACCTTTAAGATCATCAAGAGTGTATCCAAATGGCAGCATGATGCTTCCTCAGAGTTTTAAGTAATCTCTTTTCTTCATGCTCTAAAAGGTTAGCATTGATAATAACAGGATATATCTTCTTTTCATCAAGATAAGCATATTTCAGTATATCAGGTAATTTCTTTAATTCAAACACCGGATCACTCTTAGGTAGAAGAGGATCTCCAAGAGTTTCAACAGGTAAATTATGTTTAAGGATAGGTGCTTGTTTAAAGAATATCTTATATATTTCATTTCTTTCCTTCATATGCATATCGTTTTCATGGTCTAACAAATATTGTTCGAAAGGATCTGCAGGAGGAACAACAATAAAAGCAAGACCAATAACTTCATCTTTACTAGACAATTATTTCTCATGTGGTTGTCTACAAAACTTAGAGAAATTAAACTCATAAGATACATCACCAAACTTAATTCTATCTTTTACTTTAACACAATCAATTTCAACATTGACGGTATTCAACAAAGGCCTACCAAATATAATGGGACAAAAATTATCTTGTTGTCAACCAAGTACTAAGAAATCCTTAGGGTATTTGATCTTACCATGCAAGACCTCAACATCTTGAACAATACCAAGTGGTGAGATAGTGTCTCTATTTGCAAGCTTAATATTAACATTAATATCTTTAATCTCAGCAGGTGCAATATTATTCATAACTTCTTGGCATAAAGAAAACAAAATATCACTCACACTAGCATCCATATCACATAAAACATGATAGCAATGATCTCCAACTTTAACAGAAACAACAGGCATGCCAACTACGGGCTCATTCTTATCTAACATATCTTGTTCATTTCTTAGCAGGTTTAGCAATTCTAGCAGCCTTGTCACAGACGTAAATAACATGCCCATCAATATTATCAACCAAGAGATCCTTAACCATTGCAATATCAGGTTCCACCCTAATTTTTTCAGAGGGCCTGGGTAATCTAACATTACTTTTATTAACCATAGTTGTAGCTTTAACATGTTCCTTAATCCTAACAGGGAAAGGAGGTTCTCAATATAAGTAGTAGGCATAATTGGATCAACATTATAAATGATTGTTTCATCTTTATCTATGGCATGTTCTTCACAATTTTGTTCAATAGGTGGATGAAATTTAAACCACTTCTCCTTAGGGAGATCAACACGAGTAGAGAATGATTAAAAGAAAGTAGCTACTATCTCAGAGTCAAGTCCATATTTAGTTGGGTTTTAACTTCAGGGGAATCCAAATTTACTTTGTCCTTTGTCCTTGAGTTTTTTTTTCTATGATGAACATACACCCTTGCTACAAAAAAATACACTTCTGTGATGATACGTGTTTGTCACAGTAGGCCACGTTTTTTGTCATGCATGTACATCCATGACGATTTTATGACAGAATCAAGATAGTCATACCTGTGCTGTCGTAGAAATGTTCCATGACAATACCAAAATTATCATCACGGAAGTGTTCACTTCCATGACGATAAATGACGCGTCATGGAAGTGCTTTCGTCAAGGGTAACTGACATGTGGCATCCACCATAACAGGTCGCCGTTAAGCTATCAGGTCCAATTTTAGATCCGATAACCCGTTAACAGCCCGGACCAATGGGGATTTTCCATGTGTAAAATTCTCATTGGCCGAAAGAAACACATGTTAGCTCGTCATTGAGTCAGATAGGCGCCTATGATATGTCGGCACGTGCGACGGCCCAACACTGGTCCATTTAGCTTACAAAGGCCGGCCCGTTTGACTTGGTCAAAAGCTAGCGGGATGGCCCGTGAAAAGCCTATTAACGGTCTGTTCGCATATAGCCCATTTTACGACCCGTTAACTCATGACCCGTTAGGGCCTTCCTGAAATCGGCCCAACAACATGATGTGGGCTGTCGAATATAATACCAGTCCATTTCACTTTTGGCCCATGTATGGCCCACGACGTCTTTCGGCCCATATGAGGCCTTTCATATCTTTGGGCCCTTTAGTGGCCCATGGTGACTTTGGCCCATAATGGACAGTAAATTTATTTGTACCCATTAACAACCCATGATTCACATGGGCCATTTCCAGCTCGTGTTAGCTTTCGGCCTACTGACGACCCATACATTCTTGGGCTCCTTTCTGGCCCTCGATTACTTTCGGCCCATTATGGCCTGTTCCCCTGATGGGCCAAATTTGGCTCATGGTTAGAATAGGCCCGTTTCAGGCCTATGAATCCGTTGCGCCGTTTCTAGCCCGTCCTATATTCTGGCCCATTAACAACCTGTTATGTCTGTGACAGAATTAAGCCTTTGCTGTCTACCGGCCTGTTAACGACCCGTTACCATTCTGGCCTGATACCAATTGCGCCCGTTTATGGCCCATGTGGGCCCATTTGTCCGATGGCCTGAGGCACATTGATTCTACGGCCTGTTGGAGGCCCATTTATCCAATGGCCCATAGGAGGCCCATGGATCCTACGGCTTGTAGCATGCTCAAGGTTACCACGGTTCGTATATGGCCCATGGTTGTTGCGGCCACTAGCAAACCAAGGAAAAAGAAGACTAGGAAATAAATAAGCAAGAAACAAACGCTAGTCTATTAAGGTGATTGCACAGATTACATCCACTGGGCATCGAAGTTTGTCACCAGTGCAAATATAGGGAACACCCTACACTATACAAAAATGGCTTGTTGTTTTCTTCAGCCGGTGGTTGCACATTAAGAACAAATTTTGTATCACAACAAAACAAACTACAACCATAAAACAAAAGGAAGGTTGGCATAAAAGTTAATAGTCCGACAGATAAATGCACCAGCAGAAGTTCAGAAGCTCAGTTCATTTAACCTTACTGATACATTTTCATGTTGTACTGTCTGATGGAGCACCATAACCGTCACCTTCATTTCTCCTAGGCTCCTGAGCAACATAGCAAATGTCTGATAGTCTGGTTTCAAAACCATGCATATCTTGACGACATCGAACAATGACTGTCCTTGTTTCACAAAGGGTCTCTGTCGGTGTCAAAACCGGCGGATCTCGGGTAGGGGGTCCCAAACTGTGCGTCTAGGCGGATGGTAACAGGAGACAAGGGACACGATGTTTTACCCAGGTTCGGGCCCTCTTGATGGAGGTAAAACCCTACGTCCTGCTTGATTGATATTGATATTGTGGATGTTTACAAGAGTGGATCTAACACGAGATCAAGGAGGCTAAACCCTAGAAGCTAGCCTATGGTATGATTGTAATGGTTGTTGTTGTTGTGTCCTATGGACTAGAGCCATCCGGTTTATATAGACACTGGAGAGGGCTAGGGTTACATAGAGTCGGTTACAATGGTAGGAGATCTACGTATCCGTATCGCCAAGCTTGCCTTCCACGCCAACGAAAGTCCCATCCGGACACGGGACGAAGTCTTCAATCTTGTATCTTCATAGTCTTGGAGTCCGGTCGATGATGATAGTCCGGCCGATGATAGTTCGGCTGATGATGGTAGTCCGGCTATCCGGACACCCCCTAATCTAGGACTCCCTCAGTAGCCCCTGAACCAGGCTTCAATGACGATAAGTCCGGCGCGTATATTGGTTGGCATTGCAAGGCGTGTTCCTCCTCCGAATGATAGAAGATTGTGAACACCAGGATAGTGTCCGGCTCTGCAAAATAAATTCCACATTCCACCGTAGAGAGAATAATATACACAAGTTCAATCTGCTGACGTTTTTTGCGGCATGACGTCACGCCACTACCAAGCCATTACTCGAATCGTTTTTTACTCTACCACCTCAGCGCATTTAGCGAAGCGGTTTTCTTGGCACGTCTTGTCGAAGCAGAGATCGTGTTCCCCCTTAATACGGGATTCTCATCAATACGGACGTGGGTAACCCAACCGCGCCCGTCGCCATGCCCCCTCTATCGAAGGCGGGTCCCAAACGGTCACGGAGACGGCTCTCGGTATTCTCCCTCTTTATAACGGGACCAATGCTCGTTTCTTTTCTTCAATCCTCCATCGAATCCTCTCCCCGCTCCAAGTTCCAGCACCTAGAGCTCCAGATTCGAGCGCTTAGGACCTTCAACAATGTCCGGTTCCGACCTCCAGGGCGGGTGGATGCCCTCCTCCGTCACGGAGGAGGACGTGCTAAAGCTGCGGGAGGCCAAGTACCTGGCTTATGAGATTTTGCACAGGTTGCCTGCCGAAGGGCAGGCCATCCCCACCCCCGAGCCCGGCGAGTATGTCGTTTTTGTATCCCACCTCCGTCGGGGTTTAGGCTTCCCAATGGATCCTTTTGTGAGAGGGCTCATGTTTTACTATGGGTTGGAATTCCACGATTTGGCTCCGGAGTCCATCCTCCATATTTCCGCATTTATTGTCGTCTGTGAAGCCTTCCTCCGCGTCACCCCTCACTTCGGCCTGTGGCTGAAGACCTTCAATGTGGCACCGAAGATGATCGGGGGGCGTCAAGCGGAGTGCGGCGGGGCGGCCATAAGTAGGAGGGCCGATGCCCCATGGCCCGCTGGCTCCTTCCAAGAGGAGCTCGGCCCGTGGCAGCAAGAGTGGTTCTATATTACCATTCCGAGGGGCCGCAGACAAAAGCCGCCGCCCTTATTCCGCCCGGGACCTCCACGACGGTTGATGTCGTGGGTCAACCAAGGGCTCAACTGGGGGCCGTCAAAGGATGTGCCCCTACTACAGGGCCGGATTCGAGATCTCCAAACGAGGGAGGTTGATATGGTGGTGGTAATGCAGGTTATGCTGATTAGGCGTCTCCCGCCCTGCAAACGCCGCCCTCTCCGGCTGTGGGAGTTCAATCCGGAGGGCCCATGGATTCTTCAACACTTCATGGGCATGACACCCCTGGAGATGTACAAATTATTCTTTGGATCGCAAGAGGCGCGTCCGGAATTGACCGAGGATGCTGGCCTAAGCTGCAATCGCCCGGATACTCAAGTAAGTAGTTCCAAGTCCGGACATACCGTTTGTTTGCCTTTCGATGATTCGCCTTATGACCAACTTCCTTCTACACAGGAGTGGATAGCGGAAGCAAAATTGATATGGTGTCCGGCCCCCCTCCCCGAGACCGCACCGGATTCCGTGCTGGTCCGGATGCTTGAGGTTGCGCCTCTAGAGGAAGACGAAGGGGAAAACAGGAGAGCTACTGCCTCGCCTAAGGAGGCTCTTGAAAGAGGGGGATCGAGAATCCCTCCCTCCAAGGGGAGAAGAGGACTGCCTCCGAGGACCCGGGGGCAAAAGCCCCTAAACAAGGGAAGAAATCTTCGCCAGAGGGTCCTGCGTCCGGGGGGGCCCCGGCCGCACAATCTCACTTAAAGAATCAGCCCTCCAACGAGCCGTAAGTAGAAAGAAAGGAGTTTTATAATAAGGGACATCCCTATTTGTGCTTCTGAGGATAACTAAAGTTTTTACCTTGTAGTTCGGATCTCCGTCCTTCGCAAATGAGCTCGTCTTCGGGGGACCTTCGTCCGGAGATGATGGAGAGCGAGACGCCTCCGTCCGGGGCGCCGTCGGATAGGGCGGACGAGCCTGAAGTGTCGTCACGGAGGGAGCCCCCTGGTTTGGCAAAGCCGGATAGTTCGGCGCCAACTGGTGTACGGCTGAAGGATCTGCTTGAGAAGGCGTCTATCTCAGAAGATCACCACGCATTGATGAGCATGGTGATTGAAAGGATTTCGTCCGTCGAAGGCGGGTTGCATAATGCCGTCAGGAGTTTGCTGGCGGGGTTTGAGGTACGTAAAAATGACACACCTTTTAATAGTTTTGCATATAGAATGCACCCTGTATAGATAGTAGCCCCTGAGACTCGGTAGGTTGTCGAAATCGACAGCGTGCCGAGGATCAAAATCGCAGGTTTAAATTTCCGCCGTGCCGATGCAGGTGGCGGGTCGTCCGGGGGCCAGCCGGACTGATGGAGTTGCTGAACTAAAGCGGCAACTCGTTGTTGCGGATGCGGACATCACGCTGGTCAACAGGCGACTTGATGAGTCGCAAGGTAAGTTTTTCTATGCGGTCACTTGGTAAGGGAGCCGAAGCCCGCTCCTTACAACATGTGTGTGAAATGCAGATAGTGCCGCTGCTGTGGAGAGCCTTCGGACCGAACTTGCTCAAGCCAAGGAGCAGGCCAGAAGGAGTGATGCGGTGGCCTCGAGGGCGGCCGAGGAGTTAGCGGCCGAAAGGGTCGGACACTGCCAGAGTAGGGAAGAGATGGCCGAAATGGCCGTGAAGTTAAAAGATGCTACCGACCGCAATGAGGCTCTTGGGAAGGAGCGCCTAGCGGGGCAAGAAGACCTGGGGAAGGCCACCGCCGAAGCCAAGGATGCCCGCTCTGCAATGCGGGCTATAAAGGAAGAGCTGCGCCAGGCCGGAGATATTGTAGCTGGCAAGCCTTTTCTGCTGCGCCGAAGGTTTATGGATCCAAAGTATGCTCAGCTGGGCCAACTGTGGGGTCCAGAGGACCCTTATATGGACTTAGCAGCGAGTGCGATGGATGCTGTTGTGCATTTTCGAAGCCAGAAGGATCACAAGACGGAAGAGCTGTTTTGGTCTCAATTCCATAGTCCGGAGTGTTCACTTATGCTGACCGACCGTTTGGCCGAGTGGGCTGAGCTAAATAGGTTGTCCGGGCTTGCCATGACGGATATAGTGACCCATGTCTGGCCGGATAGGCCCGAGCCATAGAGTTACTTTGGCTTATTGCAGCAATTTCTTGGGGCGGTGCCGCATATCAAGGCGATGAAGCGGTCGGCCTGCATAGAGGGTGCGCGGATGGCACTCGCCCGTGTGAAGACACATTGGACAGAGATGGATGCCACCGCTGTTGCGACCCCGGGTTCGGACGATAACCGGTTACCCGCCGAGCACTATTTTGGCGAAGTGCTGCGTGGTGCTCGTGTAATAGAGTCGCAGTGCTCAAAAATGTTACGTTCGAATGAACGTTTTTATGATGTGAAACAATATTTATGATGTAAGCGCCTTTTATACTTGTGCGTTCAAGTAATAGAATATCTCCTATGCGGCCGTTCATGTATACGTGTGTATAACCTGAAAGATGGCAGTCATCGGCTTCAGCCCCCACGCACAAGGTGCGGGGGTGTTCACAAAAAATAGCGCGTTTTCACACTTAATCCGACGTCTCGGTCCTGTAAAGGAGGTGGTAGCATAGCAAACGAGGCAACCGGACTATAATGCTTTATCACTTTCACTTAGCCATGGAGTTCGAGGGTGGGGCTACGACATAGCCCCTGGGGGCACCGCGCTCTCTGAATTTGGGGCGCGTATGTGCCTGACCGGGAAACGGCCCTTCGTCAAAGCGGAGGAATTCTAAACATTCCCATGGCCGATCGAGTGGTTGACCAGTCTCTCGCTGTATCATGACAGTCAGTTTTCGGCTTTCTCTACTGAGGTGCTCGCCCAGCCGAACTGGGGCACAATCGCAGTAGTTCTCCTGGTGCCGCGTTAGCCGATGATACGGAACGTAAGGCAGCAAAACACAGGAGCCGGGCAAACCCAACATTTGACCAAAGACATGATTCGGAGCTGATGCATATAAGGCCTAACTCGAGACGCCGAACACTCCCGAAGGTGTTCGGTCTTTACAATAGCGGGGAAAACAATGCCCTAAGCCCCTTGTGTCCAGGTACGGGCAAGTTCTTCTGGCGCGGGCGATGCCAAAACGCCAGTCTCCACTCTGGTTATAATGAGAAACCAGGGGATTATAGCAACAAGAGACAGTAAGAAAGGTTTACGTAGGGTCTTAGTCTGAAAAGAGTCCTTGCAATGGGTCCCTACTGCACGTCTGCGCCTGTGTCTCCGTTGTGCCGTATCCTGGACGGGTGTGCATGCTATTCATCTGTAAAAAGAGAGGAACTTAGTTTGAAAAGAAATCGTGCGAGAAAGTGCATAAAAAATTGAAACATAGATTAATAAAGCTGAGCCTATGCTAGCTCATTATGGCTTATATGTACAAGCCCTTGTGAAGGGGTGTGCGGCTAGGTAGCCCCTAGCTTATTTATTCCGGACTTGTCCAGCCGTGTCCAGGGTCTCAGGCGACCTTTTAATGAAATGATGCCACGTGGACCGGGCATTTTAGGCATAAGAGACGCGTAATGTGGTATTGCATTGAAGCGGACGAAAGCTTCCCGTCCCAGTGATGCTTGATAGCTACTTTTAAATGGGGCGACATGAAAGGTTAGCTTTTCTCGTCGGAAGTTGTCAGGTGACCCGAACACAGCTTCTAGTAATAATGAACCCGTGCACCTGGCGTAAGGGCCTGGCGCCACTCCTTTTAAGGAAGTGCGTCTATGCCGAATTGTAGTAGGGTCTATCCCAACTTGCGGATTGTGTCCGGATATAGCAGGTTTAAGTCACTGCCACCGTCCATCAAAACCTGCGTGAATTGCAGTCCGTCTATTATGGGATCCAATATCAGGGCAGTCTATCCTGCGTTCCGGATACTTCTGGACTAATCTAGATGGTCGAAAGTGATTGGTTTTGACATCCAATCTCAGTGTTCCACTGGGGTGGACCATGCGACACTTGTCTTAGCGAGTGCCGTGTTGGTTTTCCGTACTATCACATGAAGTGAGTATACTTTTTTGACTTCTTGTGGGAAAGTCTTTTGACTTCCGGTGCTCTGCTGGTGGGGTTCGTCATCGTCCTCACTTGGCGCATCGAGCCCCTTGTGTCCGGCGTTGAGTCTGCCGGACTGTTTAAAAACCCAACAATTTCGGTTGGTATGGTTTGCAGGCCTTCCGGAGGTACTGTGGATTTGACATATCCGATCTAAAATTTTGTTTAAATTTGATAGCTCGTCACTGTTGTCCTTAAGAGGCAGTGTTTTATTGTTTGGCCGCGAGCTTTGGAATCTGGCGTTGACCGCCGTGCCCTTTGGGCTTTTTTCTTTATTCCAGCGCTGATCTTTCCTGCGCCGTGATTTTCCGTTTCCATCTCTGATCTCAGATGTACTCGGGTCGCTGGTGCTGCATCTTGCTAGCCAGCTGTCTTCTCCTGCGCAAAAGCGCGTCATGAGGCTTGTTAGGGCGGCCATTGTTCTTGGCTTCTCTTGGCTGAGGTGTCTGGCGCGCCATTCGTCTTGGACGTTGTGTTTAAAAGCTGCTAAGGCTTCCGCGTCCGGACAGTCGACTATTTGGTTCTTTTTGGTAAGGAACCTATTCCAGAATTTGCACGCTGACTCTTCGGGCTGTTGGGTTATATGACTCAGGTCGTCTGCATCCGGAGGGCGGACATAAGTCCCTTGAAAATTTGCTCTAAACACGTCCTCAAGCTCTTCCCAACTTCCAACAGTATTTTCTGGGAGGCTTTTGAGCCAATGCCGAGCTGGCCCTTTGAGCTTGAGGGGTAGGTATTTTATGGCGTGGAGATCATCTCCTCTAGCCATGTGTATGTGTAGTATGTAATCTTCTATCCAGACCCCTGGGTCTGTTGTGCCATCGTATGCCTCTATGTTTATGGGTTTGAACCCTGCTGGAAATTCATGATCCAGCACCTCATCGGTAAAACATAGCGGGTGTGCGGCGCCCCTGTATTTGGGTGTGCCGCTGTCTTCGAACACTTGTCGTGTTGTGTTACTTCCTGGGGCCCTCTTTTTTGGCCCGTAGATGGACCTAGTTGGGCCGTCCGTTTTCCCAGGATCATAAGTCGGCTTGTGTGCGGCGCCGCTTGTCGCTTTTGGCCTGTCATCTGGCCGTCTATCCGGCCAGGCGACCTCTTTATTTTTTGACTGTGAGGGCTCTATGGCTTCCTCGTCAAATTCTGGCAGCAGCTTGCGCTTCGGGTAGCTCTTTGCTTCATGGCCATTGCCATATTTGTCTGCGGTCTTGAGTACTTTGCTCCACTTCATTCTGAGTATGTCTTCCGCTGTTTTGAGCTTCCGTTTTCCCTTCTTCAAACTTCTTGCAGTGGTGAAAAGTCTTTTGTGAAGGTTCTTATGCTCCGGTGGTGTGTCCAGACTGTTGATTGCTCCGTGAGGGGGTTGATTATCCGGTTCGTCCTGTTCGGATGGTTGCTTGGTTGTATGTTTGTCGTCCGCTGGTTTGCCCTGCTCTATCGCTAGGTCGTTAGGAATGCTGCTTTGATCGAGGCAGGACTTAGGGCAGCGTCTACGTCGCTGTTTTGGTTGTTTATCAGCGGGATTATCCTCTGCCGCGTCCCGTTGTTCCTCGTTATCGCTTCCCTTTGGGGTGTCCACCATATATATGTCATGTGACGAGGTGGCCTTCCAGTGCCCTGTAGGCGCTGGTTCTTGATCGTCTCCGGCATCGTCTTCCATACCGTTGATGTCTTCGGAGTCGTAGTTTAGCACGTCGGTTAGATCGTCGATGGTGGCTATGAAGTGGGTGGTGGGTGGGCTTTGAATTCCTTCATTGTCCGCGTCCCGACCATCCTGGCCGTAGTTCGGCCAGGGCTCTCCGGATAGCGAGAGGTGCTTCAACGGATTTAAGATATCGCCGAAGGGTGAGTGCTGAAAGGTGTCCGCAGTGGTGAATTCCATGATCGCCGCCCAATCGGATTCGACTGGCAGGGGCATAGGAGGTTCGGAGTCCGGCAGGGGGTCTGGCACCTCGGAGTCATGGGCTTTATGCGGGACAAGGTAAGTGTTCGGCTCCATCGCCGTAGAAGTTGCAGCTCCTGAGGCGGTGTCCAGCCATCCGTCCTCGATCCGTGCGATCGGCTCCGGACTATGGGTCGAAGCGGATTCGTGTGCGGCCTCCAAGGTGCTGTCCGGCGGCAGAGTTAGGTCGTGCCCGTCGTGGCAGCGCGGCACGCTCGGCTGTGGCTCAGATCCATCGAAGATCAAGTCCCCGCGGATATCGGCCGTGAAGTTTAGGCTTTCCAAACCTGACCTGACGGCCAGGGGCGTAGCTTTCGATCTGCTCTAGATGGCCAAGTAAGTTGGCCCGCAGTGCGAAGCCACCGAATACAAAGATCTGTCCGGGGAGAAAAGTCTCACCCAGGACTGCGTCGTTGTCGATTAAGGAGGCCATCAAGCCTATCGGTGACGACACAGAGGAACTCTCAATGAAAGCACCAACATCGGTGTCAAAACCGGCGGATCTCGGGTAGGGGGTCCCGAACTGTGCGTCTAGGCGAATGGTAACAGGAGACAAGGGACACGATGTTTTACCCAGGTTCGGGCCCTCTTGATGGAGGTAAAACCCTACGTACTGCTTGATTGATATTGATATTGTGGATGTTTACAAGAGTGGATCTACCACGAGATCAAGGAGGCTAAACCCTAGAAGCTAGCCTATGGTATGATTGTAATGGTTGTTGTTGTTGTGTCGTACGGACTAGAGCCATCCGGTTTATATAGACACCGGAGAGGGCTAGGGTTACATAGAGTCGGTTACAATGGTAGGAGATCTACGTATCCATATCGCCAAGCTTGCCTTCCATGCCAAGGAAAGTCCCATCCGGACACGGGACAAAGTCTTCAATCTTGTATCTTCATAGTCTTGGAGTCCGGTCGATGATGATAGTCCGGCCGATGATAGTTCGGCTGATGATGGTAGTCCGGCTATCCGGACACCCCCTAATCCAGGACTCCCTCAGTCTCTGTTAGGAAATGAACTTGTGTCTGGAGCGCAGATATAACATTGTTTTGAGCTTGCGTATCTTGATCATGAGGAAGTTTGGACGAGATTGCCTTAACAACCAACCTAGTATTACGTAGGAATGTGCTTTTGGCACTGTTAGTGGATAGGTACTGACCCACTATAGCAAAAGGTGACATTGCGGTTATAGTTGTCTCGTCACCTTCAACAGGTGGCAGTTCCACCATTTGTTCCATAGCTTGCTGAAAAGTTGAGTTTTTACATTAATAGTACCAGAACAGAAGATATTAAGGAGGGAGAAAAACCAAATAAAATAGCTTTGGTCTATATATAGAACTTATTCTGGTGAACCCGTGTAAAATATTAGTTGTATTTTACTACAAAGTACATAATAAAACTAGGTTCCAAACATATGACCATGTACCATGGCTAATGTATTGTCTATTTATTCACATTGTATTGACATCTAAGGATAAAGAGACAAAGTTTATAATACGGTAAGCATGGTATGACATCATTCATATCACAAAACAATTGAGAACAGACAAACACACAATTGTAACATTGTGTGGGCAAATCCAGCATGGAACTAGATTACAGATCAAGATAAAATGAACATTACTCCTCTCTTTTAAACCTTGTAAGGTGCAATGATACGCTAAGACAATTGTGTATAAAATTGAAAAGAGTAATAGACATTGGCTGCAAACCGTGCAGTTCAATGCACAAGTCAGAGCAAGTAGTAGTTAAAAGGCATGAGGATTAAGGACTTACAACATCAACTTTAACTGGTGTAGTCATTGTTGGGGAACGTAGTCATTCAAAATTTTTCCTACGATCACGCAAGATCTATCTAGGAGATGCATGGCAACGAGAGGGGAGAGTGTGTCTATGTACCCTCGTAGACCGAAAGCGGAAGCGCTTAGTAACACGGTAGATGTAGTCGAACGTCTTCGCAATCCAACCGATCCAAGTACCGAACGTACGACACCCTCCACGTTCAGCTCGATGATGTCCCTCGTGCTCTTGATCTAATTGAGGAAGAAGGTAAGTTCCATCAGCACGACGGCGTGGCAATGGTGATGATGAAGTTATCGGTGCACGGCTTTGCCTAAGCACTACGACGATATGATCGAGGTGTGTAACTGTGGAGGGGGGCACCGCACACGGCTAAGGAAAAACTTGGTGTGTTCTAGGGTGCCCCCTGGCCCCGTATATAAAGGAGGGAGGGGGAGGCCAGCCCTAGAGGGCATGCCAGGAGAAGGGATCCTACTAGGACTCCAAGTCT
>NC_041387.1:486620283-486648477 GCF_002162155.2 Triticum dicoccoides | reverse complement strand
GGGGGTGAATAGACTCTAAGTAAGAAAAGTTGCAGTTTTTAATCTCTTTAAGTTGAAGTGGAGTTTTGGCACAAGTTTTAACATTCACAATACATATCAAGCAAGCATGACAAGAGTATATGAGCAGTGGAAAGTAAAGCATGCAAATTGCAAGAATGTAAAGGGATGGGATTGGAGTGTGCAAACGCAATAGGAGACACGGATGTTTTTGTCGTGGTTCCGATAGGTGGTGCTATCGTACATCCACGTTGATGGAGACTTCAACCCACGAAGAGTAACGGCTGTGCGAGTCCATGGAGGGCTCCACCCACGAAGGGTCCACGAAGAAGCAACCTTGTCTGTCCCACCATGGCCGTCACCCATGAAGGACTTGCCTCACTAGGGTAGATCTTCACGAAGTAGGCGATCTCCTTGCCCTTACAAACTTCTTGGTTCAACTCCACAATCTTGACGGAGGCTCCCAAGTGACACCTAACCAATCTAGGAGACACCACTCTCCAAAAGGTAATAGATGGTGTGTTGATGATGAACTCCTTGCTCTTGTGCTTCAAATGATAGTCTCCCCAACACTCAACTCTCTATCACAGGATTTGGATTTGGTGGAAAGAATATTTGAGTGGAAAGCCACTTGGGGAAGGCTAGAGATCAAGATTTATGTGGTAGGAATGGAATATCTTGACCTCAACACAAGTGTAGGTGGTTCTCTCTCAGAAAATGTATGTTGGAAGTGTAGGCATGTTCTGATGGCTCTCTCCATGAATGAAGAGTGGGTGGAGGGGTATATATAGCCTCCACACAAAAACTAACCGTTACACACAACTTACCGAACTCGGTGGGACCGAAACAAGAAACTCGGTCAGACTGATTTAGTTCATAATGTGACCATTAGGCATTTCGGTGGGACCGACATGTCAACTCGGTGGGACCGATATCGTTAGGGTTAGGGCATAACGTAATCTCGGTGAGACCGATTACACAAACTCGGTGAGACCGATTTTGGTAAAAGACAAACACAAAGTTGGACAGGCAAACTCGGTGGGACCGATTCGCTCATCTCGGTTGGACCGAAACGTTATGAAAGGGAAACAGAGAGTTTGCATTGCAATCTCGGTGGGACCGATCACTGATGTCGGTTTGGCCGAAACGTTACGAAGGGAAACAGGGAGATTACAATCACATCTCGGTGAGACCGAGATCCCTATTAGTGAGACCAAAAAGACTAGGGTTTCTGGCTGTGGCTATGTCAACTGAACTTGGTGGTGCTGGATAGAAAGGTTCGGTGGAGCCGAGTTTGACTTTTGGTTTGGGACATATGTGGATGTGAGAAAGTAGTTGAGGGCTTTGGAGCATATCACTAAGCACTTTGAGCAAGCGAGACATTAAGCAACACCTCATCCCCTCTTAATAGTATTGGCTTTCCTATGGACTCAATGTGATCTTGGATCACTAAAAGTAAAAATGTAGAGTCTTGTGCTTTGATCTTGAGCCAATCATTTGTCCTTAGCATCTTGAAGGGGTTCCACATCCTCTAGTCCATGCAACTCCATTGTTGAACTTATCTAAAACATACTAGGTAAGAGTATTAGTCCAACAAGAGATATGTTGACATTAATTACCAAAAGCACCCAGGGAGCACTTGTGCTTTCAATCTCCCCCTTTTTGGTAATTGATGACAACATACATCAAAGCTTTAGATAAAGATATAGAGAATAACAAGTAAATCTTTGGAAAGACATGTAACATGCATAGGCTCCCCCTACATGTATGCAATCATGTAAATATGGAATATAGGAGCATGTGAATGCATAAGCATGACAGAGTAAGCAATGTGTTACATGTATCTTGGCTATATGTATCAGAGCAAATGATGTGAATATAGGAAATGTACCTCCATGCTCATGAGTCCTTCTTGCAAACAATATGTACATCAGCAAGAGATCCTCATACACATGACTGTGATGCATGTACTTACCTTGTGGTCTTGAGTTGGCTTAGGAGGGAATGAACCTGCGTAAACAAGGTTAGATAACACAAATACACCTACTAGCCAGAGCAAACAAAAGAAACCAGAAGAGTACCAAGACTGGGATGACATGTAGAGAGTGAGTACTGAGTACCCCATTGGATATAGACATGTCCCCAAAGGTAAAGATGTGCAATGAATTCAAGGATTTCCTTCCCTTAGATGTCTTGCTCCCCCTGAATCTAGCATGGGATACTGGGAGAAGATAGGGAACAGAAAATCAGAGCAAAGAAAAGAAATAGAGGTAATGCAAACAATCAAATATGAACATGTCTTTCCCCTCTTAAAGACATGTGACTTCTCTCCTCTTGAACACCAAGCATCTGGGGTCTTTTGAAGTGATACTTCTGTCTCCTTGTAGAAGAACTCTCCCCCCCTGAGTATTTTCTCCCCCTATAGAAATGATTAAGCTTTGATGTGATCTCTCTCTTCCCCTTTGACATCAATTTCCAAGAGGGGTTCTTCTGGATTTTTGTTCCAAATGGGTTTGGTCCTTGAGTCACAGAACAAAGCAGCAAGTTGAATGTGATGCTGGTAGAGGACAAGAATCATTGAATGGAGCTGGATCAAAAAGAATGTAGGAACAAGTGGCAAAATGTCTTTCCTGCAGTGAAATCGGTGGCACCGAGTTGTGTGCTTCGGTTGCACCGAAAGAATTCGGTTGGACCGAAAACAATAGACCGGTGTGACTGAGTTCATCACAGAGAGAACACTTGTCACCTCAGCTCACTAGTCAAGTAAGATCTCACAAGGATTTGCAAGGAATTAACTGAAAGATTTGCAAATAATTGGATGCAGGGAATGCATGACAAAAAAGAATCAGAAAAGAAATCTAGATGAAGTTTTTTTGAAAGGGGAAACAAATATGCATGAGACAAATGCAAGAGCGCAGAAAAGAACACAAGAGAACTTCATCTAGAATTGGTCGGCGACAAGGTCACCTATGTTAGAGTATATTGACTTATGAGTCAAGTGAGATCACTTGATCATAGGTCATACTCATCGTTTAAGCTCAAAATGGGGTTACCATTTTTCGTTTAAGCTTTTTGATGTATTCTCATCTTGTTGAGTTGCTTTGACTCATGACTTGGAGTAAAGCTTCTCTAAGATGGAATAACATACCTTGGGTGGTGGTGTTGATCATGATCATGTAGTTGAACTTGTGTGGGTTGCTCAAGGTTGATGTAGCTCATCAAGAGTTGGGAGCTCCACTTGGAATTTGAGTTCATCTACCTACATGGGTTAGTCTTGCAAGGAAGAGCACTTGTGCATCCAAAATGACAATCATAAAACTCAATATAGAATTTGTCAAAGGATATGTTTGAAGGGTTTCGTGCTTCCTTGTCTTCAACCACGATTGTGTAAAGACTTGGTGATATAGAAATTTGCTCAAGATGTGAGTGGGTTGCAATCTCATAGATTTAGATTCATCCAAGTACCTACAAGGGTTAGATGACATGCAAGGGTGCAAATATATCCAAGACATATAAATAGCAACATGAAAGAAATATCAAGGATCAGTCAAAGGCTCATGCCTTGCATGTATCCAAATGGAGTTCCTACTCCAAGTTTGAAGCATCAATGATGTTCAATTCACCTCTCAAATGGAAAAAGACTTTCTCATCAAGCGGTTTGGTGAATATATTCGCTAATTGCTTATTTGTGCGAACATGCTTAAGATCAATGTCCCTTTTGGCAACGTGATCTCGAATGAAGTGATGAAGAACTTCAATATGCTTAGTTCGAGAGTGTTGCACGGGATTATGAGCAATCTTGATAGCACTTTCATTGTCACAAAGAAATGGAGCATGTTTCACATATATCCCATAATCCTTGAGAGTTTGGGTCATCCAAAGTAATTGAGCACAACATGAACCAGTGGCAATGTATTCCGCTTCGGCGGTGGATAAGGATACCGATTTTTGTTTCTTAGAGGACCAAGACACAAGAGATCTACCAAGAAATTGACAAGTACCCGAAGTGGACTTTCTATCAACCTTGTCTCCGGCATAGTCCGAATCGGAGTAACCAAAATGTCGAAAGAAGACCTCTTAGGATACCAAATGCCAAAATTTTGTGTGTGTATTAAGTATCTCATTATCCTTTTCACAGCCTTAAGATGACATTCTTTAGGGGCCGCTTGATATCATGCACACATGCATACACTTAGCATAATATCGGGACGAGAGACACATAGATATAACAATGAACCAATCATGGAGTGGTAAACCTTTTGATCAACCGGTTCACCATCTTTGGTCAAATCAAGATGTCCACTAGTAGGCATGGGTGTAGTCATAGCTTTGCATTCTTGCATATTGAACTTCTTGAATAAGTCCTTGGTGTACTTTGTTTGAGAAACAAAGGTACCTTCCTTAGTTTGCTTGATTTGCAAGCCGAGAAAGAATTTGGGTTCACTCATCATAGACATCTCAAACTTCTCTGACATTAGCTTTCCAAACTTCTCACTAAAGTGAGGGTTAGTCGAACCAAATATAATATCATCAACATAGATTTGGCACACAAATAGTTCTCCATTAACCCTTTTAGTAAAAAGAGTAGAATCAATTTTTCCAATTTCAAAGCCTTTTCAATAAGGAACTTGGTCAAGCATTTATACCACACTCTAGGAGCTTGTTTTAGACCATAAAGAGCTTTGTGAAGTTTGTAAACATGATTAGGTTTCTTAGGATTGACAAAGCCGGGAGGTTGCTTAACATAAACTTCCTCCTCTATTTCACCATTTAGAAAAGCACTTTTAATGTCAATTTGGTACAAGGTGATATCATGGTGATTAGCATAGGCAAGTAAGATGCGAATGGACTCAAGTCTAGCAACGGGGGAATATGTCTCACCATAGTCCATACCTTTGACTTGAGTGTAGCATTGGGCGAGAGACGTGCTTTGTTGTGAACTAGTTGTCCATCTTCATCTTGCTTGTTGCGAAACACCCATTTGGTACCAATGATGTTGTGGTTGTTGTCGGGCTTCTCAACCAATGTCCAAACTTGATTTCTCTCAAAGTTGTGTAGCTCTTCATGCATGGCATTTATCCAATCTGGATTTTCCAATGCTTCTTCAACCTTCATAGGTTCAATGCTAGAGATGAATGAATAATGTTCACAAAAGGTAGCCAAACAAGTTTTAGAGCGAGTGATTCTCCCGGTTTGGATACCATTGTAGATTTGCTCGACGGGATGGTCTTTGGAGACTCTTGCTCGAACTCGTGGAAGCTTTTGCTTGGATTTGGGTGGAACATCTTCTTCATCTTGTTCTTCTTCTGGGCCTTCTTCATTGTTGACGTTGTCGTTCTCTTGTCGTGGTGGAGAAGGAGGTTATTGATGTTCATCTTGGTGTACTTCCTCGTTTTCTTCGTCTTGGTGTGTCCCACTTGTGGATGCTTCTGTATCAACTCTTGATTCACCTTGTCATGAAGTGGAAGCTTCCACTTGGACGGACGAGGTACTCTCCTTCACCTCCGTTGGACGAATCTTGCCAATAGACAAGTCT
Source organism: Triticum dicoccoides (assembly GCF_002162155.2). Lineage (NCBI taxonomy): Eukaryota > Viridiplantae > Streptophyta > Magnoliopsida > Poales > Poaceae > Triticum > Triticum dicoccoides. The sequence goes on along the minus strand of NC_041387.1, from coordinate 486,642,944 downwards.
TGGATTGCTTCCGAAGGGTCTTTGTCTCCTACATCAATTGGCAATTTCTCTACTTGCGAGCCGTTAGATTCATCAAACTTCACATCTACCGTCTCTTCAACCTTTCGGGTGAAAATATTGTAGACACGGTAAGTGTGAGAGTTTGAGCCATAACCAAGTAGGAAACCTTCGTGAGATTTAGGAGCAAATTTACAACGACGATGCTTATCAAGAATGTAGCACTTTGAGCCGAATACTCGAAAGTATCCAACTTGGGGTTTGTTATCGGTGAGGAGCTCATATGCCGTTTTGCCGAGTAGCTTGTGAAGATACAAGTGATTTGTTGCATGACAAGCTGTCTCAACTGCTTCTGCCCAAAAGTGCGTCGGCGTCTTGTACTCATCAAGCATCGTTCTCGCCATTTCGATGAGCGTCCAGTTCTTCCTCTCAACAACTCCATTTTGTTGAGGTGTGTACGTAGCCGAGAACTCATGTGAAATCCCTTCTTCATCAAGAAAGGTGTCCACATTTGCGTTCTTGAACTCCGTTGCGTTGTCGCTGCGAACCTTCTTGATCTTCACTTCAAATTGATTTTGGGCCTTCCTAACGAAGTTTTTGAAGATCTTTTGGACCTGTGATTTATCATCGAGAAAGAACACCCACGTAAATCTTGAAAAATCATCAACTATAACTAGACCAAAAGAATTTCCACCGAGACTTTTGTAAGCCTTGGGACCAAAAAGATCCATGTGAAGTAGCTCGAGCGGCCTCCTCGTGGTCATGGTGTTCTTCACGGGATGCCTTCCTCCAACATGTTTACCTGCTTGACAAGCGCTGCAAAGTCTATCCTTATCAAATATGACATCGTTAATGCCAAGGATATGATTACCTTTAATAAGCTTGTCAGGGTTTCGCATGCCCACATGACCTAACCGTCTATGCCACAACCAACTTTTAGAGGATTTAGCAATTAAGCAAGTTCTAGGTTGAGCCTTTTTAGTGAAATCAACAATGTGTAGATCACCTTTGTGTATATCGGGAAAGACCATTTTATGATTATCTCAATGAAACACTTGGCAATCTACTTTGGTAAATAGGACATTGAAACCAAAGTCAGCTCGTCTAGAAACAGAAAGCAGATTATAGCTAAGAGATTCAACGAGCATGACATTTTGTATGGAACTATCATGTGAGATGGCCACCTTACCGAGGCCAACCACCTTACCCTTTGAGTTATCACCAAAAGTGACATACTTTCGAGGGCCGTTGTTTTCAGCAAGCTCACGTAACATATGTTTATCTCTGGTCATGTGATCAGTACATCCACTATCAAGAACCCATTCCTTTCCTCCTGCCATGTATCCTCGAAGATATGCCATAAGACCAAAGTGTCTCATTGCATCATCAAGATCAAAGTCACTCTCATCATCCTCATCATAGTATCCATGTTCAACATCGTCATGTGATGGATCAATTCCTAGAGAGAGTGATTCATTATAATGAGTTAGACAATGCTCTTCTTTATGAATTCTAATAGCTTCGGAAATAATATTGCTAATAATTCCAACATCTCCTTTGGCACGCATAAGATTTGTAAGCTCAAATAGACAATCACCAAACTTAGGATCATCGGAATTCATCTTACTTAAGGCAATAGACTTATGGAGAATTTCATCTAGATTTTGCAAGGAATAATTTGGGAATCGTTCCTCAAGAAATTTCCATATGGTGTAGGCACATTCAAGAGTAGGCAAGCAACTAATCAAGTTTCTAGGCAAACCTCTAGTGATAAGCTCAACAGTTCTAAGATTGCGAATCATGTCAATTGACTCATCAAGGGTAGGATGCATAGGAGAAACATGAGGTGCACAAGGGCTAGTAATGTACTTGTTCAAATGATATTCATTGGAAATCACAAGCATCTCATTTTTCCACTCATAAAAATACTCTCCATCAAGTATAGGCACTCTATGTCTAAGACTCCCCAAAGTAGACTCATCCATCTTCCTCCAATAATGATTAAACCAAAGCAATGGAGACCAAAGCTCTGATACCAATTGAAAGGATCGAGAAGAGGTGTCTAGAGGGGGGGGGGTGAATAGACCCTAAGTAAGAAAAGTTACAATTTTTAATCTCTTTAAGTTGAAGTGGAGTTTTGGCACAAGTTTTAACATTCACAATACATATCAAGCAAGCATGACAAGAGTATATGAGCAGCAGAAAGTAAAGCATGCAAATTGCAAGAATGTAAAGGGATGGGATTGGAGTGTGCAAATGCAATAGGAGACACGGATGTTTTTGTCGTGGTTCCGATAGGTGGTGCTATCATACATCCACGTTGATGGAGACTTCAACCCACGAAGGGTAACGGCTGCACGAGTCCATGGAGGGCTCCACCCACGAAGGGTCCACAAAGAAGCAACCTTGTCTATCCCACCATGGCCGTCGCCCACGAAAGACTTGCCTCACTAGGGTAGATCTTCATGAAGTAGGCGATCTCCTTGCCCTTACAAACTCCTCGGTTCAACTCCACAATCTTGACGGAGGCTCCCAAGTGACACCTAACCAATCTAGGAGACACCACTCTCCAAAAGGTAATAGATGGTGTGTTGATGATGAACTCCTTGCTCTTGTGCTTCAAATGATAGTCTCCCCAACACTCAACTCTCTATCACAGGATTTGGATTTGGTGGAAAGAATATTTGAGTGGAAAGCCACTTGGGGAAGGCTAGAGATCAAGATTTATGTGGTAGGAATGGAATATCTTGACCTCAACACAAGTGTAGGTGGTTCTCTCTCAGAAAATGTATGTTGGAAGTGTAGGCATGTTCTGATGGCTCTCTCCATGAATGAAGAGTGGGTGGAGGGGTATATATAGCCTCCACACAAAATCTAACCGTTACACACAACTTACCGAACTCGGTGGGACCGAAACGAGAAACTCGGTCAGACCGATTTAGTTCATAATGTGACCATTAGGCATTTCGGTGGGACCGACATGTCAACTCGGTGGGACCGATATCGTTAGGGTTAGGGCATAACGTAATCTCGGTGAGACCGATTACACAAACTCGGTGAGACCGATTTTGGTAAAAGACAAACACAGAGTTGGACAGGCAAACTCGGTGGGACCGATTCGCTCATCTCGGTTGGACCGAAACGTTATGAAAGGGAAACAGAGAGTTTGCATTGCAATCTCGGTGGGACAGATCACTGATGTCGGTTTGGCCGAAACGTTACGAAGGGAAACAGGGAGATTACAATCACATCTCGGTGAGACCGAGATCCCTATTAGTGAGACCAAAAAGACTAGGGTTTCTGGCTGTGGCTATGTCAACTGAACTTGGTGGTGCCGGATAGAAAGGTTCGGTGGAGCCGAGTTTGACTTTTGGTTTGGGACATATGTGGATGTGAGAAAGTAGTTGAGGGCTTTGGAGCATATCACTAAGCACTTTGAGCAAGCAAGACATTAAGCAACACCTCATCCCCTCTTAATAGTATTGGCTTTCCTATGGACTCAATGTGATCTTGGATCACTAAAAGTAAAATTTAGAGTCTTGTGCTTTGAGCTTGAGCCAATCCTTTGTCCTTAGCATCTTGAAGGGGTTCCACATCCTCTAGTCGATGCCACTCCATTGTTGAACTTATCTGAAACATACTAGGTAAGAGTATTAGTCCAACAAGAGATATGTTGACATTAATTACCAAAATCACCCACAGAGCACTTGTGCTTTCAAAGTCCTAATAGGATTCCACCTGGTGGAAGAGGGGAAGGAAGGGAGAGGGAGAGTGATGTAGGGCGGAACCCTAGGGGCCGATCTTTCATGTTTGGAGGGAATCCCTATGAGGAGCACGAAGAACACAACGAGGGGAACGAGGGAAAACACGAGAGGAACACTCAACCAACAAGAATAAAGTCACACATGCACTAGATCATCGAAACACAAAGAGATACACGATCCAAATCCAACAAGGGACGATACATAGGGTAACCGGTTCTTCTTCGTGAGGAGGTCTTCAAGAGGGTCTTCTCCGCGAGGAGGTCTTGAATCCAAGATGGAGCTTCTCTGAAGAGGCCACGGTCTCTCATGAGGAGTAGATCCGTATGGATGAGCAAAGCTCCATCTCAAATGAGCTAAACCAATGCTAACCCTAGCTAGGAGGTGGGAGAGGTCTATTTATAGTCTAAGTGAACGAAAGGGTAAGTGGCTTCGGCCCAACACACAGGCAGACGCACAGGCGTCGGACGTCCGACAGGTACCGGACGTCCGGTGGCTCGTGAGGGTCCGATCGTCCGGTGCTTGTCGGACGTTCGGCATTTTGGCTCTGGACAGGTGGCGTCGGATGTCCGGTCGGCATCGGTCGTCCGGGAGCTGGTGAGTGTCAGACGACCGGTGTCTGGCCGTCGTCCGGGCGCTGTAGGTTGCCTCGGCTGTAGTCGATCTGGCTGGTGGAGTCTCCAGGCGTCGGACGTCCGGAGATCGTCGGTTGTCCGGTGGCTGTCAGACATTCGAGCGTTGTAGCTTCCCAGAAGCTCTTCCTCTTGTTCCTCGCGCTTGGTATCCTCGCCGTCTTGTCCAATGCTTGTAGATGTTCCATGGCCTTCCTCTTGGTTTCTGGCCATGCATAGCACAAACGTTTGAGGTAGTAGCCATCTCTCACATGTGGAAAGTGACGATTCGGAGAGGAGCGAGTTCACCCTGTGTCCCATGGCGTATAGTCGAGGTCTCATCTTATGTATCCTTGGGTCATGGGGAGTGGTCAAAGTGGACATGGGGATGATCGTTGGATTCTCCGCATCATCTCCCCCCCTTGGGAAAGATTCGACCTCGGATCGTGATCCTCATCACCATGGAAGCAGTTGTCATGGACGGACTTGTAGTTGGATGAAGTTGAAGACATGGCGCAATCCAAGTAGTCCAAGGTGTCTCTGGAGTGATAGACATGCAAAAAGAGCAAACACAAGCGACACTCGGAAATACAATGGTTAGCGCACACAAAGTGTCCATCATGTAAGAATGAGTCCGTGCGGCAAGATAGTGTGTGACAAGGCAGAAGATGCTTATCAAGATGACCTAGAATGATATGCAAAGCATTCATGAGAACAAAAGCATGGTGCACAAAGCAACAAATTCTACCATTGTGCAAAATGATGTCATAATGGGATGGTGCATCAAAAGCATGAACATGGGAATGGATGCTCAATATGTGTATGTCATAATGCAATTGATGGTGAACAATATGATTATGATGTATGAATATGCCATCAAGGAAGATCACAACAAATTTGCTAAGGAAATGCACAAGCTCATATATCATGGATGACATGGGAATACAAGATGCAACAAGGCAATCATAATGTGAGTCAATCCATGCATAGTGTGCAAACTTGTGGTGAGTATGATATGTCCATCGAGCATGACATGTATGAGCACAATCAACAAATATGGAGGTGTTGGTGTACCAATGCTTGATGTCGTGGCATGAGTGGAGTTCCGAAGGTGCATCCAATAAGTGCGAGCACTCCTCAATGTGAAGGTCCAAATGGTCCATCTCCAATGTCGCTCCTCCGTTTGCGGGATGTATCATGTAGACAACAAGAAGGAAACAACAATGAAAGAGTGACCCATCCAATATGCGTATTTGAGGATGGCTCAAAGGGAAGGAGGTCACCTTTAGGAGTTTCTCAAGGATGATGGAGTTGCACATCATGTATGCCTTCACATAACCAATATGTCTCATGACGGTAATGCCTTGTGAATCCTTCAAAATGAAAGAACATGACAAACACTCGAAAAACAAATGAGGTTAGTGGAAGTGCAAAACCTATCATTCATGTGGTAAGATACCCAACAAGTGTATGGATCATGCTCATCATAAGAAAGTACAAGGGAGCATTTCATAGTATGGAGGCATATGATGCGATAACAACCAAATACAATAGGCTCAATAAAACAAGCATGCATCACAAGTAAAGTGTCCAAGTCTCCAAGATCAATAAGCATAGTATGGTTGCACTCAATACAAGTGGATATGAAAGAGGCGACTAATGGACCCAAGAGACAATGATCAAGATATATCATGTGAGAGGCATGAGCATATATATCATCAACCCAATAAAGCAATCAATAGTGTAACATGGGTGATGCGATATAGCAAGAAATCATAGTAATCAAGTCAAGCAAGCTAGTAGTGCAAAGATGCAACATACTAGAGGGAATCATAGCAATCATGTCACATGTGCAAATAGTGGGCATATATAATGCACATGACATATCACAAGCATGAAAGCAAGATATGAGAAAAATAGCCTCAATGTATTGACGAGAGGCCATATGTAAATAGCAATGGGACATCATGACTCTCCCAACACAAGAATCAACAATAGCATGTGGCACATGGTAAACATGGCAATAGCAACAAGTATCTCCACCAAGCATGCAAATATGCATAGAAGTATCATAATGGTGAATCATGGGTAGATGCAAGCAAGGGTCACAATTGCATGGAAAAGGCATAGAAGCAAGTAGAACATGCAAAGTGAACATGGGAAAATGAGCATAAAGTGGCAAGTGGTAAATAGCTCATAGCCATGTGAGACCAAGTAGAAGAGATGCGCGTAGTCCTTGCACGAAGGGAACAGTGGTAAGGATAGTCCACGTGATCCAAAAGCATCGTTGCTCTCAAGAGCTCATTTCGTCAACTCTTTGGATTGAGAGGTTGATGAGTATATGTGAGTACCTACACAAAACAAAGACAAAGGGAAAATTGTGTGTGCGTGGTATATGTACACATCATCCATCATGATGCGCATGTGCATGTGTTGGTTAGCACCAAATATCCAATGCTCACATAAATGAGATGCATGATATAGAAACATGTCATCCATCATGAGAGGTTTGTTATTATGTATGCCATGATGGAGACTCAAAGGATGTAATGCATCATGCGAAATATCTAGAGCATTGTTATTCATGGAATTCATATGGTGCAAGCAATCATGGAAATTATGCAAAGTATGAGATGCATCAAGATCTCCTAATATGTATGAGGAATCTATGGGGGTCTCCTCATGAGCATTAATGGAAACATCACACGGAGAATATTGACAACATCCAAAACAATGCATATTCGAAACAATGTGATCATGGCATGTCATAGTAGATGAAGTGCACAAATCATGTAAAGGAAGCATGGCAATATCATCACAAGAGAAACAAATGCCAATGACCATCATCTTGTCATCTATGCCATAAGTGCATATGGGATTTATTTTAATGGGGCATGCATAGTTAATATGTTGAGATTGAAATGATGCAATATGGGAGATCTCACTCTGTGATGCCCCCGATTCAATCGTACACTAATCATACACGCAAATGTGTACGATTAAGATTAGGGACTCACGGGAAGATATCACAACACAACTCTAGACACAAATTAAAGTAACACAAGCTTTATATTACAAGCCAGGGGCCTCGAGGGCACAAATACATTAGCTCGAATACAAACGAGTCAGCAAAAGCAACAATTTCTGAGTACAGACATGATTAAACAAGTTTGCCTTAAGAAGGCTAGCACAAAAGCAACATCGATCGAAAAGGCAAGGCCTCCTAACTAGGAGCCTCCTAACTACTCCTGGTCGTCGGCGTTCGTCATGTGGTAGTAGGCACCCTTGGGGTAGTAGCAGTCGTCAAAGGTGGCATCTGGCTCCTGGACTCCACCATCTGGTTGCAACAACCAGAAAGAAGAAACAAGGGGGAAAAGGGGTAGCAAAGCAACCATGAGTACTCATCCAAAGTACTCGCAAGCAAGGATCTACACTACTTATGCATCGGTATCAATGAAAGGGGTAGTATTTGTGGACTAACTGCAGAATGCCAGAATAAGAGGGGGAGAAGCTAGTCCTATCAAAGACTAGCATCTTATGGAAACCACCGTCTAGCAGCAATAGGAGGGAGTAGAGAAGTATAACATAAGTCATATTTATGTTGTTGTATCAACACTCCAGGATCCTTTCTCGACTCCCGAAGCAACATATCCAAATCATGCCTCAGCATCCAGTTCTAGTGCTATCGATCGGGATACAACTCCGAGTGTTTGTTACCGTAGGATAGGCTATCGATAGATGTTTTATTCACTACAGGGGTGCACCAACTTACCCACCACGCTCGATTAACTCCGGCCGGAGACACTTTCCTGGGTCATGCCCGGCCTTGGCCAAACAATATGCGGCAACCCGACCTAGGCTTAATAGAGAGGTCAACACGCCGGACTAAACCTATGCCTCCGGGGGTCATGGGCCATCGCCCCGGGAACTCCTGCATGTTGCGAACGCGACCAGTGAGCAGACCTAGCTACCTCCTTAAAAAAGGCAGGTGCTTACCAGTCCAACCCGGCGCGCGTCGCTCAGTCGCTGGCGTCTATTAAGCTTCAGCTGATGCATACGACGCAGAACACCCATACTATGCCCACGTGATGGTTCGTGCTATTAGGCCAGAGGCCCCTCGGATCAAATATCCAAATCATAGTGGATTAGGAACGCGCGGTAACAAGCAGAGACTCACGAAAGATGTGACCCCGTCGCCCCGTCTCGAGGACTTGCGGCAAGGGCTAAGAATGCCCGGCCACGCATCATAATTATCTCACGGACACCTTCCAGGTCAACCCGACTCCACATAACTCGCAATTAAGCTCGCGCGGGTACCCCTCAGGGCTGACCCGTCTTTAGTAACATGGTTCAGTGTAAAGTCATAGTAACCATAGTAACTGTGTGTCTAACACCAAGGGGAACCCCGAGGAACCACCCTCGATGGATTCCACTCGATGTGATCATCAAGGTGAACGTAAGAGGAACCACCCTCGAGGTTCACACTTGAGGGGTTGCACGACAGAGTCATGTCGGAAGTGGTTAAGGAGGAAATCACCCTCGATGACCACGACCGAATAGCTGCACTACAGAGATCTCATCAGGAGTGATGTATGAGGTTCCACCCTCGGCACTCGATGGTAACTCTGTAGAGTCGAGCAAAAAAAGGGGGCATGATGTGATGTGAGGTGTCAGGCTCTGGTCGTCGATCATGTTGATCGAGTCATCGATGATGAAGCAGGGGCAACAAGGATCAGATGAGGGTCAGTGATGGATCACTAACCAACCTATACTAAGCAGTTTAGGATAAGCAGGTAGGTGACAATAGGCAGGTTACAAAAGCAGGCTATGCATCAGAATGGGAGCAAACAATAACAGTAGCAAAATCTAATGCAAGCATGAGAGAATGGAATGGGCGATGTCGGGATGATTAAAGGGGGGGGGGGCTTGTCTGGTTGCTCTGACAAGGAGGGGTCATCGTCGACGTAGTCGATCATAGGGGCAACATCGGTCTCGGGGTCTACCGGAGAGAAGAGGGGGAAGAAACAGTAAATATAAAGCAAACATAGCATCACAAAGCATAACGTGGCAATATGTTGTGCCGGGTGTGACCTAACGTATGGCTACACGATATAGGTGAAAGGGGAATTCAACCGGGAATGTTTTCCCGGTTCTGGACCTGTGCCAGACAGAAGACCGGAGGGGGAATGTTCCATGTTCACATAGTTAGAGGCATCTGACAGGTAAACGGACCGCGTTTTTGGATTTTGTTGGATTTTTCTGAGCAAGTTTCATGTAGCAAACATTTTCATCCGAGTTACCGTTTATTTCCTATGAATTTCTAGTTTAAAACATTTTCTGAAATTATTTAAAATAACAGAAAAGGAATATGATGTCAGCATGATGTATGTGTGACGTCAGCAGTCAACGATGCGGTTGACTGGTCAAAAAGACCAGTAGGGCCCACTTTTCATAGATAAAGGCCTTAAGAGAGTTTATTTAAAACTACTATGAGGTTAATTAGTAACTGGGCCCCCCATGCCAGTGCCTCATTAAGTTAACTAAATAATTTGAAATAAATAAAACGTTAAATAAGGGAGTGGGGGCCACATGTCAGTGACTGGTCAAAACCCAGTCATCGAGTGGACTGGGTCAACCGACCAGCGGGACCCATTGGGCCCACTGGCCAGTGGCCCAGGTGGTGCCACGTCGATGCCAGGTCAGCGCAGGCAACAGAGTGATGCCGGCGAGCCTACCCGCGGCGGTGCATCACCGGAGTTGTCCGAAAAACACGTACGGGGCACGGAAAGGGGTGCGGCTAGGCACGTTCGAACGGTCACTCGACCGCGCGTCGAGTGGTGGTGGTGGCATCATCGGACCTGGCCGGAAACGTCGCCGGCGACGAGGTCCGCGGCAGAAAAGGTGCTACGATGTGCTACAGCTCAAGCAAAAGGGCTAGGCGGGTGCTACGCGATGCGGTGAAGCTAACGGGCATACACCCATGACCAATTGGTCACCGGAGACTCGCCGGCGACGAGCTCCGCGGCACTGCGTTCGTGCGCGCGTGGGGAAAGCAGCTAAGGGGCGTGATACGTCTGCAACGTATCTACTTTTCCAAACACTTTTGCCCTTTTTTTGGACTCAAACTTGCATGATTTGAATGAAATTAACCTGGACTGACACTGTTTTCAGCAGAACTGCCATGGTGTTGTTTATTGTGCAGAAAACAAAAGTTCTCGGAATGACTTGAAAATCCACGGAGATAACTTTTGGAAAATATTAAAAATACTGGCAAAAGATGAAGGCCAGGGGGCCCAACTTTTGGAAAATATAATGGACTAACTGATGTTTCTAAGGACCACTTGGATAGTTGTGCTGGTTGTGTTTTCAGGGAAAGAACAGTCGACCAAGCTGAATTGTTATTGAATAATATGTTTACAAATGAAAATAATTGGACTCTTCTTGAGCCAATTCCTGAGGCAATTCCTGAGCCAATTGAGCCAACTCCTGAGCCTATTCCTAAACCAACTCCGAAGAAAAGGGGTGTTCTATTTCTCAGTCCTGAAAATATGCAAGAGGCAAAGAAATCAATGAAAGAAAGAGGTATTAAAGCTGAAGATGTTAAAAATTTACCTCCTATTGAAGAAATACATGGTCTTAATATACCGCCTGTTGAAGAAACATATCGTCTTGATAACCCGATGCAGGTAATGAAGGTAAATTCTCTCTATAGATATGATAAATTTGAAATCCCGTCTACTAAATTTGCTAGCCAATGCTTAGATGAATTTGACGACTTTATGGATAAATAAGCAAATTTTAATGATTGTGTTAGTAGACAATTGAAAAACAATGCTTATATGATTGGAAGCTTGAGTGATTATATGTCTAGAGTTAAGGGTGAACTTAAACTTACTAGTAAACATGTTTCTATGGTCACCACTCAAGCTGAACAAGTACTTAAGGCTCAGAATGAATTGCTAGATGAACTAAATAATAAACATGATTTTGCTGTTAGAGTGACTACTAGAACTGGTAAAATGACTCAGGAACCTTTGTATCCTGAAGGCCACCCTAAGAGAATTGAACAAGATTCTCAGAGAGATAACCTAGATGCTCCTAGCTCTTCTGAAAAGAAGAAAAAGAAAAATGATAGGACTTTGCATGCTTCTAGTGAACCTATTGTAGAAACACCTGAGAATCCTAATGATATTTCTATCTCTGATGCTGAAACACAATCCGGAGATGAACATGAACCTAATGATAATACTAATAATGATGTTCATGTAGATGCTCAACCTAGTAATAACAATGATATAGAAATTGAACCTGCTGTTGATCTTGATAACCCACAATCAAAGAATCAATGTTATGATAAGAGAGATTTTGTTGCTAGGAAGCATGGTAGAGAAAGAGAACCATGGGTTTAGAAACCCATGCCTTTTCCTCCTAAACCATCCAAGACAAAGGATGATGAGGATTTTGAGCGCTTTGTTGAAATGATTAGACCTATTTTCGTATGTATGCGCTTAACTGATATGTTTAAATCAAACCCTTATGCTAAATATATGAAAGATATCATTACTAATAAAAGGAAAATACCTAAAGCCGAAATTTCCACCATGCTTGCTAATTATACCTTTGAGGATGGAATACCTAAGAAACTTGGTGATCCCGGAGTACCCACTATAACATGATCCATCAAAAGAAATTATGTTAAAACTGCCCTGTGTGATTTAGGAGCCGGTGTTAGTGTTATGCCTCTTCCCTTATACCGTAGACTTGAATTAAGTAAGTTGACACCTACTAAGATATCCTTGCAAATGGTTGAAAAATCAACTGCTATACCTATCGGCATTTGTGAGGACATGCCTGTTGTTGTTGCGAATGTAACTATCTTAACAGATTTTGTCATTCTTGATATTCCTGAGGACGATAGTATGTCGATTATCCTTGGTAGACCCTTTTTAAATACTGCAAGTGCTGTTATTGATTGCAACAAAGGCAATGACACCTTTCATGTTAATGGAAATGAGCATACAGTACATTTTCCGAGGAAACAACCTCAAGCTCACAGTATAAATTCTATTGGGAAAATTCCATCAATTATATTTGGAGGTTTTGAATTTCCTCTTCCTACTGCAAAGAAAATGTATGATATTCTTATTATTGGGGATGTTCATATCCCCGTTGAGGTAACCTAGTGCCACTTCGAAATTTCTCCGGTTTTATGTGATTTGGAATGAGTTTGTTAACAAGACTTGATCAACCTTGTTAGTGGATTCCTCTTGATGATCATGAGATGGATGAAACTAGAAGGCACAACCTTCTGTACTCTCTCTTTACCTTCTGTTACTTAGACTAAATAAAGTAGAAATAAAATATTTTGTCTGTTTTCTGAATTATCCATGCAATAAAAAAATTCCCGAAAATAAAAGTGCTCCAAATGCCCTGCAAATTTAGTATGATTTTTTATGGAATATTTGAGGATTTTAGGCACTAAGAACACTGCAGGGGGGCAAGCACCTGTCTCGTGGGCCCACGGTGGACCCCCTCCACTTATTCCTGCACCCACACACTTCTTCTTTCTCCCAAAAAAATCCCCATCCAGCTCAAGCATGACTTCTAGCTCATTTTGCTGCGATTTTTGATCTCCTTGCTCAAAGCTCCATTCCCAAAACTGCTTTGGGAGATTGTTGCTTGGTATGCGACTCCTCCATTGGTCCAATTAGTTTTTGTTCTAGTGCTTTATTCGTTGCAAATTTTTGCTGCATAGGTGACCTTGTTCCTGAGCTTGCATGTCAATTTTATGAGGTCCCAAGTAATTCTAATGCATGATATAGGCTCTAGGAACTTATGGGAGTAGTTGTCAATCTTGTTCAGCTTTATTTACTTTTATTTTGAAGTTACTAAAGATTTCAGAAATATTACAGAAAAAGAAATATGTTCAGGAAAATGTACCAAGGTGGTTCTTCAAGGAAGAAAGGACCCCAGTTCGTGATACGTGAGCTCGACGGCAAACCACCAAGGGAAGCTGATGTGCGGCCTTGTGAATGGTCGTCAGAGCCGTTTATGGTTGCAGCGGGTATCAAGGATGAATTTGATGCATATGTGCGTAATGCTGACCTTGAGGAATTAATGCAAGATAAGTGCCCGCAATACTAGTACTTAACTGATTCATTTGTGAGAAGGTTTAAATTTACATCCTCGTGCAAATCTCAAAGTGTCCTGTTTGATATTTATGATGAATCATACACCATGGACCTCAAAGATTTTACTACTGCTTGCAAACTCCCGTAGTGGGGAAGTGTTAATGAACTTAGTAAATCTGAATATAAAGACTTTCTTGCTAGTATCACTGTGGGAGAATCTAGGGAAATAACACAAGCTACCATAGGGAGCATTCATTTTCCTTCAATACATTATTTTGCTCTCTTCATTGGTAGATGTATTAATGGTAAAGATGAAGCATGTCACATGTGTGTCCCTGATCTTTGTGTTCTCAAGAGTGCTGTATTAGGTGATAAACAATACAACTTGGGGGAAATTGTTGCATGTAGGTTGCATCATAATGGTTTAGCTGGAGACTTTTTTGGAGGAATTTATGCAACCTGACTGGCTAATTATATTGAGATACCTATACATGAAAATGATACGGAGTTACCTCCCGCTTATTTAGATCATAATGCCATGCTTAGTCATCATTTTCTTGAGAGGAATGACCAATTCCTCCAATATCGACTAATCTTTGACAGACGTCATGTTGTCCATGTTACTCTCCCTGCTCCTACCCTTTTTGATTATAAGGCAAAACGAAGATATGTTGTCATCAGGGAGGAAGCAAATGAATACGAGAGGAGGGCGGAAGCAGCCCACCATCAGGCTGCATCCGAGGAGGCAATGACTGCTACATCTCAGTACGACCCCAGTTATGACTACGGATATCAGTCAGGCTGCCCATGGCCATAGACCAACTTAGGCCAAAAGCCTAAGCTTGGGGGAGTATGTATTTCCCACCGACTTTACATTCATGTCCACACACTATTCTAGTTGTCGGTGCTCATACTCTTTCATTGTATTATCCATGTTAGTTTAATTTCTTTTTCCAGTTTTCTTCTTGTATGTTTGATAAACTTAAAGAAAAAACCAAAACAATTAGTTAGTTTAATTCCCATGTTGTAGTAGTAGTAATTAAAAAGAAAACCCAAAAAGATTTCTCATTCTTCTTTTGCTTGTTGGGAGCTTTCCCGTGTAAATAGTTTAATTTCTTTTATTTCTTTGGGGGTCAAGAGTAGAAGACTATAATGAAAATGTTTAGTGGCTCTTATATGCATGATTGTTGATTTAACCAAGACCCATATTACTTTGTCTTCTCTCTTGAAATGAATTCTCGCAGATTCCAGCTTAGTCCAATGCACGTGCACTCTTATTATTACACACATCGTTCGGTCGTGCAAGTGAAAGGCAATAATGACGATATATGATGGACTGATTGAGATAAGAGAAGCTAGTATGAACTCGACCTCTTTTGTTTTTGTAAATATGATGAGTTCATCGTTCCTGATTCAGCTTATTATGAAGTAGACATATTTGCAATGACATTTAGAGATTATAGTTGCTTATGCGATGCTTAATTAGCTATGAGTTATAATGGTTTACCTTGCGTGCCAACATGCTATTAAAATGATTGTGATGTGGTATGATGAGATGGTATCCTCCTTTGAATGAATTGAGTGACTCGACTTGGCACATGTTCACGCATGTAGTTGAAACAAAATCAACATAGCCTTCACGATATTTATGTTCATGGTGGATTATATCCTACTCATGCTTGCACCTAGTGTAAATTAATTTTAATGCATGTTCATGACTGTTGTCGCTCTCTCAGTTGGTCGCTTCCTAGTCTTTTGCTAGCCTTCACCTGTACTAAGCGGAAATACTGCTTGTGCATCCAAACTCCATGAACCCCAAAGTTATTCCATATCAGTCCACCATACCTTCCTATATGCGGTGTCTACCTGCCGTTCTAAGTAAATTTGTATGCGCCAAACTCCAAACCTTCAAATGAAATTATGTTTTGTATGCTCGAGCAGCTCATGTTTCAACTAGGGCTGTCTGTATCTTCCATGCTAGGTGGGTTATTATCAAGGGGAGTGGACTCCGCTCCTCATTCACGAGAAAATGGCTAGTAACCGGGATGCCCAGTCCCATGATAAAAAAGATCAAAGCAAACCAAAATAATTAAACAAAACTCCCCCAGGATTGTTGTTAGTTGGAGGCACTCGTTGTTTCGAGCAAGCCATGGATTGATGTTTGTTGGTGGTGGGGGAGTATAAACTTTACCATTCTTTTTGGGAACCGCCTATATTGCATGTAGTATGGAAGATATTGCCTTCTCATAGTTGTTGCGTTGACAGTGAAAGTATGCTGCTCAAAATGTTATTCATCTCTATTTTAAAATCGAGCTCTGGCACCTCTACGAATCCCTGCTTCCCTCCGCGAAGGGCTTATCTATTGTTGAGTCATCACCTTCTTATTAAAAAGCACCCGCTGGAGAGCACACTATCATTTGTATGCATTAATATTAGTTTATATTGGGTATGACTTGACTGGATCTCTTTTACCATGAATTACAATGTTTAGTCAGTCCTTGATCTTTAGAGGTGCTCTGCATTTATGTTTTGCGGTCTCAGAAAGGGCTAGCGAGATACCATCTTGTTATATCATATTATGATTGTTTTGAGAAAGTGTTGTCATCCGAGTTTTATTATTATTACTCGCTAGCTGATTATGCCATTAATATGAGTAAACATGAGACCTGAGTGTTATTGTGAATATGGTTAGTTCATAATCTTTGCTGAAACCTTGAATGCTGGCATTACATATTTACAACAAGAGCAAACAGAGTTTGTAAAAGTTTTTCTTTATCACTTTCAGTTTATCAACTGAATTGCTTGAGGACAAGCAAAGGTTTAAGCTTGGGGGAGTTGATACGTCTCCAACGTATCTACTTTTCCAAACACTATTGCCCTTGTTTTGGACTCAAACTTGAATGATTTGAATGAAACTAACCCGGACTGACGCTGTTTTCAGCAGAACTGCCATGGTGTTGTTTATTGTGCAGAAAACAAAAGTTCTCGGAATGACCTGAAAATCCACGGAGATAACTTTTGGAAAATATAAAAAATACTGGCAAAAGATGAAGGCCAGGGGCCAACACCCTGTGCATGAGGGTGGGGGGCGCGCCCCCTCCCCCTGGGCGCGCCCCCTGTCTCGTGGGCCCCCTCATGCTCCACCAACCTCAACTCCAACTCCATATATTCCGTTTCGCGGAGAAAAAAAACAGAGAGGAAGTTTCATCACGTTTTACGATGCGGAGCCGCCACCAAGCCCTAAAACATCTAGGGAGGGCTGATCTGGAGTCCGTTCGAGGCTCCAGAGAGGGGGATTCGTCGCCGTCGTCATCCTCAACCATCCTCCATCACCAATTTCATGATGCTCACCGTCGTGCGTGAGTAATTCCATCATAGGCTTGCTGGACGGTGATGGGTTGGATGAGATTTACCATGTAATCAAGTTAGTTTTGTTAGGGTTTGACCCTAGTATCCACTATGTTCTGAGATTGATGTTGCTATGACTTTCACTACTAGGAAAAGGGCTATAGATAATATGGACATTAATGGCGCACCACATATGTGGTGCGCCACTGCTATATAGCAGTGGCGCACCATGTGTTGCTACGCCATTAGTGTCCACCACACTAATGGCGCACCACACCCATGGTGCGTCACTATTAACAAATTCTTTTTTTTTTCTGAAACTAGTAATGGCGCACTAGGGCATAGTGCGCCATTACTAGTTTTAACTAGTAATGGCGCACCACACACCTCGTGCGCCACTACTGACAAATTTTGTTTTTACTTTTTTTTTCAAAACTAGTAATGGCGCACCAGAGTATAGTGCGCCATTACTAGTTCAAACTAGTAATGGTACACCACATCCACGGTGTGCCACTACTGACAATTGTTTTTGCAAAACTAGTAATGGCGCACCACGTAACCGGTGCACCATTAGTAACCAGGGTTACTAATGGCACATTTATAGGTGGTGCGCCATTAGTAACCTGAGACCAGCTAGATATTTTGGACAACCACCTACCACACTCACTTTCCCCACTTCATTCTCTCCACCTCGTCCTCCAAGCTTGTCTCGGCTGCCTCCTCCTCCTCACCTCATTTGCACCATAGATTCACCCAAATTAAGTGGTTAAATTACCTTTTTTTGATAGGTATGTAAGGGGAAAGCTTTCTTTATGTTGTAGATCTACTTTTTTCTCCCTCCAACAACGTGCACATGCACTTTTTATGGCCTATCTAGATCTATGTATGTTTGTGGTGTTGCATATGTTTGTGGTGTTGCATATATGTTTGTGTTTGCAGGTACCAGTATTTGAAATGCGATAGTTGCCAATATTTTGCCGGAATGTTGATTCATTTCTGTTTCGGCGAGAATTTGGCACTATGCATTCTTTTTGGTCCTATTTTTAGGCAAAGTCATCCCAAATTTTTTCTTGGTTCTAAAATATCCTTTTTCTCTACCCCGCAGGCGACCATGGTCCGCACGATGACCGAAGGCATCGTGAATAGGTTTTTGAGCTCCACGAAGGCCGAGATGCTTCAAAAGAACGAGATGGAGATAAGATGTCTGTGTCGAAGATGCAAGCTAAGGAGCCTTATGGACCCGGATTCCGTATAGGTGCGGGACCACCTGCTCTTGCGTGGTTTCATGGATGGCTATTGGTGGCAAGGTGATGAAGATGATTATGAAGTCATCCATGGGGGCCGGGCAAGAAATGAGGAAGGGCAGCAAGACAACCGTGGCGAGGGCGGGCGAGAAGACGAAGAATCTCCAGGACATGATCATGAAGTAGGTGCAGTACACAGTCATCATGTAGAAGATGCCGGGCATGATGATGAGGAAGATGTCGGAGTATACGAAGGGCATGATCATGAAGATAAAGATGCCGGAGCAGACGACGATGGACCATCGATGGGCTGGGTGCAGGACCCTCATATTCAAGAGCTGCTTCTCAAGCAGACGGATAACGCAAGAGCTGCCGCCAGAGAGAAAGCCAAGCTGGATCAACTGGAGATAGACGCGGTTACTCCATTGTATGAAGGATGCAGGCCCGAGGATACCCGCCTGAAAGTAACGCTCATGGCTCTGGAGATGAAGGTAAAACACAAAATGACCAACACATGCTTCGATGAGAACATGTCATTATGGCACGAATGTCTTCCCAAGGGGAACAAGTGCCTGACCAGTTTCGAGGAGGCGAAGAAAATCGTGTGTCCTCTGGATTTAATGCACGTGAAATACCATGTGTGCATGAACAATTGCATCATTTATCGGGATGAGCACGCGGAGTCTACCATATGTCCGATGTGCAGCGTTAGTCGATACAAGAAGAGGAAGAAAGCTCCTTGAAAAGTGGTGTGGTACTTTCCGATCACTCCTCATCTGTAGTGGTATTTTGCGGACCCTAAGGTAGCAAAGCTCCTACGTTGGCACACGGATAGGGAGGAGAAGAAGCGAGAAGATGACAGAAATGATCCAGAGATAAATAAAAAAGACAAGATGCGGAGTCACCCTAAGGATGCGAGCCAGTGGCAAGCATTGAACTTCGAATACCCAGAATTTGGGGATGATCCAAGGAACATCGTGCTGGGCGCGAGCACCGATGGAGTCAATCCGTTTGGCAGCCAGAGAAGCACACCTAGCACCTGGCCTGTGTTTGTGTGGATGTACAACCTCCCCCCTGGTTGTGCATGAAGAGGAAGTACATTCACATGAGTATGCTAATTGAAGGGCCGAATCAACCAGGGAACGACATCAATCTGTATCTGGGTCTGCTGAAAGAGGAGCTAGACACGCTGTGGAAAATGCCAGCCAATACGTGGGACGCCGTAGAGAAAGAATATTTCCCTATGAGAGCCGCACTGCTCACGACGGTGCAGGACTATCTCGGTTATGGATATGTCGCAGGGCAGGTGGTCCACGGATTTTCTGGATGCGCCAGGTGCATGGAGGACACACGTATCGCCATCTAGACAGAGATCCCGTGTCTTTGAAAACCGTGTTCATGGGACATCAAAGGTGGCTTCACGATGATGACTCATGGAGAAAACACAAGGTCTGTTCGATGGTGAAACCGAACCCTGAAGACGCCCGCGTATGAGGAGCGGCGAAGAAATAGATGAACTGTTGAAAAATTGGAAATATTGCCCACTGCCGGTAAAGAAGCAAAAGGCGCTAGAGCCGGGAAAGAAGCGAAAGGCGCCAGAGCCGCTGCTGAAGGTATGGAAAACGAGGTCTATTTTCTGGGACTTGCCGTACTGGAAGATCCACCTGTGCCTCATAGCCTTGATATCATGCATATCACGAAGAACGTGTGCGAGAGTCTGCTTGGTACCCTGCTCAACATGCCAGAGAGGACCAAAGATGGGCCGAAAGCAAGGGCAGACTTGAAATCAATGGGTGTTAGGGAAGAGCTTCACGCTTATGATGATGATGAGGCAAAGCAGGACACGAAAAGTCGTCGCAAAGGCAAAAAGGCCAAGAAGACCAGAAATGACTACCCTCCCGCGTGCTTCACTCTAAGTCAGGAGGAGATCGAGCAGTTTTTCACCTACCTCGTAGGAGTAAAACTTCCTTACGGTTACACGGGGAAGATAAGCAGATACCTAGACTCAGCGAAGCAGAAGTTCAGCGGGATGAAGTCTCACGACTTTCACGTGCTGATGACGCAGATACTTCTAGTTGCAATTTGTGGGATCATGGACGCGCACGTCCGTGAAATGCTATTTGGCCTATGCAACTTTTTCAACGTCATCTCTCGGAAGTCGGTTGGCGTGAGGCTACTCAGAAGGCTACAGGAAGAGATCGTGGTGATACTATGCGAGCTTGAGATGTACTTCCCGCCCGCATTCTTCGACGTTATGGTGCATCTGCTGGTCCATATCATGGAGGATATCATCCAACTCGGGCCTACATTCCTGCATAGCATGATGCCGTTTGAAAGGATGAATGGTGTCATCAAAGGATACGTTCGCAACATGTCACGTCTAGAGGGAAGCATAGCCAGGGGCTTTCTGACCGAAGAGTGCATCTCCTACTGCATGAGTTATCTAGGCATCGAGAACCCCGTTGGTCTGCCCGTCAACAGGCACCTCGGCAGACTCGCTGGATGGGGTCATTGTGAGGGTCGCCGCGAAATGCATGTCGACTTCGAGGGTCGACTCGTCGACTTTGAAAGAGCAAACCTAGTCGCGCTACAACACATAGACATGGTCGATCCTTGGGTGGTAGATCACAAAACCTTTATTGAGGAGATGTACAATGACCGAGGCCAACAGAGGACGGACGGAGATATAATCAAAGAGCACAACTCATGTTTCACATGTTGGTTCAAGGAGAAGCTTCTGTCGTACCCTTTACATGAGGATTCTTCTGCGGAAGAACAACTCATATTCGCCTTGTCACAGGGCGCCGAGAACAACCTGATGACGTATGAGGCGTACGATATCAACAGCTACACATTCTACACCGGGGGAAAGGACATGAAGAGCGATGGTTATCAGAACTCCGGGACGATGGAATCCTACACCGGTAACGACAAGGACACATACTACGGAAGGATCGAGGAGATCTGGGAGCTGAGCTACGCTGGAGAGAAGGTCCCGATGTTCCGTGTCAGATGGGCCAAGAGCGTCCTAAAAGAAGACCGTTATTTCACCACCATGGTTATACCCGAAGCCAAATCCAAGACCGTGGGCGCAAACGTCACCGTGAAACATTATCCATGGGTACTGGCTTCCCAAGTGGACCAATGCTTCTTCATTACTGACCCGTCAAAGCCTAGTCGTGTTGTCGTGAGGAGAGGCAAAAGGAAGATCATCGGAATGGATGGAGTCGCCAATGAGTAAGACTTCAATAAGTACGGCGACCCGAAGATGGAGCATGACGACGACGATGAAGTACCAGCATACACCACAAGAAGAAGTAGGACCACCCTACCTAAAGGATGTCCGTTCAAGAGAAGAACTCCATTTGCGAAAAATAAGGGCAAGAAGATTGTGAACAGATAGCTAGCTAAGATCAATTGTATTTGAATTGTAGCCTTCATTTCTCGATTGTATTTCGACATATTGAAATGATATTTCTTCTGTTCTAGTGTCCTCATGATTATTTATTTATGTTTATTATGGTATTGAATTTCTAAATCAAAAAAGTATTGAATTTGTTAAAAATTTTTATCTCATGAATATTTTTAAATTTCATGTCGCTTTTTGAATTCATGAATATTTTTTCAAATTTGATGATATTTTTTCATATTCATAAATGTTTTACCAATTCACAAATGAATGCAAGTAAAAATCCAAAAAAATATTGATGATATTTTTAAATAACAAATTTATGATATTTTTTCATATTCATAAATATTTTGAAATAACAAATTTGATGATATTTTTTCACATTCGTAAATGTTTTCAAATTTGATCGTCATTTTCTAAAAAATTATTAGATGCAACTAAAAATAATAATAAAAAAGTTACTAATGGCACACCAGGAGAAGGTGCGCCATTGCTATCAATGTACTTATGGTGCACCCCTAGGAGGTGCGCCATTGGTATACCAATTTTTATGATATTTTTTCAAATATTTTCAAATAACAATTTTGATGATATTTCCAAATAACAAATTTGATGATATTTTTTCATATTCATAAATATTTTCAAATAAGAAATTTGATGATATTTTTTTACATTCATAAATGTTTTCAAATTCGATCATCATTTTCTCAAAAATTATTAGATGCAACTAAAAAAATACTAATGGCGCACCAGGAGAAGGTACGCCATTGCTATCAACGTACTTATGGCGCACCCCTAGGAGGTGCGCCATTGGTATACCAATTTTTATGATATTTTTTCAAATGTTTTCAAATAACAAATTTGATGATATTTTCAAATAACAAATTTGATGATATTTTTTCATATTCATAAATATTCTCAAATAATAAATTTGATGATATTTTTTGACATTCATAAATGTTTTCAAATTTGATCGTCATTTTCTAAAAAAATATTAGACGCAACTAATAATAATAATAATAATAAGTTACTTATGGCGCACCCCTCGGTGGTGCGCCATTGCTATGGATGTACTTATGGCGCACCCCTGGGAGGTGCGCCATTGCTAACCTTCCCCCCTCTATCCCTTTCCCCCTCGCCCCCCGCGCCACATCCCCCTC
>NC_041387.1:486414746-486620024 GCF_002162155.2 Triticum dicoccoides | reverse complement strand
CGTCGTGCCTAGGAGCTGTGCCAAGCTCCGCTACACCGCCGCCGACCCCCCGCACCCTCCCCCGCTACGCCGCCGTCCTGGGTCCTGTCGCCCCCCACTTGCCAAGGTGCGACTCTCCCCTCTTCTCTCCCCCACTCCAAAATGCTTCGGGGAACAATGTGGAGTCTTTTAAACAACATGAGTAAGGAGGTTGTAGTACTTGATTAACACTTCTTTTAGGGAAGAATATACTCTTCATCAGCTATAATCAAAGACATGCCTAGTGAGTGACCTGTTGTGGTATCTTTTAGGGTCGTCCTAGTGATTTACTGAGTTGACATACTACTGCAATTTGCACTAGCCTAGCTCTGAAAAAAGAAGATGCTAGCAATAGAATTGACAAGCATAGCTGAACTGATGCTAGCGATAGTGATTTACTGAATATGTATACTTTGGAAAATGGATGGCCAGGAACAGTCTAGAGTCCTAAACAATAGACAGGATAAAGAGAGGAGAGTGTACTTAATCAATACTTCTTTTATGGGAGTATATACCTTCTATCATGTAGTAGCATCAGCTCTTTATCAACAAAAAGAATACTATCAACTATTATCAAATGGCACAACTAGTGACCTGTGCGAGTCAAGTGAATGGGCAGCTGCAGCAACAAAGACTAGCCCACCTATTAAAAAAAGCTTGTAACAAAATTGATGTGTGTGATCAAACTGATGTGCTATCAGCAACTGACAAAAAAAATGCTCTCTCAGGTGTCGGAGCAGCAGCGAGCAACAAACCTTTTCTCCCAGAAGGTGAAGAGGTCGTCGTTCAGCACGTCCGACAAGGTATCGTCATCTTACAAGATTATTACAATAGTTGCTGGGTGGAAAACTTGTTAGGTTCACAATATTCATCAAGATTGGATTATAAACATATGAGTTTAGTTATGTTCATAGCAGCAGCACCAATATTGGATTGATGTGGCTCCTCTTTTCTTGTGACATGTACTCACTGAATTTTAATTGACAGTAAAATTCAGTGTAATTTTGGTTAACTGAATTAAATGTAAATTCAATTAACTCATAAAATTAAGTGAAACATTTGGTCTGATTGAAATGCAGCAAGTTTTTTGGGGGTCCTAATCAGTTTTCTTACAAAAACTTGCTTAAATGGCAGCAAGTTTGAATACAGTGTATGTTCTGTAGCTTGTTTAGAATCAGATGCGCAATGCAGAATCAGATGCTTAGAAACCCTAAAACAAAACAAAATAGTTTGTTTGTTGCTGTACAGGAGTTATGAGTATATGATAGTTGCTCTTGCTGTGTGTTCTTTTGGTGAATGAAAGTATGATCTCTCCATGTCCATGGCTGAGAGATTGATTCCATCTTCAATATGCCATCTGTATTTATCTTTTTGTTTCAATGCCATTTTAACTAGAACATGTTCAGGGTTAATACAGCCACTAATTATTAGAAAACACACCAAGTGATAACCTACCACAAGTTTTCAGTATATTTTGCAAAAAGAAAAGTTTTTAGTATAATGCGGTAAGCATAAGAGAATAGTAAAAAGAAAAGAAAAGAGAATCGTATTGGCTTCTCTGCTGTTAGAGATGCCCTGATACACCCCCCCCAAATAAAAGATGCTCTACTAAGTGGTTATGCACTAATTTGCCTCCAGTAACCGATAATCCTGCAATCATTTTGGTTTTGGAACTAAGCAGCAGCTAGAGAGCTAGCTGAGAAGGCAGCCACCAAAGTGAGGGAGGAGAAATTCTGAAGCGAGCTTTGACACTTGAATTTTAACGGACCTAGTCAAGTCTACCAAACCAAACCAAAACAACCTCCCTCACCTCACCTCACCTCATCATCGATCCATCATCACAATCACACACACATATTTTTCTACAAGCAAATAAAATAGAGTATGAATGACTAATAACAAAATATAAAAGTAAAACCAACCCAACCTAACCGAAGGCGAACGCGGTATTTCACTTTTCATGTTGATTGGAAGTATGCTACCTTTTTTAGTGATTAGAGAACGAGCTGTCTATTGTTTCGTGTGTATTTGATGAAATCTGTGATGATGTGTCGTGTCTCCAGGTCTGGAGACCAACCAGGACAAGAGAAAATGCTAGCAGCAGTTCGACAACTACAAGGAGTGCAAGAAGAGAGAGGTTCACCTTTGTTTCCCCAATTCTCTCTAGCCTTTTTCTGATGGTATATGATGGATGGCTTCCAATTGATGCGCCAATCTGTTTTTGTCTTGTAACATGCGTTTGTTTCATGCACTTGCTGAATGTTCAAGGGGGATGTGGCTTGTGTCGGATAGCAAGTGCCAAACTTGGAACTAAAACTTGTTCAGTGATTTTGCAGGTACCCCGAGAGGCCCTTGAGTTTGCTGGAATGTCGATTAACTTCCGTTCCGGCAAATTCGGTACTCCATATGTCCTATTTTTAGCAAAGGTCATGCTGAAATTTTCCGTGAATTTTAGCATGACTTTGCTAAAAAAAGGACATATGGGGTACTCGCGACTAATGCATGGGCCGAGGTATCTTAGTACTTAATCTGTAGATTTCCAAAATTGTTCCTTGACACTTATTGGCAACTAGCTGTATTCCTCTATCTGAGATATTCTGTGTACATGCAATATATATCCAATCAGTGGGATAAAAAGCCACGAGAAAGTAGAGCTGGACATGTAAGATGCAATCTACTAATGCTTCATTATCACCCTGTTATGCTCAGCCCAGCACTCCCAGTCAAGATTGGTGCTAGATAGATATCGTTCCCATCTTTTGTTACAAGCTAAATTATGTTCCTTGACTCCCAAACTCTTAGTTAGACCATCTGCTACTTGATTCCCTGATATTACATGATTTAATTGAATTATACCATCATAGAACTTCCCCTTAATAAATAAAGGATCTATCTCCACATACTTGGTTCTGTCGTGTTGGATCGGGTTACTGGTTATGCTTATAGCTGATTTATTATTACACCACACCTTCAAATGACCTTTTCCCAGCACCTTCATTCTGATAGAGGATTTCTACCCATAATATTTCACTAAGTCCTAGTGACATAGCTCTATACTCTACTTTGGCTGTTGATTTGGACACAACTAATTGCTGCTGAAACCCCTTCCCAGGACTGCACCTTAGATATGACAAAATAGGCTATACTGCATCCATATGTCCACTCCTAGGATCAATCATGTATCTGTCTACCACACTTGCGGCATAGGCAATGCCAGGTCTTATATGCCTTAAGTATAGGAGTCCCCCAACAAATCTGGCATCTCTTAGTACATTCTAAGAGATTTGCAGATTCCAAGGTAGATTCTATAGTTCCAAACAAGTAAGCATGAAATAGGAATGTAAATATGTGCACCTGATTCAAGTAAAAGAAGATTAATGTTGCATATTCCAATAAAAATGTGATAAAGAGAGCACCACCTATATATATATTGAGTATTGATTCAGCATCACATGCTTTTTTGGAGATTGATATAGCAAAAATATTTGTAGAAGAAGATCAGGGGTACCTAGGCAATATCACAAAACATCTCTCAATTGATCCCAAAACACCTAGGCAATATCACAAACAACTCTCAATTGTTCCTTGATAATAACCAACTTTTTGGCGACATTACTCGAGAATTAGGTTATTTGGTCAACTTAGAGATCTTGTTCCTAGACAATAACCAACTTTCTGACCAAACATTTTTCCTATTTAGAGCGAAACATGGCCCACAACGATGAGGCCGGCGGTTCGGGAAGGCATTCTGGGAGCTATCCCAGGAGATGGAGGAAGAACCTCACCGCTATGAGGACGCCGCGGAAGACATTGATCCTGACTACACAACCCCTAGTGGCATCGGGGATGACACCACTGATGGTGCCGCCGAGGATGCCACTACTGATGGTGGAAGCGCACGCACAGATGGCAGCCAACCGAAGAGGCAACGGAAGGACCGACGCCCGAACATGCTCGGCACTGTCAAGGAGGAATTTACTGAAGTGTCCTCCGAGGGGCATCCAACATCGCCCAAAGAATTAGTCAAGGGGTACGCGGTTCAGCTCGGGCATTCTCCGGAGCACCGTCTCGATCAACACCGAGAACCTAAGGATCCTGACCAAGGGAATTTGCGCAACCTCCTCTTCACAAAGCTGCATGAACAATACAAGTTCCCCGGTGACATTGCAAACACACGCCTCTCAGGGAATAAAGTGAACAATCCCGCCCTCATGAAGATGAGCACGACCCTATCTACTTGGGAGAAGCGTGGTGAGGCATATGATTCTATGTGGTGATAGTTATCAGAAGATCAAGGAGAAAAATCCTTCGATCAGCGAAGCTGACTACCGGGAGTTCAAGATCAAGTGCGAGTGCAACGCATCCGCGGAATCAAGTCAGTGGGGGAAAGAAATGCAGGATTTGAACTTAGGGATCCACAAACTGGGTCCCGGCGGTTATAGAGTGGCGGAACCTATATGGGACAAGGAGGACGCGGAGCGTGCCGAGCAAGGCCTACCGCCCCTCTTTGATAAATACGGTGACAAGCAAACCAGGAACTATGTCAGGGCCGGGTACAAGATGGACCCGGTAACACAGGAGCTTACCACAGATCCGAAGACCAAGGTGCTTGAGCTTGTTCTAGTAAGGAATACACCCCCGCGTAATTAGCTCCATATGGTTGCATTCTAATTAATGAAGCCAAATTTCTAAATGGTCCACGTTCCTTCCGCAAGACACTGAAAGCAGTAGCGCGGGGTCGTCTCAGAGCTCCCCTTGGGACACCACTTTAAATAGGGCGTTGAACATAATGAAAAACAAGGATAAGTTCAGTAAGCCGTCGTCAGCTAGTCGTGTGGCTGGCAAAGGCTTGTCCACAAAATGGTCGTCATACTATAACGCTGATGGGCGAAAGGAGAGAAAGACCAGCTCGGAAAGCCAGTCGCACGAGGTTCAAGAACTCAGGGCAAATGTGGCGCGGATTCCGGAGATGGTCCAAGAGCAAGTGCGAGACCAACTGGGAGGGGCGATCACCGCCATTGTGCCTACCTTGATTGAGGGGCTGCAAGCGTGGATTGCGGGCGGCCAACAGGTGCCACCCACGGTTCCCAGCTTCACGGCCAGCAACTCGCACAATGCGTAGGTGGCACCATTGGTGTCTCCGGCGGAGGCAGCATTGGTGTCTCCGGCGCCGGCACGGGCATTGGAGCTTAATGCACCCGGGTGTGCGAAGAATATGCCGGCCGGCACCTCGGCAGCAAGCGTCCCCTCTGTCACTTGCATGCCCGCCGTTGGAGGTGCCTCGACATTAGCCGAGCTCGACACCATCATGAAAACTAAGCCTCTCGGTTGATGACTTCATCTTCTTGCCTTTGATCGGGCATCCCTGATGCCCTACATGTTTTCGCACGGCGCCGGCGCCGATGTTCCATGCACTCTCCTGCACTTCATGGGCGGCGAGTTGATTGATGTCGCCAAGGGCAGAATAGTTTAACCGGGCAACCCCGTGTTCCACGGTAATCCGATGCCACCCACCGTGTATAGGGTTCAACTGGTTCAGGTGCTGCCAGGCTGCGGTGACTTGTTACCTCCGTTTCGACCCGCTGGGGCCGACGAAGATGATGTGATGACGCTCAGCACCTGCTTAAGCTGGCCCCTGCTTTGGCCGAAGAGCCAGATTCGTTTGGGGGCGGGGGACACCACCCCACAGACAACATCGCCAGTCGTGCCGGCGCCAAGCCATGGCAATACCACCGCAACACTACCGGACATGCCGAACATGCATATGGCACAGGATCCGGACATGCATATGGCACAGGATCCGGACGATGATGACAACGGTACATTTACTAAGGTCGATAAGTACTTTGCCGAACATGGGTACAGCGACGAATTCTTGGGGCCTCCTTCTCAAGAACCCAACCCTGCAAAAGACGACCACGATCGAGCTGGTACCATGGAGAAACCCAATTGCAACAGGCGTTGTCTGGCGTTCAGTTCTCAGGAGACACCTCCAGCTGCCGCCTTCACCGAGCCTCAGATAGCCGAGATGCGAAATATTATCAGCCCCAACACACTCAAGAAGGTGGTCTCTGAGCAGAACTCGATCCCATTATAGCAGCAGAAGAAGAAGGGACGAAAAAGAAAGACTAACAAGGGTGTGAGCCAGCCGGCACCGAGTACGATCCGTGCTCAGGACGGGCCACCTTCGCCTAAGGATATCTCGAGGAGGGTGCATGTGGCGGCTAGGCCAATGCTACCGACTAATCTGCTCAATGCTGCAACCGGTGCTATGCGGAGTCTGCATGACAGTGTTCTTTCTTTGGAGAAGCGGCGTCTCTCCGAGAATGAGGTGGCATACCTGGTTTTCGTGGCCAAGGTGCCAGAGGGCAAGGGCTTTGTTGATAGCGCCATCGGGGGTATGATCGTCCTGCGGTTTGCTGACATCTTTGCTACGTTTAACCTTCATCGACTGCACTACACCTTCATTCGGCTATTTTCGCTGAGTATGGAGATGCGGATCATTAGAGACAAGACCCCGGACATCGTGATAGTCGACCCCTTCTACATGCGTGCCAAGATCTTGGGCATCACTGGGGCCCGGCAAGTCGCGAGTTCATACCTCGAAGGCGTCATTCTGGCAAACCCAGATAAGGATAACTTTCTCGTGCCTTACTTTCCCGAGTAAGTCATCCCCTCACCGCCCCGTAACATATGGTTAGATTTCGATCGTTCTTTTTTTCCTAACATTCCGTGTTTTGTGCAGTGACACACATTGCACACTCATCCTCTTAAGCCCGAAATATTCCATGGCCACGTATTTCGACTCGGACCGTCAGTCGAAGAAAGACTACACAAATATCAAGAAAGTTCTTGATGAAGCTCTTCCCGGCTACGCTAGATCTAGAGGCACCTTCAGCAGGCCAATTCGTAGGTACAACCAGCACGTGTTCACCAATAATACGATGTTCCCCTGCGTCAAGCAGCCGCCTGGCGGTCAAAAGGATGCCTACTACGCCCTGCATCACATGCAGGCGATCATACTGGACCATAATCACCTTATACTACCAAATAATCTCAAAGATTGGGCCGCACGCTTGTCGGCAATCCAGGACGCGGACATCAGACAAGAATTCTTTCGCATCCAGTTGGAGTTTGCGAAAATCATCCATCAAGATGTCCTTTGCACCTCGGGGTAGTTCTACCTCAGATATCAACCGTCCAACAGTGAGATAGAAACAACGCTACAAATGCAGGCTGGCAACGACCGCGATTTCATGACCATCACGAAAGACGGCGACTTCATCCATGTTCCGGTCCCTGAGTCGAGTCGAAAGTAGTGATGCTATGTAGTTATGAAATATCGATTAGCTCATGTTGTAATTAAACTTTAATGAACTTGTATGTCTCTTTGGTTTGGACAGTCATTCAACTTATATGTAATTGATGCTATTTACTAGTAGGACCATGAATCGTGCTATTAATGTGTTGCTTTTCTCTTCCGATCCTTTTGTTGCATACTTATATATTGCTTATGTATTGTCTGTGAATTGCTACTAACGTTTTGTTTGGCTAGTGCATAGAGATGCCATCCCGGAGTCTACGACGACTGGGAGGAGTGTCGGAGACAGGTTCACTGTTTTAGCAATAACAGTTACAAAGGGTACACCACTAGGGCGGAGGCGGAAGCTAGATACGCGCGCTATCTAGCGGGAGAGAGGAGGGAGCGTTGGAAGAACCGGATGAAGACCAGTTTCATCGCGATGATGCTCATCGTGATGACCGCAGCTCTCTTCTATGTGATGGTAGTATAGATGATCGATATCGACTTGTAATGTGAAGACAAACTCGCTACTTGTGGTCTCGAGACTTGTAATGTTCTAACTTTGTTCGGTATTTTGAATTCGGAGACTAATATGATGAATTGTATTCGGAGACTAATCTTCTATTGTATTCGATAAATCTACTGTTTATATGTTGTGTTGTCTCTATTCTGTGCAGTAATATATTTTGTAACTTGTGCAAATATCAGATTTTTTTCCTAATGTTCATACTAGTGGCGCCTCGCACAACACTTTAGTGGCGACTGCAGTAAACACAATAGTGGCGCATTATCTAGATGTGCGCCATTAGTAACCCAGAGCACAAGGTAAATATGCCCCCCTGGGAGGCATAGTAATGGCGCACCCTTTGACATACTAATGGCGCATTGCCTGGTGCACCACTATTGTCTGGTACACTAATGGCGCACCAGGGGTGCGCCATTAGTATTAGTTACTAGTGGCGTGATGCTAGTGGCGCACCTGTAGTGCGCCATTAATGGCCAAAACAGGTGTGCTACTAATTAGCCTTTTCCTAGTAGTGTTTGCTATGCTTAACCCTTGTCACTAGGGCCCGAGTGCCATGATTTCAGATCTAAACCTATAATGTTTTCATGAATATATGTGAGTTCTTGATCCTATCTTGCAAGTCTATAGTCACCTATTATGTGTTATGATCCGATAACCCCGAAGTGACAATAATCGGGATACTTCTCGGTGATGACCGTAGTTTGAGGAATTCATGTATTCACTAAGTGCTAATGCTTTGGCCCGGCTCTCTATTAAAAGGAGGCCTTAATATTCCTTAGTTTCCATTAGGACCCTGCTGCCACGGGAGGGTAGGACAAAATATGTCATGCAAGTTCTTTTCCATAAGCACGTATGACTATATTTGGAATACATGCCTACATTATATTGATGAACTGGAGCTAGTTCTATGTCACCCTATGTTATAACTATTACATGAAGAATCACATACGACATAATTATCCATCACTGATCCAATGCATACGAGCTTTTCACATATTGTGCTTTGCTTATTTACTTTTCCGTTGCTACTATTACAATCATTACAAAACTGCTATCTTTACTTTTGTCACTATTACCATTACTATCATACTACTTTGCTACTAAATACCTTGCAACAGATAATAAACTATCCAGGTGTGGTTGAATTGACAACTCAACCGCTAATACTTAAGAATATTCTTTGGCTCCCCTTGTGTCGAATCAATAAATTTGGGTTGAATACTCTACCCTCAAAAGTTGTTGCGATCCCCTACACTTGTGGGTTATCAGGGTGTCCAGAGTCAACAAGGAGAGGGAGACGGATGAGGGGCTCACCGAGCAGCACACGAAGGTCGGTGATAGGCTTAGTAGCAGCAGGAGTCACCGGAGAGGAGGAAGATTGACGGCGACCAAGGCGGAAGGGGGCGAGCTGGATCTGGCGCTAGGGTGCCTCCCGGCTGCAACAGCGGGCACCGGTCGATGTGGAGGACGACGACATACGCCTACGGGATGTCGGTTATGCGAGGCGATGACGGTGGCCGCGGGATCGACGCGGCAACGGTGGCGGGCGCGTTCGGCTGCGTGATAGAGAGAAGCGAGCAAGCGAGAGAGAGCGAGGAGGAGGGGGATCTGATGTGTGTTAGGGTTTGGGCGAGAGAGAGAGAGAGAGCGTCGGTGGGCTGTTCTTATCCACCCGCGGGGTAGCAGTGCGCGGGGGCGAGTGACCCACAGCCATGGCGGCTTGGCCTTCTCCTGTTGCAGGAGCAGGACGAAAGGTTGGGCCAAGTGGGCTGGGCTAGCACTGTTGCGCGGCTGGGCCAAGTGCATAGTGCAGCCTGGTCTATTATTTTCCTTTTTTTATGATTCTGCTTTTCTTTTACAGAAAGGGGTTTTGTAGTATTTAGGGTGCCAAAATTATTTTTGTAAAATATGGGAATTGTCCACATAGATACAATACAATTTTTGGCATAGCCACAACAAGTTTGGAAGAAGTTTGAATTAGGTGGAATTTGGAAAAACATGGAAAAGCAATTAATTTGCTGAGTTGGCACTTGTTTTAATTTTCTATAGTCCATCTTAGGTTGGAGGTGATGTTGTTTTCCTGAACAATCATTTGTTATGGAATTTTTACTAAATGATGGACTATTTTTCAGCAACTCTTGTGCAACTTCAAAATTCACTTGCAAATTGAATTTGATTCCAAAGTGGAATTTCAAATGAGATTTGAATCAAGGGTGATTAAGAACTGTTTGGAAAAATGATTAGCTTAATCACAGAGGGTTACTGTAGCATGACACTAGGGGTGTTACAATTCTCCTCCACTACAAGAAATCTCGTCCCGAGATTTAAGAGGTGTAGCAAGGGAAAAGGCTCGGGAAGGACGGAGCTCAACACAAGATAGGTATGCGGGGACTATGTTAGTGAACATGACATAGAGGCATCTCTCGAGTTGAAATTCAAGAAAGTCATCGAGAGCAAGGTGAGGTGCAATAAGTTGCTTCGGCCTGGTAGACAATCGTTTGTTTCTTGAAACAAGGGGTGAAAGGGGTTCAGAGTAATGGTAATAAGTATTGCGTTTGATACCAGAATAGATCGCCTCTCGGAAGGCTGCTCAGGATTTTCATATGAAGCCAAGCGTGAGAAATAACCTTAGAAACAAGGGTGTACACGAGAGTCAGGTTTCGATCTTGTGGAACTGTGGGTTATGGGCACACCATGTGGGTTAAAAGCAGGAAGGCGCTAACATCTTGAATGGTCATGATAGCAAGTCAGGTCAGAGGATAGCCTGTCACTTATGTTGGCAACAAAGTTTGGTACCAAGGGTGTGGGACGAACAGAACCATTTTCCTGCTCGTAAGACGAGGCAGACCAATAGGCAAAATTCTCGTCCATCGGTGGTTACTGGAATGCCATCAACAATAGTAACAGGGTCTTACTAACAAAGTTGTACATCGAGGTGCTTGCTAAAGCAAGGATTTATCTCTGCTCAGACAAGTTAGATTACCGGAAAGGTTAAACAAAACAATGGAAAGGAAAATGTGATTATCAGATTAAACAGACCAATGGCAAGGAAAATGTGTTTATGCCTAGGTATAAGAGTATATCTTTCCCAAGGAAAGGCATAGCATGATATAAATGATAAGGCTCCAAGCATGAAACCAGTTAGACAAAGGGGCAAGGAATTTATGAGGTTTACCCAATAATTGATCAAGAAGATTTAGCATTGCGCTTCCAATGTTCTTGTTGATGTTCGGAGTACCACAGACATGCTTCGGGATAGCATTGACATGGTCATTAGGGAAAGGTCAGACTTTGGATACACAAGGACCCATTGGAAACAACTTATAAAATAAGTCGTACAAATTTTAGCAAGGAAAAGATGAGGATGGGGCCCACAGGCTCAGCAACAATTCACCAAGGGGGAAAGGATGGTATTTCTCATCATGAATTCAGTTGATATCTTGGAAAGTTTGGTATGATGATGATGATCACGATACATTTGTCGAGAGGTTTCATGAAGATGTAATCGATCGGCAACGACATCAAGTCAAAGGAATGATGAAGCGAAAGGTTACTGGAACCACAGGTACGACACAAACTCGAAATCAAGCTTGTTGTTCAAGGTGAAATGATATGACGAGGAAGATTGACATAGTTAGCTCATTATCGAAAATTATGCTCCGGGAAGGTCCAAGTAGCACAGTTAAAATTTAGCACGACAATGATGTAGCCAATCAGGTAGGAATGATGTGACGGAGTATCACTTCAATTAAGAATTTACAAGAGGTAGTGCAATGACACAATATCCTCGAGATAACATGAGGCAATACTTGAAGGTAGATCAAATTAGAGGTTGGACAAGTGAAATGACTTGCAGTGGACAAGTATTTTAACTTGTCCGGGAAATGGAATTAAAGAGAATCTATGGTCGGAACCACGGTTATGAATGATCAAACCACCAATACAAGATGGACTTATAACAAGGGGTAATTATTTTTACAACCAGCTTCCATGATAAGTTCTACATCGGGTCCATGGGCATGAACACAAAGGTTCAAGGTCGACTCCCACTTCTTCAATGCATAATATTTCATTCACTCCTCGTTTTCGAAGAATTTGTAGCGCGAAAGATTTATCTGGTGAAGCACCAGAAGAGTATGACTCACATCTCTTTCGAGTTCACACAGATTTCGGAAAGGTATAGGTTCAACCTGTAGGGGTATCTTAGGAACATATACCACTAACTTCCAGAGCATATAACATCAGCTCAATGATAGAGCATGGTTAACAATAAGCAGAGGATACAATTTACCAACGGCAATATATATTAGGGGAAGAGCGCACAAGATTTTTAATATGAAGGACATTGCCGGATAATAATCAAACAAAGGATTCAGCGGTCCTCAATGTATTTGATGTGAGTATCAGTAGTCAATCAGACGAGGGAAAGAATGCGAAGGCATTAGATTATAGAAATAGCTGAATAATTCGACGTTCAAGTTGAAGGGAACTAGGTGGACAATCAATTACAACATGATTGGCCGAGATCCAACTCATGTCTAGAATGACGTATGAGCAGGAAGGTCAAATTTTAGGGTTTGACTGATGATTGCGAGCAATCACAACATAATGAATCAATAGGCTCAGGATGACAATGACAAAGGATGTTAATGAATATTGGATTTAACCATAATGTAGGTAGACAAGACTTTCGGGAGCACTAGGCTGCAAAGGATCTTCAGGAGATCGAATTGCATTCAAAGAATTTTGTGAGACATATGATCAACTCGGGATGAATAAATCCCTAATAAGTGTGTGGAATTATTCGTAGGGGTATTCATGCGGCAAAGAACTTCAAGGCAGTTGTGGAAGGGGTTCTCGAAACATCAGAGTGTAATTTGAGGCATCTTGTAATAACAAGATCAACCTGAAAATGATGTATGAACGACAGGTGTATGTAGCTATACATAGGGGTTGATGGTGGATGTGAATTGCAAAATTGATGAGCACATGTTCTTGGGAGAACATAGTAGAGTACCTTGGAAGTCTTCTGGCGAAGCAAGCGATCATCGATAATGTCAGGGCTCTCCAGGAGGAAGTGGGTACGAGAGCCTAATGTCAGAGTTAGTAAAATGTTTAACCCGAATAGACGAGAGATCGGAGTCCCAGAGTATAGACGAGGAATAAAAGATCCTAATACCACCCAATGGCGACGTGGGCCTGTAAGCTGCACAACCATGTTAGTAAAAGTTTTTTTAAGTGACTAGACTCAACTTCGGCCTAGGAGTTGGAAAGGGGGCTACCTACAGGCAGTCGGCTCTGATACTAACTTGTCACGCCCCCGATTCAATCCTACATTAATCATACACGCAAATGTGTACGATTAAGATCAGGGACTCACGGGAAGATATCACAACACAACTCTAGACACAAATTAAAGTAACACAAGCTTTATATTACAAGCCAGGGGCCTTGAGGGCTCGAATACAAACGAGTCAGCGGAAGCAACAATATCTGAGTACAGACATGACTAAACAAGTTTAACTTAAGAAGGCTAGCTCAAAAGCAACATCGATCGAAAAGGCAAGGCCTCCTGCCTGGGAGCCTCCGAACTACTCCTGGTCGTCGGCGTCCATCACGTGGTAGTAGGCACCCTCGGGGTAGTAGCAGTCGTCAAAGGTGGTATCTGGCTCCTGGACTCCACCATCTGGTTGCAACAACCAGAAAGAAGAAAGAATGGGGAAAAGGGGTAGTAAAGCAACCATGAGTACTCATCCAAAGTACTCGCAAGCAAGGATCTACACTACTTATGCATCAGTATCAATGAATGGGGTAGTATTTGTGGACTAACTACAGAATGCCAGAATAAGAGGGGGAGAAGCTAGTCCTATCGAATAATAGCATCTTCTGGAAACCACCGTCTTGCAGCAACATGAGCGAGTAGAGTAGTATAACATAAGTCATATTTATGTTGTTGTATCAACGCTCTGGGATCCTTTCTCGACCGCCGAAGCAACATATCCACATCATGCCTCAGCATCCAGTTCTAGTGGTATCGATCGTGATACAACTCCGAGTGTCCGTTACCATAGGACAGGCTATCGATAGATGTTTTCTTTCCTCCACGGGTGCACCAACTTACCCACCATGCTCGATTAACTCCGGCTGGACACACTTTCCTCGGTCATGCCCGGCCTCAGCCAAACAATACGCCGCAACCCGACCTAGGCTTAATAGAGAGGTCAACACGTCAGACTAAACCTATGCCTCCAGGGGTCATGGGCCATCGCCCCGGGAACTCCTGCACGTTACGAACGCGGCTGATGAGCACACCTAGCTACCTCCTTAAAAAGGCGGGTGCTTACCAGTCCAAGCCGGCGCGCGCCGCTGATTCGGTGACGTCTATTAAGCTTCGGCTGATGCATACGACCAAGAACACCCATACTATGCCCACGTGATGGTTAGTCCTATCAGGCCAGAGGCCCCTCGGATCAAATATCCAAATCATAGTGGATTAGGAACACGCGGTAACAAGAAGAGACTCACGAAAGATGTGACCCCATCGCCCCGTCTCGAGGACTTGTGGCAAGGGCTAAGAATGTCCGGCCATGCCTCGTAATTATCTCGCGGGCACCTTCCAGGTCAACCCGACTCCACATCACTCGCAATTAAGCTCGCACGGGTACCCCTCAGGGCTGACCCGTCTTTAGTAACATGGTTCAGTGTAAAGTCATAGTAACCATAGTAATTGTGTGTCTAACACCAAGGGGAACCCTGAGGAACCACCCTCGATGGATTCCACTCGATGTGATCATCAAGGTGAACGTAAGAGGAACCACCCTCGAGGTTCACACTTGAGGGGTTGCACGGTAGAGTCGTATCAAACGTGGTTAAGGAGGAAATCACCCTCGATGACCACGACCGAATAGCTACACTATAGAGATCTCATCAGGAGTGATGTATGAGGTTCCACCCTCGGCACTCGATGGTAACTCTGCAGAGTCGAGCAACAAAAGGGGGCGTGATGTGATGTGAGGTGTTAGGCTCTGGTCATCGATCACGTTGATCGAGTCATCGATGATGAAGCAAGGGCAACAAGGATCAAATGGGGGTCACTGATGGATCACTAACCAACCTATACTAAGCAGTTTAGGATAAGCAGGTAGGTAACAATAAGCAGGTTACAAAAGCAGGCTATGCCTTAGAATAGGAGCAAATAATAACAGTAGCAAAATCTAATGCAAGCATGAGGAAATGGAATGGGCGATGTCGAGATGATCAAAGGGGGGGCTTGCCTGGTTGCTCTAGCAAGGAGGGGTCATCGTCGACATAGTCGATCACAGGGGCAGCATCGGTCTTGGGGTCTACCAGAGATAAAAGGGGGAAGAAACAGTAAATATAAAGCAAACATAGCATCACAAAGCATAACGTAGCAATATGTTGTGCCGGGTGTGACCTAACGTATGGCTACACGATATAGGTGAAAGGGGAATTCAACCGGGAATGTTTTCCCGGTTCCGGACCCGTGCCAGACAAAGGACCGGAGGGGGAATGTTCCATGTTCAGATAGTTAGAGACATCTGACAGGTAAACGGACCGCGTATTCGGATTTGTTGGATTTTTCTGAGAATCTTTCATGTAGAAAACATTTTCATCCGAGTTACGGTTTATTTCCTATGAATTTCTAGTTTAAAACATTTTCTGAAATTATTTAAAATAACAGAAAAGGAATATGACATCAGCATGACGTATGTGTGACGTCAGCACTCAACGGTGCGGTTGACTGGTCAAAAAGACCAGTGGGGCCCACTTGTCATAGACAGAGGCCGTAAGAGAGTTTATTTAAAACTACTATGGGGTTAATTAGCAACTGGGCCCCCATGTCAGTGCCTCATTAAGTTAACTGAATAATTTTAAATAAACGTCAGCAGTCAACGGTGCGGTTGACTGGTCAAAAAGACCAATGGGGCCCACTTGTCATAGAGAGAGGCCTTAAGAGAGTTTATTTAAAACTACTATGAGGTTAATTAGCAACTGAGCCCCCCATGTCAGTGCCTCATTAAGTTAACTAAATAATTTTAAATAAATAAAACATTGATTAAGGGAGTCGGGGCCGCATGTTAGTGACTGGTCAAAACCCAGCCATCGGGTGGACTGGGTCAACCGGGCCAGCGGGACCCATTAGGCCCACTGGCCAGTGGCCCAGGCGGTGCCAGGCCAATGCAGGCGACGGAGTGATGCCGGCGAGCCTACCCGCGGCGGTCCGTCGCCAGAGTTGGCCGGAAAACACGTACGGGGCACGGAAAGGGGTGCGGCTAGGCATGTTCGAACGGTCACTCGACCGCACGTCGAGTGGTGGCGGTGGCATCGCCGGATCTGGCCGGAAACGTCGCCGGCAACGAGGTCCGTGGCGGAAAAGGTGCTATGATGTGCTACAGCTCAGGCGAAAGGGCTAGGCGGGTGTTGCGCGATGCGGTGAAGCTAACGGGCATACACCCATGACCAATTGGTCACCCGAGACTCGCCGGCGACGAGCTCTGCGGCGCTGTGTTCGGGAGCACGTGGGGAAAGCAGCTAGGGGGTGCGCCAGAGTCAACAAGGAGAGGGAGAAGGATGAGGGGCTCACCGAGCGGCACACGAAGGCCGGTGATAGGCTTAGTAGCAGCAGCAGTCGCCGGAGAGGAGGAAGATTGACGGCGACTGAGGCGGAATGGGCGAGGTGGATCCGGCGCTGTGGTGCCTCCCGGCTCCAACGGCGGGCACCGGTCGATGTGGAGGACGACGGCGGACGCCTACGGCATGTCAGCGATGCGTGGCGATGACGGTGGTCGCGGGATCGACGCGGCGACAGCGGCGGGCGTGTTCGGCTGCGTGAGAGAGAGAAGCAAGTGAGCGAGAGAGAGTGAGGAGGAGGGGGATCTGATGTGGGTTAGGGTTTGGGCGAGAGAGAGAGCATCGGGGGGCTGTTCTTATCCACCCGCGTCACAGCAGTGCGCGGGGGCGAGTGCCCCGCGGCCATGACGGCTCGACCTTCTCCTGTTGCAGGAGGAGGACGAAAGGCTGGGGCAGGTGGGCTGGGCTGGCACTGTTGCGCGGCTGGGCCAAGTGCACAGTGCAGCCTGGTCTATTCTTTTCCTTTTTTTATAATTATGCTTTTCTTTTACAGAAAGGGGTTTTGTACTCCCTCCATTCCCAAATATAGGGTGTATAGTTTTTGGCACGTAAATTAAAGAACGCATGTGGACTGAAAATTTCACAAGTTTTGGGAGAGATTACACCTGACTAATTGACATGAGAAAATAGAGGAGGTTGCCTAATATAAGTAAATATAATCAAATCTCTAAAAAAATTATCCAAATGAGTGGTGCAACGTAAGGCACCTTATATTTTGGATGTTTTCTCAAAAATCTATACACCTTATATCAAGGAACAGAGGGAGTAATATTTAGGGTGCCAAAATGATTTTTGTAAAATATGGGAATTGTCCATATAGATACAATGCAATTTTTGGCACAGCCACAAAAAGTTTGGAAGAAGTTTGAATTAGGTGGAATTTGCAAAAACATGGAAAAGCAATTAATTTGCTTAGTTGGCACTTGTTTTAATTTGCTATAGTCCATCCTAGCTTGGAGGTGATGTTGTTTTCCTGAACAATCATTTGTTATGAAATTTTTACTAAATGATGGACTATTTTGCAGCAACTTTTGTGCAACTTCAAAATTACTTGCAAATTGAATTTGATTCCAAACTGGAATTTCAAATGAGATTTGAATCAAGGGTGATTAAGCACTGTTTGGAAAAATGATTAGCTTAATCACGGAGGGTTACTGTAGCATGACACTGGGGGTGTTACAATTCTCCTCCACTACAAGAAATCTCGTCCCGAGATTTAAGAGTTGGAGTAAGGGAAAAGGCTCGGGAAGGACGGAGCTCAACACAAGATAGGTATGCGGGGCCTATGTCAGTGAACGTGACATAGAGGCATCTCTCGAGTTGAAATTCAAGAAAGTCATCGAGAGCAAGGTGAGGTGCAATAAGGAGCTTCAGCCTGGTAGACAATTGTTTGTTGCCTGAAACAAGGGGTGAAAGGGGTTCAGAGTAATGGTAATAAGTATTGCGTCTAATACTAGAATAGATCGCCTCTCGGAAGGCGGCTCGGGATATTCATACGAAGCCAAGCATGAGAAATAACCTTAGAAACAAGGGTGTACAGGAGAGTCAGGCTTTGATCTTGTGGAACTGTGGGTTATGGGCCCACCATGTGGGTTAAAAGCAGGAAGGAGCTAACATCTTGAATGGTCATGATAGCAAGTCAGGTCAGAGGATAGCCTGTCAGTTATGTTGGCAACAAAGTTTGGTACCAAGGGCGTGGGACGAAGAGAACCATTTTCCTGCTCGTAAGACGAGGCGGACCAATAGGAAAAGTTCTCGTCCATCGGTGGTTACTGGAATGTCATCAACAATAGTAATAGGGTCTTACTGACAGAGTTGTACACCGAGGTGCTTACTTAAGCAGGGATTTATCTCTGCTCAGAAAAGTTAGATTACCAGAAAGGGTAAACAAAACAATGGAAATGAAAATGTGATTATCAGATTAAACATACCGATGGCAAGGAAAATGTGTTTATACCTGGGTATAAGAGTGTAAGTCCATCTAGTGCCACCCCTAGTTGGTTTTGGAGTATTGACGACAAAGTTGGTTGAGGGACTAATGCGTTTGTGAGAATTGCAGGATAACGCAAGAAGTGTCCCTCATTGATTCGGTTTACCTACCGAAGATGACCCCTAAAAATGTATGAAGACATTGAAGACAATGGTGGTGTGTGAAGATATTCACACTTAAGTCTATGACATGAGATGACATTGAGTGAAGACTATGGAGCATGAAGACTGAGTTGTTTCGTTGTTTCCTTTTCTTCTTTGTTGAGTCATAGGAACCACCGTACTGTTAAGTGGGGTCCAAGTGAACAAAGTCAGAGTGACTGAAGTGATGCTCAACCCAAATCCTATGTCTTCGAGCGAAGACAATGAGAGCAAATCTTATCCAGAGCTGGATGAGTCAGCCTTGCTTGTAGCCCAAGTAAAGTTGCCGTGTGTGTTTGAAATCTGACCGTTGGAACACGTGTCAGTTCCTTAGTGACCCAGGGTCATTTCGGACATATCAGGTCGGGTTTCCTTGTGGCTATAAATAGCCCACCCCCTACACCATAAATTGGTGGCTGCTCAGAGTGAGTTTACGACTTTTGTCATTTTGAGAGCAACCCACCTCGAAGCCTTTGAGAGAGAAATCCTTGCGAGGACAAAGCCCAAACACCCAGAGCCAAAGAGTGTTAGGCATCACTGAAGTCTTTCTGTCTGTGTGACCTGAAGACTTATTACATTTAAGGACTGTGTATCCTCCAGCCGGTTAGGCGTCGCGTTCTGAGCATCCAAGAGTCATTGTGGATTGCTGGTGAATGAAGTCTGTGAAGGTTCGGAAGTCTACCTTGAAGACTTACCAGAGTGATTGGGCGAGGACTGTGTGTCCTTAGCTCAAGGGGAATAAGGTGAAGACGCGGTCTTCTGAGTTGAATCTCAGCCTCCCTAACCAGACGTACAGTTGTCACAGCAACTGGAACTGGTCCAACAAATCCTGTGTCTTCATCAAGTGACTGGTTCTATCTCTTCCCTCCTTTACTTTGAGTTTGTCTTTGTGAAGTCATTGCTTATTTGTCTTATCTGTTTGACTTCATTGCTTGACTACTATCGTTGATTGGCTTTGTATTATCTTCCATCCCGATCCTTACTACCTAGCTGCTATTAGTCTTTGTACGTTCACATTATTACATACTTGACCATGGCTTGCTTGTTATAGTTTATCTTCCGCTGCATATCAATTAGGTCATTTCTATTGTTTGTCTTTGAAACTTCCACATTTTGAAGACTTTGATAAAAAAATCGCCTATTCACCCCCCTCTAGTCGATAACTAGCACTTTCAATTGGTATCAGAGCAAGGTACTCCCTTGTTCTATGTGATTCAGTTTAACCACCTAGAGTTTAGCTATGTCGACTGCAGGGATAATCAAAGTCTCCGCTGCTTGCCTCGTGTTCGATGGAACTGAATATCCCTACTGGAAGAATAAGATGCGCATGCATCTTGAAGCCATTGATGTCGACCTCTGGTATGTCGTCAAGAATGGCGTTCCAAAAACTGGTGAAGGTGTCACCCCTGCTGATGTCAAGAAGTTCATTCAACTGGACTCGACTGCAAAGAACATCATCTGTGGTCATCTGACCAAAGGACAGTATGGCCATGTGAGTGCTCTGGAAACGTCAAACCTAGTCTGGGACTGGCTATCCAAGGTCAATGAAGGCATATCTACACAGAGAGACCAGAGGATCAGTGTTCTTCGCAATCTCTTCAACCGCTTCAAGAGGAACGACAATGAAAATGTCCAGCTCACGTTTGATCGCCTCACTGACATCACAAATGAGCTTCAGGCTCTCGGCGCCACTGAGATCACTAAGCATGAAATCGTCAAGACGCTGCTGAGATCTCTTGACAGCTCCTTTGATCCCTTGCCCTCATGATACAAGAACGTCCTGACTTCAAGACTCTCGATCCATCTGATATACTTGAGAGGCTCAACACACATGAGTTCCAGCTTTCTGAGAAAGGAGATATCTATGGGCCCAACTATGGCCAAACTCGTGCTTTGAAGGCAAAAGTTGTTTCCTCATCTGAAGAAGAAGAATCTGACTGCGGTTTTGATGATCCTGAAGATATTGGAAGGGAACTTGCTATGCTTGTGAAGAAGTTCCAGAAATTCACCAAGAAAAAGGGCTTCAGAAAGTCTTCATGATCCAGTTCAAGAAATGATGAAGCTTCCACTCAAGACAACAAGAAGAGAACATGTCACAAGTGTAAGAAGCCTGGGCACTACCTCTCTGAGTGTCCTCAGTGGGACAATGAGAAGAAGAAGAAGAAGAGCAAGGAATATGACTCTGATGACAAGAAGAAGAAGAAATCATCAAAGTTTTCTTCCAAGTCCTCATCAAAGTCTTCATCTCATAAGAAGAGCTCATCTGGCAAGGCTCGTGCTTTTGTTGGCAAGGAAATGGATTCAGAGGAGGAGTCTGCTTCTGAGGAGGCGTAGGTGGAATCTGAAGCTGAGTCCGACTCTGGCGTTGCAAGTCTGGCTCTAGCCACAG
The DNA here is from genome assembly GCF_002162155.2 of Triticum dicoccoides. Classification (NCBI taxonomy): domain Eukaryota; kingdom Viridiplantae; phylum Streptophyta; class Magnoliopsida; order Poales; family Poaceae; genus Triticum; species Triticum dicoccoides. The sequence goes on along the minus strand of NC_041387.1, from coordinate 486,599,006 downwards.
CCTACGTTGCCAAGTCGATCTTCAACTCTGAAGACAATGACTCCCACACCAACGCTGATGATGACAAGGAGGATCCTGCTCCCACCTACTGATTCACGGCACGTGGTGCCAAGGTAAAATCATGTGATGCTTACTTTCAAACATCAAGTGAAGATGACTCTGATTGTGAATCTAAACCCAGCTACAAAACACTTGCTAAAATTGCTACTGAACAACAAAGGGCTATGGAACATACTCAAAAACTGTTAGACAAAAGCGATGACCTGTTGGACGCGGAAATGACACGTTCACAGTCCTTAGTTGAAGACATAAAAAATCTTCACGCTAAGTATCAAGAACTTGAAAGTCTTCATGAGACGCACTCAACCACTTATGAAAAGCTCTCCTATGATTATCTTCAAAAGAAGCAAGAGCTTGAGAAATTGAAAGCGACTCATGAAGATCTTCAAAAAGAGAATGAGTCATTTCGCGCTCAATAGATCAGTTCCGCTCAGGATAGATTTGAACCACCATGTTCAAAATGCATTGAGCGTGATAACGCTGCCTCTGTTGCTGAATGTTCCAATGCTGCTACTGTTGCTTTGTCTTCAACTACTGATGTGGAAACTAACCCCTCTACTGAGGATACCACTACTCTTGCTGATGAAAATGCTAGGTTGAAGACATTGCTTGAAACAAGGATGTATAAAAGTCTAAAAGAGCATCAGACACTTTGTGATGTCCTCAAAAAGCAGATTCTGAACCAAAACCCTAGGAAAGAGGGTGTTGGGTTCGAGAGGAAAATGAATGCTGATGGTTCCTACTGGAAGCCTGAGCGGTATCCCAAAACCACATGGGTTGCTGCAAAGGAACCTTCAGTGGATCCATCCACTTTATCTGGCTTTACATGTGCTAATCCTATTATCATTGATGAATCCTTTGATGCAAACTATAAACTGTTCAAAAATCAGAATGGTGAAGTGTTTGCCAGGTATATTGGTACTAACTGCAGGAATGGACCACCTATGAAGAAGATCTGGGTTCCCAAAAGCTGTCTTAAGAATCTTCAAGTGAATGTCATCATGACACCACCTGGGAAGAAGACAAACCCCAGACCAAAGGCATCATATGGTCCAACGGCTTCATACATATATAGGACTCACTTGAGTCACCCTAACGCCAATGTTTTGCAGGGAAATAGTACTCAAACTTATGAATATGAACGTGTTTCCTCAAACCGCCATGTTCATAGGACTAAGAACTTTTCTGCTTATTCATATGAGTATCGTTCATCTCCTGCAAGGCTATTTGCTAGGGCTTCAAAGCCGAAATTCTCAGATGCTGCACTTAGACTCATTGCTTCTAAGCCACCCCTGAAGATGTGGGTGGTGAAGAAGAATTAACTCTATTTTGTAGAATATGGTCTCCAGCCAGCAATCAAAGGCGTCCGATATTATTGCTGGGGACCTAAAACACAAAGGGACACATGATAAAATGACTTGCTATGTATTCCACATATGAATCGCTTACCTGTCATACTATGTGCTAACTTTCATCTAAGATGTGATAATCCAAGTGTGCGTCAAATGCTTATGCTTGACAACATACCTTGTGAAGCCTATCCTCCTAACTGCACTGTAGGGTATGACACCTCATGCTTCAGAATGGATTATGGACAGCGGATGCACTAATCATATGACTGGTGATCGAAGTCTTCTCACGGACTCAACCTTATGTCCATCCGACAAGAGTCAAATCACTTTTGCTGACACTGGTAAAGGCAAGGTATTGGGTCTAGGTAGAGTTGCAATCTCAAAGGATCAACACATGGATAAAGTGATGCTTGTTGAATCCCTTGGATTCAACTTAATGTCTGTCTCAATGCTTTGTGACTTAAACATGATTGTGATATTTGGAAAATATCGTTGCCTTGTACTAATGGAATCTGACAAGTCTCTAGTCTTTGAATGGTATAGGAAAGGTGATCTATACATGGTAGATTTCCCAGCAGGTCCATAGCTTGCCGTATGTCTTCTTGCAAAAGCTTCAGAATGCTGGCTCTGGCATCGAAGGCTGGGGCATGCTAGCATGAGGAACTTACACACTCTCGTCAAGAAGAAGCATGTCATAGGCATCAAAGGTGTCAAGTTCAAGATAGATCATTTGTGTGGTGCCTACGAAGCTGGAAAGATGACGAGGGCCAAGCACCCCTCGAAGACAATCATGACGACATCTCAACCCTTTGAGTTGTTGCACATGGACTTATTTGGCCCTACTCACTACTCTACCCTCACAACAACAGTGTGTCTCTATGGCTTCGTCATTGTTGATGACTACTCAAGATATACATGGGTGCACATAATTCTCTACAAGACTGAAGTACAAGATGTCTTCAGATGATTTGCCAATCGAACAATGCTCGACGAGTACAAGACACCAAGAAAGTCCTGGCCTGAAGCTATTGATACAGCATGTCACATCATCAACCGTGTTTACATCCACAAGCTTCTGGGCAAAACATCCTATGAGCTCCTTACTGGCAAGAAGCCAAATGTCAGCCACTTCAGAATCTTTGGTGCTAGGTGCTGGATCAAGGATCCCCATCACAAGTCAAAATTTGAACCCAAAGCTCACGAAGGCTTCATGCTCGGTTATGGAAAGGATTCACACTCTTACAGAGTCTTCAACCTCTTCCACTACAAAATCGTTGAAACTGTGGACGTGTGATTTTATGAAACCAATGGTTCACAATGAGAGCTCCTGCCAAGCACATTAGATGAAGCTCCTTCCAGAGAATCTATCAAGCTGATGGGAACTGGTGAAATCATGCCCTCTGAAGCACAGCCTGAAGAGGAACTTATCATTTCTGCACCAAACCAACCTGAAGACAATGCTCAGACCAAAGACAATCCTCCCAATGATGACAATGATCAGCATGAGCAAGGGCTTCGTCCAGTTCATCCTCGTGTTGCAAATGAAGTACAAATTGAGAAGATAATTGATAGCATCAATGCACCTGGTCCGCTTACTCGCTCAAGAGCAACACAGTTAGCAAATTTCTGTGGGCACTTTTCATTTGTATCAATAACTAAACCCAAGAAAGTTGCTGAAGCCTTTATAGAACCTGAATGGATTCAAGCCATGCAAGAAGAACTTCAACAGTTCAAGCTGAATAATGTTTGGGAACTTGTCAAGCAACCTGACCCTCGCAAACATAACATTATTGGCACTAAATGGATATATCGGAACAAACAAGATGAGCATGGTCAAGTCTTCAGAAACAAAGCACGTCTTGTGGCTCAAGGATATACTCAAGTTGAAGGAATCGACTTCGATGAAACATTTGCTCCGGTGGCTAGGCTTGAAGCTATTTGCATACTGCTAGCCTATGCTAATCACCACAACATCTTGCTATATCAAATGGATGTGAAGAGTGCTTTCCTCAATGGCAAGATTGAAGAAGAAGTGTATGTTGCTCAACCACCTGGTTTTGAAGATCCAAAACATCCTGATATGGTGTACAAACTAAACAAAGCATTGTATGGCCTCAAACAAGCTCCTTGCGCTTGGTATGATACAATCAAAGACTTCCTGAAGAGCAAAGGCTTCAAGCCAGGATCCCTAGATCCCACACTCTTCACGAAGACATATGATGGTGAACTGTTTGTATGCTAAATATATGTGGATGACATAATCTCCAGCTGCACCAACCAGAAGTATAGTGATGAGTTTGGATACATGATGCAAGAGCAATATCAGATGTCCATGATGGGTGAGCTGAAGTTCTTCCTTTGTCTTCAAATTCGTCAGCAAAGAAATGACATCTTCATTTCTCAAGAAAAATATCTCAAAGACTGTCTGAAGAAGTTCGGCATGCAAGATTGCAAAGGTTACACAACGCCAATGCCAGCCAAACATCATCTTGGTCCCGACGACAATGGTAAAGAGTTCGATCAAAAGATATACCACTCCATGATTGGTTCTTTACTTTACCTATGTGCATCTAGGCCAGATATTATGCTTAGTGTTTGCATGTGTGCTCGATTCCAAGCGGCACTAAAGGAATCGCATCACTTAGCTGTGAAGCAAATTCTTAGATATTTGGCTTACACCCCAACACTCGGATTATGGTATCCAAAGGGCTCAAGATTTGATTTGGTTGGATTCTCGGATGCTGATTATGCTGGTGACAAGGTGGATCACAAATCTACATCAGGAACATGTCACTTTCTGGGACGATCACTTGTCTGTTGGTCTTCAAAGAAGCAAAACTATGTATCACTCTCAACTGCTGAATCTGAATACATTGCTGCTGGATCTTGCTGCGCTCAGCTTCTGTGGATGAAGCAAACTCTCAAGGACTATGGCATCAACCTAAAGCAAGTCCCTCTCTTCTGCGACAACGAAAGCGCCATCAAGATTGCCAACAATCCAGTTCAGCACTCGAAGACAAAGCACATTGAAATTCGTCATCATTTTCTCTGAGATCATGTCATGAAGAAAGATATTGACATCATTCACGTCAACACTGAAGAGCAACTGGCAGATATCTTCACAAAGCCCTTGGATGAGAAAAGGTTTTGCAAGTTATGGTGTGAGCTAAATATCTTGGAATCCTCAAATGTCCTGTGATCAGGCACACATCCTAACACTTATGCATGTTGATGACTTAGATGTGCAACACACGAAGTAAAGTATATCTTCAATCAATGAAGACTTACATTCTGAGTGTGAATACATTAACATGGAATTTGACTTCGGAGCGCCACGATAATTGTGCACCGTGTCTGGGTCTAATACTTCCTATACGATGGGTAACGCCACCACCAAATTTCTTGGTTTGAAGTGTTTCACTCATGGCGTTATTGTTGAATACATTCGCATTTGATTTGTCTTCAACTTTCAACTTATCTTCATGATTTACTTCACTATGTTGAGTTGATTGCTTTCCCATATATATATATATATATATATATATATATATATATATATATATATATATATATATATATATATATATATATATATATACACACACTAGTTTTGTGTCCTCTACAGCATTCACTTATAGCTATGTCTTCATTGTTGAATCTCTTGAACTAAGTGAATGTGATCGGACCCTAATCTTTCTATGCTTTCTATCTCAAACTCTATCTGTCCAAATCATATGCATTCTATTGAAACTGTCAAATGTCTTCTCTGCATCCTTGTCAGAAGAAGACACAGAGACAAACATCAAGTCCTTTTAAACGATTCATCTTTATTGTTGAAATCCGGAGAAGCCGGAACGACCATCCGACAAACTTGGCGGGCGTGGGAACGTGGGACAACTCTGAGTATGTTGCATGCTTGCCACGTGTCCCTTAGATGTGAACAGGCAGGGGCACCTGCGTAATTGCGCTGTGCCACACACCTTCTTATAAATACGTGCCCCACGCGGTCAAGAAAACCTTCTTCCACCTCTCCACCTCGTCAAAACCCTAGCGCAACCGCTAGCTCTCGACGATGCCGACGATGAAGCACTTAGCTACCGCGACTTCTCCGACGCCGTCCTCACGCCGGCAGCGGACATCGTCCTCTCCGCCGTCGCCGTAGGTGTCCTTCGTCGCCAAGTTAGGGCACGGTGGATTGAACTGCTCGGTCTCCTTTCATCCCATCTAGCAGTTCATCGTGTGGTAAATACAACTCTATTTTTACCATCTTTTTGATCCTCAATGATTCATCCAATTTACCAAAATTGGTTTCTGTCTATACAAAATTAGATCTACTCTGTCTGCATCTCATACTGCCTAGTATATTCACTTAAGCTTCTTATTTAGTTAGATTCCTCACTTGTACTTATTCACGGATTCGTACAAATCTGGAACCGACTCTCAACATATAAGTGAATGTCTTTGCAACATGAGGTCAATGTCTTCAAACTGATTTATCTTCAAACTCTTCTGAGAATGCATATGACCTCTTCCCCTTCCCTCGCATCTCTAATGCTGTCACAGGTACATGTCCGTGGGAGAATCCCTAGGTTCTCATAGTCTGCATTCGTTTGTAGAATTCTTACAGCAACACATTGAATCTCCCGAAGCCAGTTCCTGTCTGACCAGCAAGCAAAAGCCTTTGAAGCCTTTGAACATATTGAAACCATTCAGTTTGAAGTTCATGGCTACGGAGAAATCTGTAAGGAAGGGTGGCAGACAGCGTCGAGGGGGAACATCAAAGGATCTGCCTGATGATCTTGCAGAAATCTACAAAACAGATCCTGAAGAGGATTATAATCAGCGCAAGACACGAATCCAATGGATTCGACGCTATTGGGCTGAACAATGGTTCAAGTACATATTCGTAACCCAGGAGTACGCTGAGAAGAATGCTATCAAGAGTCCTTGAGGTGATATTCTCTATCGAGGCCTTCCCCCCAAGAACAAAGCTGAAGCCATTGCACAAGAATTCTATCATTGTATGGTCCGTGGACCACAGCCTGAAGATGCTGACCCATCATCATTGCTCTGGTGTCGTGACGATAATCTAAGCGCAACTTCCAGTATGCAAAGTCTTCGGCAAAGGAAAACAAGAAGTCATGGGGATTAGACTTCAATCTTGGTCCCTCTGCTCCCCGTGCTGATGGCACACGTGAAGCGGAAGAAAATAGAATTGGCCCCTTTTCAAACTTTGATGGCCTCATCTCTTACATCTTGGTGCAAGGTGCCAAAGTCGATCATTCTAATAATGATGCTGATTCTGATGAAGCCCCAGCTCCTCCTGCAAGGCCGCAGAAGCCAAAGAAAATTAAGGCTTCAACATCAGCTGCACCTCCAAAAGCTTCTCGTATGAAGCCACTGGCCACTGCACCTCCTGAAGACAGTGTGCAGTCTGAAGATCTTTCACGCATCTCCAAGAAGACGGAGAAGAAAAAGAAAATCATCATGAGTACTGATCAGACTTTAATTCCTGCTGCTATTCTGCGTGAAGAGCACATTGATCTGTCCAGCGATGACGATCTTGCAGATGATGCTCTTGAGCAACTGATCAAGAGCAAGGAAGAAGCTGAGATCTTCAACAACTTGCCTCTTTTTGACGTGGCAATCATCCATAACTTCATTGATGAGTGGTTTGACACACCAAATCTCAGCTTTGATGACTTGCAACTTCCAATTGGCCTCAGCGTCGCCTTCAATGGCGCCATTGCTTCTGAGCTAGCTATTGCTCAGCGCATCGTCGAACTGAAGCACAAGATTGACTATGAAAAGGCTCAGTTCAAGAAGCATGTGGCCACGCTCAACGTGCAAGATGTCAAGAACTTCAAGATCATGCTGCACGAGCTCAAAGAAGCCTTTCACAAGAAGCGTGAAGAAGCTCGAGGCTCCAGAGAGCGCATGAAAAATCTGGCTGACAAGTGTGTGCTTGCCTACAATGAGGCTGAGAAGCGCAAGGCTCTTGGTCGTCCTGGCATCGACCCCAGGATGGCTGCAAAGAAGAAGAAATCGACTGTCCAATCTGCACCTTCAAGGCAAGATGAACCTCGCATTGTCTTCCCAAGCAGCATGACTGGCTCGAAGCCAAAAGTCACGTCAACCGCTTCAGAACAGAAGAAGACGAGGGCTGCAGAGGCTGAAGCCAGAAAACGGAAAACCTCAGAAGCCTCTGATGCTGCTCCCTCCAAGAAGAAGTGCAAGACCAAGAAAAATCGGGCTGCTCCCATAGAGCCCCTTGTTGTTGAACCCATCTCAGTGGTTCGTCCTGCATCTGCCACCCAAGAACTTCGACTGACTGTTCATGAGCCTGCTTCCACAGAGGCTCCTGAAGCTGAAGAGATTCCAGCAGTTGATCCCATCACTGCTGAAGACATTGGTCACCATGACAATGTTGAAGATGATGAAGTTCTTCCTCAAATTGAATACAATGTGGTATCATCGCCTGTTCTCACGAACAGCGAAATCATCAGCATTGGTCGTCCTCTGACGCCAATTGCTCAGGATGCTTCATGGGCTGATCGCCCGTAACAAGAAGACTCCCCCAGTACTCCCCAACAACAAGTCACACCATCCGTGCAAGTTGAAGAGGATGAGGACCTACCTACTCCATCTCCAAAGGCGTCGCCTGTATTACAAAGGTTTTGCAAAGGACCAAGGCCTCAAGTCCCTCTTCCGAGTGTTCCAGAAGGAGAAGTGCACCGTCAACCTGTTGCAGTCAAGTGTTTTTAGAAGCCACTCCAACTGTGAATGTCTCTGTGTCTGAAGCCCCAGCTACTGAAGACAATCCGGCTGCATCAGCCGATGACGAACTTCAAGAAGAACGTGTCCCTACTCCCCCCATTCCTGAAGAAGATGTTCATGATGTGAACATGTCTGTGCCTGACCCTCCAGCTCATCAAGTGGAGGTTGAAAACCTTGAGGCCGCCACCACCAACACCAATGAAGACGATGACATAGTCATTGCTGAAGCTAATGTGGAGCCTGTACCAAGCCCCATACCAGAAGTCAATGCTGAAAATGCTCCTGAAGCTTCTGTTGTGCAGCCCGAAGCCACTGTTGCTGCCACCACTCCTGTTCCGCCACCAAGGCCCTATACAATTGAGCAAGCATACAACCATGGCGAGCTAATCACAGTAAGATGGCCCGTTCTGGTCCCTCCGCCTACTGTCTCTAGTCCTCAGTTTGATTATCACATTGAGCATAGGCCTTAGGTCCAGAAGCCAAAGCCAAGACTGCCAAGGTTTCCAGGTACTGCCACATCTGTCGGGTCCTTCAATGCAAATGGCTTCAAAAGCCACAACACATTCTTTGACAGTTCAAAGAACCCCTACACAAAGCCAAGAATATCATCAGATCGTTTCTGGAGTCATCAGCAGCGAAGCTATTACTCCTGTGTTCTGCATGATCAAGGGCACATTTTCCCTCATATGCGCCTCGACACTGAAGCCATTGCTAGACTGCCATGCTTAGAAGAAGCACTTGACTGCTTTCGTGATGCTGGTCTGCTCAGCTTTGTGACAAACAAAGAACATTGGAATGAAGAGCTATTGCTTCAATTCTATGCTACGCTCCACATTCGCGGTTATAACAGAGATACGAAGACATGGGTTCTCGAGTGGATGACAGAAAATGTTCATCATGAAGCCAAAGCTCTTGACATCATTGAGCTTACAGGCCTATCCACTCCCGGAGAGCTATATGAACCTGGTTGTCAAAACCACCGCAATGCACTAGAGAGCATCTTCCATAAGCCTGAACCCAATATGAGCCAGATGTTGAGCATGATGAAGCCATTGCCTCATGACGCTGAATACCCAAAGGAGTTCTTTGTTGATGACCTTGAGTATCTGCCGCGCACCATATATCACATCATCAGGCGGACTCTATGGCCTATCAAAGGACATTCATCAGCTGCAAAACTTGAAGGAGCCATGAAGACATTGGTCTTTTACATCCTCAATGGCATCAGCTTCAATGCGCAAGATTTCTTCATCAGGCAACTGGCTGCATCTGGATCTGACCTTTTTGGCCTGAAATTCTATGCTCCATGGGTCATGCGCCTCATTAAGCAACATTCTGCTGTCAACTATCAACCCTCTGCTCGCAATCATGTGATCTTTCTACCAGAGGTTGATATGTCAGTTGATGCCATATACCCTGAACCTGCCAAGAAGCCTCTTTGTGTTCAAAATGCTGAACATCAAAGCTTCACTCAGCCGATGGAAGGAGTCCAAGCTATCATGTGTGTCTATCCGATGGTTGGAAACATTCGTCTACCTCATCATGCGCCAACTGAAGCTACTGCAAGCACAATTGCTCAAAGGCCTCGGAAGCGCTCTCAGGTCCTAAATGACCGAGAACTTCTTGTGGCCCTGCATCAGAAACAAGATAATCATCATTTTAGGCTCAAGCGTCAGATGCAAAGCCTCTTGGTGGATGTAAATCGCATTCGAAACCTTGCCACCAAGAATGCATTTGTCACTCACGAAACTTGTCGGCGATCATGGAAGAGTTTGACCCTGATCAGTGCTGAAGCAGATCTTCAAGACGATGGCTTCACTGAAAGATTTAAGTTTGACTCCACTCCTGCGCGAAATGCTGTCCTACGAAGAACTCCATCTCTTGAAGACTCTGACTATTCTTCCTCCGCGGCAACTGTAAATGCCAATGTGATCGATGATGAATACGATGCTACTTCACCACCCCCTACTTCTGCACGCATCGACAGTGCACCAAGTTCGTCTGCACCGCCAAACGACAACGACAACTCTGCTGCTTCAACTACTCCTCATGAGGACGAGTAGATGCTCTATGTCTTCAAACCTTTTTGGTCATTACTGACAAAAGGGGGAGAAGCGTATGAGTTTGATAGTCTTCAAGCGGGTTCATATGGGCGGTTGCTTTATATCTTGCCTAGTGTTTACAACTCTTGCTTTTGATACATTTCATTCTTTGAGTTGTAACACTTAAACTCGATGGTCGTCTGCTACTTATTTACTCTTTCATGTGTGATGATAACTTCCGCACTTAGATCATTTTGCAGACGTCCATTTTCCATTATGCATGTCATTCCTTAAGTTATATCGTTTCATGCATGATGAATTATCTTCATAAGTTGAAGAGGATCTCCACAAGTACAACCTGCCATGTGCATTTGCATTCCAAAAGCAAATTATTTATATGCACATCTTCAGGGGGAGCCCTTGCCACTTATGAAGACAATACACTATCCTTTACAATTTCACATACTTCTTTCCTGTTGAAAACTTCAACCAGTTTGTCATCAATCACCAAAAAGGGGGAGATTGTAAGTGCATCTAGTGCCACCCCTAGTTGGTTTTGGAGTATTGGCGACAAAGTTGGTTGAGGGACTAATGCGTTTGTGAGAATTGCAGGATAACGCAGGAAGTGTCCCTCATTGATTCGGTTTACCTACCGGAGATGACCCCTAAAAATGTATGAAGACATTGAAGACAATGGTGGTGTGTGAAGATATTCACATTGAAGTCTATGACATGAGAAGACATTGAGTGAAGACTATGGAGCGCGAAGACTGAGTTGTTTCGTTGTTTCCTTTTCTTCTTTGTTGATTCATAGGAACCACCATACTGTTAAGTGGGGTCCAAGTGAACAAAGTCAGAGTGACTGAAGTGATGCTCAACCCAAATCCTATGTCTTCGAGCGAAGACAATGAGAGCAAATCTTATCCAGAGATGGATGAGTCAGCCTTGCTTGTAGCCCAAGTAAAGTTGCCGTGTGTGTTTGACTGACCGTTGGAACATGTGTCAGTTCCTTAGTGACCCAGGGTCATTTCGGACATATTAGGTCGGGTTGCCTTGTGGCTATAAATAGCCCACCCCCTACACCATAAATTGGTGGCTGCTCAGAGTGAGTTTACGGCTTTTGTCGTTTTGAGAGCAACCCACCTCGAAGCCTTTGAGAGAGAAATCCTTGCGAGGACAAAGCCCAAACACCGAGAGCCAAAGAGTGTTAGGCATCACTGAAGTCTTTCTGTCTATGTGACCTGAAGACTTATTACACTTAAGGACTGTGTATCCTCCAGCCGGTTAGGCGTTGCATTCTGAGCATCCAAGAGTCATTGTGGATTGCCGGTGAACGAAGTCTGTGAAGGTTCGGAAGTCTACCTTGAAGACTTACCAGAGTGATTGGGCGAGGACTGTGTGTCCTTAGCTCAAGGGGAATAAGGTGAAGACGCGATCTTCTGAGTTGAATCTCAGCCTCCCTAACCAGACATACAGTTGTCACAACAACTGGAACTGGTCCAACAAATCCTGTGTCTTCATCAAGTGACTGGTTCTATCTCTTCCCTCCTTTACTTTGAGTTTGTCTTCGTGAAGTCATTGCTTATTTGTCTTATCTGTTTGACTTCATTGCTAGACTACTATCGTTGATTGGCTTCGTATTATCTTCCATCCTAATCCTTACTACCTAGCTGCTATTAGTCTTTCGACGTTCACATTATTGCATACTTGACTATGGCTTGCTTGTTGTAGTTTATCTTCCGCTGCATATCAATTAGGTCATTTCTATTGTTTGTCTTTGAAACTTCCACATTTTGAAGACTTTGATAAAAATCGCCTATTCACCCCCCTCTAGTCGATAACTAGCACTTTCAAAGAGTATATCTTTCCCAAGGAAAGGCATAGCATGATATAAATGATAAGGCTCCAAGCATGAAACCAGTTAGACAAAGGGGCAAGGAATTTATGAGGTTTACCCATACAATGGTGTTTGGATAATTGATCAAGAAGATTTAGCATTGTGCTTCCAATGTTCTTGTTGATGTTCGGAGTACCATAGACATGCTTCGGGATAGCATTGACATGGTCATTAGGGAAAGGTCAGACTTTGGATACACAAGGACCCATTGGAAACAACTTATAAAATAAGTCGTACAATTTTAGCAAGGAAAAGATGAGGATGGGGCCCACGGGCTCAACAACAATTCACCAAGGGGGCAAGGATGGTATTTCTCATCATGAATTCGGTTGATATCCTGGAAAGTTTGGAATGATGATGATGATCACGACACATTTGTCGAGAGGTTTCATGAAGATGTAATTGATTGGCGACGACATCAAGTCAAAGGAATTATGAAGCGAAAGGTTACTGGAACCACGGGTACGACACAAACTCGAAATCAAGCTTGTTGTTCAAGGTGAAATTATATGACGAGGAAGATTGACATAGTTAGCCCATTATCGAAAATTGTGCACATGATATCCTGTGAAGCATAGCATCACAACTAGTGAACTCAACATGCTCATCATCATCATCAATAGGTAAGTCAAGACATGAAGAAGTCGCACTAGCATGAAACATGGGAATAGGTGGATCAACATCATGCAAGCAATCATTATCAAGAGAGTCCACTAGTGGTTCAAGAGAAGTACCATCACCTATGTTACCTTTGGAGCGCCGCTCATGTGTTGTAGGTGAGGTGTCGAAGATCCACTCATTGTCATCTTCATCTTGATGGAACCATGTGGGGGGTGCATCATCGTCCACCATGGCCATTGTCGTCTCCAATGGAGGTATAGACTCTTCGAGGATAGGCATGTCGTCATGTATGAGACGTAGCACCAAAGAAGAAAACACACTAGGAGTAGAGGTTAAGTCGTTAGAAATCAAAGTGGCCTCACATGCCATGTCAACTACCTCACTCGCTAAGTGTTGTGGCTCACTCACTCCCTCAAGGATGCTCTCACTCATATGGTTGGTGGAGTCACTCAAATGGCTCTCCACCTCACATAGGATGTGTGGCATGCTCTCATGTGTGGGGCTAGTGGTGGTCACACTCATCCTCTCATAGGAAATGCTCTCAATGTCACGTATGGTGGATTCACTCATGTCACTCATGGGGTGGTGGCTCTCCTCACATGACAAATGGGGCATCTCAACATATGTGGGTGTCAGAGAGATGTAGGGGAAAATGTCTCCATGCTCAACTCCTATCGCCGTGGTCGAAGGGGATGGCCCTTGCTCGACCTTCTTGTCACCGTCTTGGTGTGGGAGGCCCATATGATGTGGCACCTCATAGCTCGTCTCCATGACCGAAGGGAATTTCCCATGCTCGACCATCTTCCTTGAGGGGTTTCCTAAGATGGAAGTGTCGCCCTCGCTTGGAGGTGGTCGCCTTGGACTTGATGAAGTCATTGTAGGTGTACTCGTGGGAAGTAGGCGAAGATGTCGTACGTCCAAAGGCGAAGATGCCTTGATAGCACTTGGTGGAGATGCCGAAGTGGTGGTGGTAGCCGTAGCTCCATCTTGGTGGTGCTCGTCTCGTGGTCTTCTCTTTTGGTCATGAAGCTTAGACTTGGCCTGAAGTAGAGCTTGTTGGGACTTGTGCATTTGCGCTTGTGGAGCATCTTCATGATGATGATGTCGTTGTCATGCTTGAGCTTGTAGTAGATGTCATTCGTCATCGTCGTGGACATGTTGCTTGGAGGTGACTTGCCCTTCAAGATGATGTTGATCATGATTGTGATGGTGGTCATCACGAAGATGTGGACGTGGACGAATTACGCTTGCATCATTTTCGCGCTCCGAAGACTTGTGGCTTGAACGTCGCTGCCTTGAGGATGATGAAGGAGAAGTAGACTTGATCAAGGCCCGAATCTCCTCCATCCTTGCATCTTGCTCCTCTTTATGTGCGGAAAGCTTCTTGTCGATGTAGTCCCTTTTCCTTGCTTCGAAGTGACGGATGTCGATGGAGATGTTCTCGATGCGCTCTCGTAATCTTGATTGTGCGCCTTGCATTTGTTGTTGTAGATCAAAGATGGACGCTATATTACCTTGTCTTCTCCTTTGAATTAAATGTTTACAGATTCCTGCTTATACCAATGCACGTGCACTATTATTATTATCCACACCATTCGGTCGTGCAAGTGAAAGGCAATAATGACGATATATGATGAAATGATTGAGATGAGAGAAGCTGGTATGAACTTGACCTATCTTGTTTTTGTAAATATGATTAGTTCATTGTTCTTGATTCAGCCCATTATGAATGAAACATGTTTGCAATGACAATTAGAGATTATAGTTATTAATGCCATGCTTAATTAGCTAGGAGTTTATAATGGTTTACCTTGCGTGCCCACATGCTATTAAAATGGTTGTGATGTGGTATGATAGGGTGGTATCCTCCTTTGAACAATTCAAGTGGCTTGACTTGGCACATGTTCACGCATGTAGTTGAAACAAAATCAACATAGCCTCCCAATATTTATGTTCATGGTGATATAAATCCTACTCATGCTTGCACTCATTGTTGCTTAATCTTAATGCATGTTCATGACTGTTGTCGTTGTCTAGTTGGTCGCTTCCCAGTCTCTTTCTAGCCTTCACTTGTACTAAGCGGGAATAATGCTTGTGCATCCACTTCCATAGAACCCAAAGTTATTCCAGATGAGTCCACCATACCTTCCTATATGCGATATTTACTTGCCGTTCCAAGTAAATTTGCATGTGCCAAACTCTAAATCTTCAAATGAAATTCTGTTTGTATGCTTGAATAGCTCATGTATCAACTAGGGTTGTCTATATCTTCCATGCCAGGTGGGTTATTCACACGAAGAGTGGACTCCGCTCACCATTCATGAGAAAATGGCTGGTAACAAGGATGCCCAGTCCCATGCTCAAATCAAATCAAAATAATTGCAAACAAAACTCCCCCAAGATTGTTGTTAGTTGGACGGTATCCGTTGTTTCGGACCAGCCGTGGAATGTGCTCGTTGGTGGTGGGGGAGTATAAAATTTACCATTCTGTTTGGGAACCGCCTATAATGTATGTAGCATGGAAGATATCGAGATCTCTTGGTTGTTATGTTGACAATGAAAGTATGCTACTCAAAATTATTTATCTCCATTTCAAAACTCGAGCTCTGACACCTCTGCAAATCCCTGCTTCCCTCTGTGAAGGGCCTATCTATTTTCTTTTATGTTGAGTCATCATCCTCTTATTAAAAAGCACCAGTTGGAGAGCGACGTTGTCATTTTTATGCATTGCTATTAATTTACATTGAGTATAACTCGATCTATTTTGCCATGAATTACAATGTCTAGTCAGTCCTTGATCTTTAGGGGTGCTTTGCATTTATGTTTTGTAGTCTCAAAAAGGGCTAGCGAGATACCATCTTGTTATATCATATTATGATTGTTTTGAGAAAGTGTTGTCATACGAGATTTATTATTATTGCTCGATAGTTGATTGTGCCATCGATATGAGTAAATGTGAGACCTAAGTGTTATTGTGAATGTGGTTAGTTCATAATCTTCCCTGAAAACTTGAATGTTGGCTTTACATATTTGCAACAACAAGATCAAACAGAGTTTGTAAAAGTTTTTATTTATCACTTTCAGTTTGTCAACAGAATTGCTTGAGGACAAGCAAAGGTTTAAGCTTGGGGGAGTTGATATGTCTCCAACGTATCTAATTTTCCAAACACTTTTGCCCTTGTTTTGGACTCTAACTTGCATGATTTGAATGGAACTAACCCAAACTAACGCTGTTTTCAGCAGAATTGCCATGGTGTTATTTTTGTGCAGAAATAAAAGTTCTCGGAATGACCTGAAACTTCACGGAGTCACGTTTTGGAATTAATAAAAAATATTGGTGAAAGAATCAACAGAGGGGGACCCACACCCTGTCCACGAGGGTGTAGGGCACGCCCACCGCCTGGGGCGCGCCCCCTACCTCGTGGGTCCCCTGGACCTCCACCGACCTCAACTCCAACTCTATATATTCACGTTCGGGGAGAAAAAAATCAGAGAGAAGGAATCATCACATTTTACGATACGGAGCCGCCTCCAAGCCCTATTCTTCCTTGGGGGGGGGGGCTGATCTGGAGTCCGTTCGGAGCTCCGGAGAGGGGAATCCGTCGCCATCGTCATCATCAACCATCCTCCATCACCAATTTCATGATGCTCACCATCGTGCATGAGTAATCCCATCGTAGGCTTGCTGGACGGTGATGGGTTGGATGAGATTTACCATGTAATCGAGTTAGTTTTGTTAGGGTTTGATCCCTATTATCCATTATGTTCTAAGATTGATGTTTCTATGACTTTTCCATGCTTAATGCTTGTCACCAGTGCCCGAGTGCCATGATTTCAGATCTGAACCTATTATGTTTTCATGAATATATGTGAGTTCTTGATCCTATCTTGCAAGTTATAGTCACCTACTACATGTTATTATAGTCAAAAAACCTACTACGTGTTATGATCCGGCAAACTCCAAAGTGACAATAGTCGGGACACTTCCCGGTGATGACCGGAGTTTCAGGAGTTCATGTATTCA
Source organism: Triticum dicoccoides (assembly GCF_002162155.2). NCBI lineage: Eukaryota > Viridiplantae > Streptophyta > Magnoliopsida > Poales > Poaceae > Triticum > Triticum dicoccoides. The sequence continues at coordinate 486,582,233 of NC_041387.1, read as the reverse complement.
CTAAGTGCTAATGCTTTGGTCCGGTACTCTATTAAAAGGGGCCTTAATATCCCATAGTTTCCAATAGGACCCCGCCGCCAGGGAGGGTAGGACAAAAGATGTCATGCAAGTTCTTTTCCATAAGCACGTATGACTATATTCGAAATACATGCCTACATTATATTGATGAACTGGAGCTAGTTCTGTGTCACCCTATGTTAACTGTTGTATGATGAAATGCATCTGACATAATTATCCATCATTGATCCATTGCCTATGAGCTTTTCACATATTGATCTTTGCTTAGTTACTTCTCCGTTGCCACTGTTACGATCACTACAAAACCGCTACTGTTACTTTTGCCACTATTACCGTTACTTCCATACAACTTTGCTACTAAACACTTTGCTGCAGATATTACGTCTTTCAGGTGTGGTTGAATTGACAACTCAACTGCTAATACTTTAGAACATTCTTTGTCTCCCCTTGTGTCGAATCAATAAATTTGGGTTGAATATTCCACCCTCGAAAACTGTTGCGATCCCCTATACTTGTGGGTTATCAAGACCTTTTTCTGACGCTGTTGCTGGGGAGCATAGCTCTATTCTTTGAGTCACTTGGGATTTATATCTGTTGATCACTATGAGGAATTTGAAAGATGAAAGAACCAAGATTTTTCCCTCAACTATGAGGGGAGGTAAGGAACTGCCATCTAGCTCTACACTTGATTCACCTTCTGTTTTGAGTAAACTTGCGACACCGATACCTACACCTGCTATTGATTCCGATATGTCACATATTATTGATGATGCCACTTCTGCTATGCATGATGCTTGTTCTGTTTTTTTAAATTTGTTTAACATAGTATCCATGATTCGGCCTATTATGATCAAACATGTTTGCAATGACAATTAGAGATTATAGTTTCTCATGCCATGCATAAGTAGCTAGGAGTGGATAATGATTTATCTTGGATGTCAACATTGCGTTTAAATGATTGTGATGTAGTATGATGATATGGTATCTTCCTCTGAATGTTCGAGTGGCTTGACTTGGCACATGTTCATGCATGTAGTTGAATCAAAACCAACATAGCCTCTATCATATTTATGTTCATGGTGTTCATATACTACTCATGCTAGTATCCAATGTTACTTATGCGTAATGCATGTTCATGATCGTTGTTGCTCTCTAGCTGGCCGCTTCTCAACCTATTTGCTAGCCTTCGCCGGTACTAAGTGGGAATTCTGCTTGTACATCAAAAACCTTAAACGCAAGTTATTCTAGATGAGTCCACCATACCTACCTATATGCGGTATTATCCTACTGTCCTAGGTAAATTTGCATGTGCCACCTCTAAAAACTTCAAGTAAATATCCTTTTTGTGTGACTGGATTGTTCATAGAGCGACAGGAGGTAGTTGGTACCTTCCATGCTAAGTGGGTTATTCTCAGGATGGGTGTTTATTCACTCACCATTGCACGAGAAAAGGCGTGGTAATAGGGATTCCCAGTCCCAAATTGCAGAAAGAACTTATCAATAAAAAAACTCCTATGGAGCAATAACGTTTACTTTATCACTTGGGAACCACTACTAATTTGTTTAGCATGGAAGATATTGATAGCTGATGGTCACGAAGTAAACAAGAAGGGTGTATGTATCAAAATTTCATTTACCTATGTTTTAAAAACTTGAGCTCTGGCACCTCTGCAAATCACTGCTTCCCTCTGCGAAGGGACTATATATTTACTTTTATGTCGTGTCATCACCTTCTCAAATAAGCGCCAGAACCTGAGAGCACTGTTGTCATGCTGATGCATTGTGTGTAGCTAATGTTGGGTGCATCATGACTGGATCATTTCTACCATGAATTACAATGTTTAGTCGCTACTTGAACTTTGGAGGTGCTCTACATTTATGTTTTGCAGTCTCAGAAAGGGCTAGCGAGATACCACTATTGTCATATTGTATCATTGTTGTTTTGACAATGTGTTGCCGTTTGAGATGTCTTATTATTGCTTGCTAGTTGATTATGTCATTGATATGGGTTAATACAATATTTAAGAGTTATTGTCGACATGGTTAGTTATAATATTTGCTGAAAACTTGGGTGTTGTTTAAGCTTATTTATGGAAATAAGAGCAAAAGAGTTTGTAAAAGTTTTCCTTTTTCACTTTCAGTTTATCAACTGAATTGCTTGAGGACAAGCAAAGGTTTAAGCTTGGGGGAGTTGATACTTCTCCGTCGTATCTACTTTTCCTAATGCTTTTCCTCTTGTTTTGGACTCTAATTTGCATGATTTGAATGAAACTAACCCGGAGTGACGCTGTTTTCAGTAGAACTACCATGGTGTTGTTTTGTGCAAAAATGAAAGTTCTCGAAATGGAATGAAACTTTGCGAGGAATTTTTATACAATAAAAGAGAATTTCTGGAGCCAAGAACCACCGGAGAAGGGAACCTGGGTGGGTACAACCCACTAGGGCGCGCCACCCCTCCAGGCGCGCCCAGGTGGGTTGTCTCCACCTGGTGGCCCCGCAAACCCTGAAACGGATGCTATAAAATCCTATTTTTCTAGAAAAAATGAGGGAGAAAGAATTATCATGTTTCACTAGACGAAGCCGCCGCCGTCTCCCGTTCTTCATCGGGATGCCAGATTTGGAGTCCGTTTGGGGCTCTGGAGAGGGGGATCTCCGATTTTCATCTTCACCAACCCTTCTCCATCGCCCATTCCATGATGCTCCCCACCAGGAGTGAGTAATTCCTTCGTAGGCTCACTGGTCGGTGAGGAGTTGGATGAGATTCATCATGTAATCGTGTTAGTTTTGTTAGGGCCTGATCCCTAGTATCCATTATGTTTTGAGATTAATGTTGCTATGACTTTCCATGCTTAATGCTTGTCACTTTGGGCCCGGGTGCCATGATTTCACATCTGAACCGTTTATGTTATCACCATTATATTCATGTTCTAGATCTGATCCTGCAAGTTATAGTCACCTACTACGTGTTATGATCCGGCAACCCTAGAGTGACAATAGCCGGGACCACTCCCGGTGATGACCATAGTTTGAGGAGTTTATGTATTCACCATGTGCTAATGCTTTGTTCCGGTTCTCTATGAAAAGGAGGCCTTAATATCCCTTAGTTTCCGATAGGACCCCGATGCCATGGGAGGGTAGGAAAAAAGATGTCATGCAAGTTCTTTCCATAAGCACGTTTGACTATTTACGGAATACATGCCTACATTATATTTATGAACTGAAGCTAGTGTCGTATCGCCCTAGGTTATGACAATCTCATGATGAATATCATCCAACGAATCGCCAATCCAATGCCTACGATTTTCCTACATATTCTTTCTGCTAACTTACTACTGCCATTGTTACTATTGCACTTGCTACAAAATTACTGCTATCACAATTACTGTTACTATTGCTGTTGCTACTACTATCAAAACTGTCATACTACTTTTCTACTGATCACTTTGCTACAGATAATTAATCTTGAGGTGTGGTTGAATTGACAACTCAGCTGCTAATACTTGCAAATATTCTTTGGCTCCCCTTGTGTCGAATCTATAAATTTGGGTTGAATACTCTACCCTCGAAAACTGTTGCGATCCCATATACTTGTGGGTTATCACATATTTGTAAAATAGGGTTGTCTATCTCCATATGGTGTCGATTTGTGCAAACAGAAGCACAAACCACAATTTTAGTGGAACCTACTGTCAGCTGACCTCACGGTGCTCCAGGTATTCCTACATTCTTAACAAGGTAGAATGACCAACGAAGATGAAATAAGCTTATTCGTACGTTGACCGATGAGGAGCCATAATTAAGCTGGAGGCGCCACTTTTTTTCTTTCGAATGGGAAATAAGCTAGAGAGCTGGAGAGTGTCTCTAATGGGTTGCCTCTAGTGTTAAGGTCCTCCAGTACGAAACAAGGGTTGCCGGCTGGGCCGGTACAAAAGCCTAATCATCTTAAAGCCCATTTGTTTTTGTTTTTGCGAGGAGAAGCCCACATTTCTTGAAGAGGGGGCGATCCTAGAAAAACCCTCCTTCCTCCTCGCTTCCACTTATACTGCAACTCGCAAATCTCAAAATAAAACTTATACTGCAGCTCATTGGACTCTCCCGCTTCCGCTCCTCATATTCCTCCCGCTCCCCATCTTCCTCACTCGTACAGAAAACCCCCGCTCACCTTCTTCCTCACTCGTACAGAAAATGCCTGCTCCTCTTCTTCCACTCCTACAGAAAACCCCAACTCTCCTTCTTCCCCACTCGCACTGCCACTAGACTTGTCTCTGGCTACTCTGATCAAACCCGTGAGCTCGGCATGACGTCCGCGAGGAAACTGGAGTCGGCTGGCCTCAACGCCAAGAAGATGAGGCTCCCGCCAGCGGTGACGCTGGTTGTAGATCCCGCACCCGGCAGCGCGGGGAGAAGCAGCGAGCCCCCCCCCCACCCGGATTAGAGGAACCTGTAGAATCTCTGATGGACCGCATCAACAATCTCCCGAACGACATCCTTGGGGAGATCATCTCGCTTCTCCCCACCAAGGATTGCTGCCGCACACAAGTCCTCTCAACTCGGTGGCGCCCTCTATGGTGCACCGCGCCCCTCAACCTCGACTGTCGTCAGATATCTATGCTTCCTTAATTTGATCTCCTCAGAGCCATCGTCTCCTCTCACCAGCAGGGCCCCATTCAATGCCTCTACATCCCGACACGCTACATGCTGTCCCTACCCTGCATGGTGGACGCTTGGCCGATATCCCCTGAATTCGAAAAACTCCATCAGTTTGAGTTCTACCATTACCATGAAAGTTTCATACGACGAACCAAACACCAAGAATTTGTGCCCACACCATTGTTGTCCATCTCATGGTTTTCCTCCTCTCTCCACACCGCCAACTTCGCCCGGTGCCATCTACCAGACGATCTGGTACAAATGCTTTGACTCCCACTGCTAAACAAACTTTCGCTTGTGGTGGTTTATCTGTCGGAGGCCTCACTTCACATCATCATCCACTCCAGTTGCCCTGCCCTGGTGTGCTTGCTGATTGTTTTGGGAATAGAAATCCCTATCAGTTGTCTCCAAATTAAGTCGCCTCACCTTAAAAGCATTGGAATTTGTTTTAAAGGACAACAGCTCATTATCGAAGATGCCCCTTCACTTCAAAGGTTGCTCCTTCATTATTGTTATAAACCTTCACAAATAACGTCTCTGCTCCCAAACTGGAGACCTTGGGTGTAATTCGTGATCCGTTTAATGATCATGACAAGTTGGTGTTTGGCTCCTCACTTTTTCAGGTACCGTATATTATCATCTACACATTTGTAATCTTAAGCTGCATTTTTCATTTGTGCGCATAAGTTTGATATCATCTTGGAGTACACTTTGGGTACTAATATTATGTTATATGCTCAATGAAGAGTTCATCCATGGATAGCCTATCAATGTTGTTGGATTCTGTCAAGATCTTATATATCGGAATGTTTAGTTATGATCTAAACATAATTATTGGCTTGCTGCAATGCTTTTGATGTCTGGAGAATTTATATATAAAGGTGATGATTTTATGCACATTGAAAGCCCGTATGTATTGTACAAGAATTAACCGTTCAGTTGTCGCTCTTTCGACATACTCTTTTTTCAGACCTTAAGTGTTTTCAATCTTCATGTCTACTGAGGCACTAAAACATGGAGAAAAACATATAACCAATCGGTGGCGTAATAAGCACCAGGATTTTCTCAGTTCTCATGACATTCGTTTGAGGACAGTAACAATGGAAGGATATGCATCCAACCAGGCAAACAAATGCTTTGTCACATTCTTCCAGTTGAATGCAAGATTACTATTGTCCATGAGTCTTAACTTTTTCAACAAGAGATTTCTCACGGACTGACATGTTGAACAGCAAAAAAAGAAGTTTCAGGTGGACAAATGGGCTTCTGAAACTTTTGCTTGGCTTCTATTTACAACAACTTGTAGTCATCCTCCAATAATTTTTTTTTGCACAGGATGTTGATTTTATGGATCAGACCGATCCATTTGTTTGTGACTGCAAAAAACAGTGGTTGGGTTAGATTTTATTGCCATGTTTAGTCCGGGTTTTGTCTAAATTTGATGAACAATTAATCCTTCGGCTTTTTATACCGTTTGTAAGCTTGAGTTACATGTTGTTCCCCTTGTCCCCCCTCCGCCTGCCACTACACTACCGCATCTTCCACGGCTCCTGTTCGTTCCCGTTCGAGGCCTCGTCGTCGTTCTCCACCTTGGTTCGCTCGCTGTGCCTGCTGCCGTCTGGCGTTGTCAACATGGTCAACAACCGAGAGGAATCAGGAGATGACTATACGTGGAGAGGCTGACAGTAGGGACCCACCAGGGTCATTGCATTACGCAAGCAGGTGCCTCGTTATTAAAAGCCAAAAAAATACTTCCTCCTAATTGTTTGACAACTAGGTCCCGCACCATTGTCAATGTAGTCAATAAACGAGAAAAATACACAACGAGCGGATAACACTAGGGACCCAGCAGCTCGCCCAGTTGTTTTTTAGTTTTAGAGATGGAGCTCAACTGCGCATTGTGCGGGGGTTGTGGCCCATCTAGCCCATGCTTATGCTTTTATATAAGCACATGACGAGCCCAGTTGATATCTTTTTTCTTCCTGAAAATGGCTAGCCCAGTTTTTTTGGAGAATACCCAACCGAGGCCTACTTGCTTTTCTCAGCCCTGCTGGGCTGCAAATCTTTCAAGACGAGGAGGGATGTAAGTAGTAATAAATGGGTTTCCCCAGAAAATGGGCTATAAGTAGTAAGAAATGGGCTATAAATTTTTAAACCAAAGCCAGCCGACAATTACATTCAAATATCATTTTTTCTGAATTTCTCTACTCTTATAAAAAGCAGGGTTGGTGATGATGGTGTGCCTGCCATCCTGCAATATAGGCCGTCCAATCTATATCTAACAAATAGGAAGGAAACTATGACAATTTACCCGCACTCCTCTCCACATTTGCAGATAACGCCTTCCCTCGTTCATCCTTTTCTCCCACAAGATAAACTAATCATACAAATGCATTTTGATGTTCCGTGCAACGCACGGGCATCTTGCTAGTCAAGATTTAAAAGTTCAATCATTTTTTGCGGAGAATTTTTTTGAATTTTATTTTGATATAAGTTTTTAAGAATTAATTTTAACGTGACTCAAATTTCGTGATTAAAAGAGTTTGGACCCCACCAAAATATGCAACATTTCATTGAATTTTTAGCAGTGCCAAGAATATGGTCTGTAATGCTAATAAAAATAATATGGGCTTCAAAATATCCTTAAGAATTAGCAAATGGGTTGTATGTTGTTTTCCACAGATTTGGAGGCTGACTTCTAGGCCTACTAGGTTGTTGATGATGCTATGCTAAAAACATTTTTACGCGTACGCAAGGCTTTGTCAACTTAGTCAACACAGAGCAATGACTGTTGGATGTCCATCCAACGGTTGTCGTGCTTCTTCAATCTATGTTCTTCCTGCTCCAGCCGCCCAAACTAGTGCCAGCAGGATAGCCTACTCCCTCCTCCCGCGGTCGGCTGTGCTGTCGCCAGGCCATCCCGCTACCCACCGACACATCCTATTATCTTCTGGCGATGTCAGCCTCACCCCGTAGCTGACTAGTCAGCCCTCATACTCCCGTGAGCGTGGGCATCCGCTGTTGTGGCTTCGCCGGCTCCGGGCCGTTCTCTTCTTGGGCCTCGCCCTCGTCCACCGCGTTTGTGCTCTCAGCACGGCGTGGTCAATATGGTCAACAAACAACAACCATAGGAAGAGGGATGTAAGTGGAGAGGCTGGCAGTAGGGACCCACACAAGCAAGCTCCTTATTACGAAAAAAGTGGGGCTTCTCTGGGTCGTTCCAGTCTGGGGCCTCGTCGTCGTCCGCCGCCCTGGTGCTCTCGGTCGTGTGGTCAACAAGGTCAACAAATGACATCCATCAGAAGAGGACTGCACCTGGAGAGGCTGATAGCCGGGTCCACGGCCGCACGCAAGGAAGTGCCTCCTTATTACATGCAAAATAATGATTCCTCCACTTGATAGTTGCGACCCACCGGAAGGGCCTCTATATTTCGTGAAAAAAACGTTCCTCCCGTTGATAGCTCGGACTCACCAGCTATATCTTCGCATGCAAGGAAGTGCCTCCTTATTATGCACAAAAAAATGAATACTCCCCTGCTAGTTGGGACCCACCATAGTGGGAGGCTAACTTGTGGGCCTACTAAGTTGAGGTGGATGGAGGGCTTTGTCAACTTAGTCAATATGAACGATTCTAGCTCCAGTGACCGTACGATGTCCATCCAATGGCCGTAGTGCTTCTTCAACCTCTGGTCTTCTTGCTCCAGCCGCCCAAACAAGCGCCTGTCGTGCCGCCTGCACCTGCCTGCCATCGCCGGCTCTGCTACCGCGTAGGCCTGACCACCCACCCTACTCCAACCTATGGCCAGGCCATCCCTCTAGTCACCCACAAACCCTGTTATTCTGCGGCGACAGTAGCCTCACACCACAGCCGAACCAGTCAACCCTCGTACTCCTCTCATTGTGGGCATCTACTATCGCGTCTTCCCCGGCTCCACATCGTCCCCTTCCTAGGCCTCGCCGTCGTCCACCACCATGGTGCTCTCGGTGCGGCGTGGTCAGTGTGGTCAAGGAACAACTTCCATCAAAAGAGTACTGTACGTGGAGAGGCTGACAGCTGGGTCCATGGCCACAGCAAGGAAGTCCCTCCTTATTATGCACAAAATAATGATTCCTCCACCTAACAGCAGGGACCCACCATACGGGCCACCATATTTCACAAAAAAACCTTCCCCCCTGACTGTTGGGACCCACTAGCTACATCTTCGCACGCAAGGAAGTGCATCCATATTACAGGCAAAAAATATGATTCTCCCCTGACAGCTGGGACCCACCAGCTATATCTTCACACGCAAGGAAGTGCCTTCTTACCTCCCTGACAACTGGGACCCACCCGGTCGAACCGGACATAGGGTTTGTCTGTCTGGTCGTAAACGTGTATGTACATACTGGTCGATCGGTCTGTCTGCAGGCTTCAACGATGAACCGTGGCCGAGTAAGGAAGGGCAGGTGTCGTAGTAGAGGCGCGGACATAGCATGTCACACGGTCCAGTCTATATAGTGTACACGTAGGTACAACAAGGGTGCAAGAAAGTAAATACGGCCACGTACGTACATACGGTTAGGTCTCGAACGCCTACTCGCGCATACGTACGACTAGGGCTCATCTACATGGAGAGGTAGCGGAGAGCAGTGACGGTGTCCGGTTCATCGGCAGCCAACTGGCTGGGTCGGAATAGAGAAAGTGTGTTGTGTTCATTGGGAGGCAACAAAACGTGTCGTATTCATAGGGAGCCAACCGGTTTGGACGGAACAGCTGAAACGAGGCCTGGCGTACCGCCGAACGGAGGAAACGGCCTTCTGTTCGACCGCCTACGGTCGAAACAGGATCCTGTTCACCGGGAGGGGTCCGACGTACCGCAAAATGGAGGAAACGCACTTCTCTTCGACCTCGTATGGTCGAAACGAGGTCATGTTGATCGGGAGGGGTGTGACGTACCGCAAAACGGAGGAAACAGACTTCTCTTCGACCTCCTATGGTCGAAATGGGGGTCCTGTTCATCAGGAGGGGTGTGGCTTACCGCAAAATGGGACTCCATGGGCTACTGTTCATCGATCGTCTACTGCCTCGCTCCAGCCTCCACGGGCTACTATTCATCCACCATCGACGTCCTCCAGCCTCCACCCGCGACTGTTCATCCAGGCGTCTCCCTCTTGCCTCCACCAGCTACTGTTCATCCACGGGCTCCTATTCATCCAGCCTCCATCGGCTACTGTTCAACCAACCCTCAATGGGCTACTGTTCATCTAGACCTCCATCAACTACTATTCAACCAGCCCTCCCCTATTCATCCACCCCCAACCAGCTCGATCGGGGTCCTGTTCATCCAGCGGCAACGACCTCTACTACCACGGGATCCTGTTCATCCAACCCCCACCGGGAACTGTTCATAACACCACCAAGAAAGCTCGTTGTTCACCAAGAGGCAGCAGGTTCAATTGGCGTCAGTTAGCAGCAGTAGTGAAGGAATTGCTCGATCGGGTTCTGTTAACAGCCAGGGATTGATCGATTGCTCGGGTTCAATAACACGTAGCCAGTGCAATCGCTCGGGTTCAGTAGGCGAACGCCTCGCTCGGGTTTAGTTAGAGCCCAACGCTTCGCACCCACGTGCGTACGTGTACGATAAATGCGCAATCCCTCCGTGTATCGCTCGGCCTCGACCACCCACCGTAACCGGGAACTCCCTGATATTTTCCTTGTCCTCGCTTCTACCATGATTTTTCTGTCATGGACGACCCAAAGAATGTCATGAAGCTACGTCTCCGGCCCGCCCAGGATGAAAATCCCATTTTCTGTCATGATTTTTTGTCATAGAAGTAGGAGCCCACCACATCTATGATGATACCGGGTTTTGTCACAATTATCGTCATAGAAGTGTCATAAGCATGACAAAAAAATTCGTTCGGCCATAAATGTCACGGATGTGTCTTTTTTTGTAGTGGTGCCAACCGGCCTGTCCATCTCCCGTGTTCTACTCTTCCTCGCCGGAGACCGCACCTTCACTTCACGAGTCTTGAACCCTACCCCCGTACATAGAGATGGCAGATGGAGGACACGGTCGCCACTGTAGAATAGGTTTAGGGTCAGGTTTCTTTTTTTTGTCCTATAAAAGTTCGAAGTGCAATGAAAACTTGTCGTATTTGCATGAATCTCATCCGGTGTATATGAACTTTCAGAATAATAGTAAGATATATTGTAGGAGTATGAAAATATATGGAATGATGATTCGTTTTTGTGTGTATAAACTTAGAAGGTTTGACCCAAGACAAAGCTAACATGCGAAGTAAGTAAACACATAGGGTCTACATACACAATTTATCTTAGGCACTCTAATAGTACGTCCACTACACATTCACACATTTCACATCTTTCTACATCTACGAGAACCTACGAAAGGGTTAACGTAAATTGCCTCTCTCTCCCCCTGATTTTCATGGTGGTGGGCCCCTCCCTCCCCCAATCTCCAATCAACATCCCACATGTTTCACATTACGTTAATTACGTAACTAGGATTACGTAGGTGTAGCATTACTCGTCCTCAAAAACCAACTAAGCCAACCTCCCAGCATATCGCGCGGGAAAAGACCCGACCGCGCCGTTTTAGTCGAGATTAACGGATTACTAGTAGAAGTATCGATGGATCGCATGAAGCACCAAGTTTAAAAGGAAAAAATATGGTACACTCACAGCATGCCTGTCGCAGTTGCATTGCAACCCTCACACAGTCGGTCCTACACACGGCTCACACAAACAGGATGTTCTTCGGCTTGCCTCTTCACTAACACGTGGGACCGCACTTAGAGAAACTGACCATGCGCCAAACTCCCCCGCCCACCACGTGAAAATTCCCCCCAAACCCCAAATTCAACTGCCCTTCGGCTAACTAGCTAATAATATTCCCCAAACCCCCCTCCCCCTGGCCCCCTCCACTCCAGTCAATCCGCCAAATACACCCTCCCCGCCGATACGTCGGTGCCGCGGTTCATCGAGGGGACGCACGGTGATCCTCTCACTCCCACATTACGCTCTCATAGACTGTCGTCCTCTAGCCGCGTCGCCACCACTGGAGACGTTCTTGTGGAGATGCATGGCAGTCAGCTTCTCCCATAGTATGGTAATAACCCACAAGTATAGGGGGTCGTTTGTGGCCTTCTTCGATAAATAAGAGTGTCGAACCCAACGACAAGCTAAAGGTAGAACAAATATTCCCTCAAGTTCTATTGACCACCAATACAACTCTACGCACACTTAATGTTTGCTTTACCTAAAACAAGTATGAAACTATATTGCAAGGATAAAACTACGAGTACTTTGCGGGAATAAAACTACAAATAAATTGCAAGGTAATAAAAGTGGATAGCTTTTGTCAACAAGAAAGTCATTTGTCCCTAGGCAATCGATAACAAGTACCGATAATTATTCTTGTAATTTTATATGAGGGAGAGGCATGAGCTAACATACTTTCTCTACTTGGATCATATGCACTTATGATTGGACCCCTAGCAAGCATCCGCAACTACAAAAGATCATTAAGGTCGTGAAACCCAACCATAGTATTAAGTATCACGTTTGCATGAGACGGAGGGCGCCATAGGACAGTACCATGAATAAAATATACAATCATACCAACCAAGATCACGATTAACCCACAGGACAAAACGGATCTACTCAAACATCATAGGATAGCCAAATATCATTGGGCAATAATACATGGAGTTGAGCACCCTATTTAAGTAGAGATTACAGCGGGTAGAAGGGATGGTACACCACTGCATAGAGGGGCCGAGAGTTTGTGTGGACGGTAGCAAGATTGTTGATGTAGATCGCCGTCAAGATCCTTGCCCCAGCGACACTCCAGCGCCACTGGGAGAGAGGGGGAGATAGCCCCCCTCCTTCTTCTTCTTCCTTGGCCTCCCTCCTAGATGGGAGGAGAGTTCCCCCTCTGGTCCATGGCCTCCATGGCAGCGGAGGGGCAGGAGCCCCTCCGAGATTGGATCTCCCTCTCTGTTCTCTTCTGTTTTGCGTTCCCCAGATCTGTCCCTTCGACATTTCTTAAATCCCCGGAGATCCATAACTCCGATGCGCTATATTTTTTACACTGTTTTTTCCATAAATTATCTTTCTTGCACCAGAAGAAGGGCCCCAGCTAAATTTTGAGGAGGGCATATGAAACCTGGGCGCGCCAGGGGGTGCCCGCCGTGCCCTGGTGGGTTGGTCACTGTGGGCCCCCATTTGCATTGATTCCAAGTCCAAAAAATCACATATATTCCAAAATAATTCTCCATAAATTTTTATCACGTTTGGACTTTGTTTGATATGGATTTTCTGCGAAACAAAAAACATGCAACAAATAGGAACTGACACTGGGCACTGGATCAGTATGTTAGTCCAAATAAATCATATAGAATGTTGCCAAGAGTATGTAAAAGTTGTATAATATTGGCATGGAACAATAAAAAATTATAGATATGATGGAGACGTATCAGCATCCCCAAGCTTAATTCCTGCTCGTTCTCGAGTAGGTAAATGATAAAAGAGAAATTTTTTGATGTGGAATGCTACCTAGCATAAACTTGATCATATATCTAATCATGGCATGAATATTAAGACATAAGTGGTTCAAAGCAATAGTCTAGAATTTAACATAAAGACATCAATACTCAGGCATCCCAGCAAACAATCATGTCTTTCAAAATATCAACGCTAAAGAAAGCTATCCCTACAAAATCATATAGTCTTGCCATGCTCTGTGTTCTTAACACAAAGTATTTATCATGCACAACCCCGATGACAACCGAGCAATTGGTTCATACTTTTTAATGGGCTTCAGCTTTTTCAACCCTCATGCAATACATGAGCGCGAGCCATGGATATAGCACTACGTGTGGGATAGAGTATGATGATAGGGGTAAATATAGAGAATACAAAAAAACTAAGAAAGTCTCACATCGACGCGGCTAACCAACGGGCTATGGAGATGCCCATCAATTGATATCAATGCGAGGAGTAGGGATTGCCATGCAATGAATGCACTGAGAGCTATAAGTGTATGAAAGCTCAATACGAAAACTAAGTGGGTGTGCATCTAATCATATAATGAAAAATTTCCACTAGTATATGAAAGTGACTAAATAGGAGACTCTCTATATGAAAAAACATGGTGCTACTTTGAAGCATGATATGTCCATTTTGCATCATGCTTTTATATCAATATTTATTGCATTATGGGCTGTTATTACACATTATGTCACAACTAGTCGCCAACCCGTGCATTCGCACGGGCTAGCATGCAATACAACTTTGCACGGTATGATGATCTACAATAGTTTTTGTGCAATGGTTCATCTCCCATAAAAGAACTAAAAATGTACGGGCAAACTAAAATTACAACTATGCCTATTTGTTAATTACAAAAAATAATGATATGAAAAGGTCGCATACATTAGAAGTATAATCATTACATAACTTTTGAAATATAATTTTTAACAATAGAATACTGGCGATACATCTTTTGCATAATCTATGAAATTCTGATAATATTATCAATGGTTCATGTCCATAATGATAACAGTAAATTGGAATTTTACTATGTATTTAAATTTATATGTAGAAACATATCATGCTATTTTTGCTCAAATTCTAATGTAAACTCCTGGACACAATTTCTATTCTCATGGGAGACTTATCTTCTTCCATATTAGTTTTGACAGGTCTACGCCCATATTTTAGTTATATTTTGAAATACTGAAGCTAATTAAGTTCACATTTGCACTTTTTATAGTATTAGAATTGTGAAAGCTAACATTTTATAGCTTGATGAAGTGATGTGTCGTTACATATTAACTTTTGTCTTGTTCATCAACACTTAAAATAATCTAGGTAGTTTTTTCTTGCAATATTTGTTTTGATTTATCTTCAATACTTAACATTAATAATTTCAAACTGGTATGTCTAGCTAGCTAGTGGTCTCAGATGGTTCGAGTCAAGCAAACTTACTCGCAAAAGCAGTCAAATATAGTAATACACAAATTACATTTGATATAATTCAACGGGATTGCATAATATTCCACTGGAGAAGGGACTCCACACTATCATCAAGTGCATGCATCCATATTTGTACAAACTGTTGGGCTGCTAGCTTACAGAAATTTGTTCTTCAATTTCCATTCAGCCACCGGATTGAATATCTTATTAAATCTTTTTAATCTCATATTAACTACAGCTGTATGTGCATGCCTCTTATTGTACAAATATATCTTCCAGCAACCATGTTAGGCCTTATCATAGCTCTTGCGCTGTACACCTATTATCTTAAGAATCCACCTATTGTTGAAAGAAAATCTGCTTTCACATCACTCTGAACTAATCATGGTTTACTTCCTTGCTTTTCCTTTTCTTGGACACCATCTTCTCCACGTCTTTTGTAAAGATGCTTGTTCCTAGGCTTCCTTCAGCACCATATACACCATGTGCGCATCCTCAAATGCTACAGAAACATCCAATTCAGGTGATGTTAATACGTAGATTTTATAAACATCCTGCCTGGGGATTTTAAATTGCAGAAAACACATCAAATATTAGCATCAAGCTAGGAATCAACCAACATGGATGTTCAGAGTCACCGTTAGGCTAGATGTCTGGTGTCTAAGACATGACACATGGTCGCTAACTCATCATTCGGTAGCTCTACTGGATCGTAGTTTCGCCGAGTGCAGAAAACGACAAAACTATGGTGCCACGTTGCATGGTCGTTAACACATCATTCGGTCTGTGTCATTTGTCTACTGAGTGTAGTTGTCTACTGAGTGCCCGTAGAAAAGAACCAGGCAAAATAAACATGTCGGCAGGTGTACATAATAGTCTGGTTTCCGAGTGCTGTCGTGTTTTTTTTTGGCCTTTGCCGAGTGCATTCGGCACTCAGAATTTTTTTGAATTCCAATAGTGAGCATGTCGAGTGTCCTAATATATATTGTCCATGCATAGAAATAAAAAATAATATGTAAATATACTTTAAAAATTACTCCTCCCGACATGTGTAGACCAAAATGTATATAGAATTGTGAAGACCATTAAAAGTTTATATCTATACATGAGTAGCAAAAAAAAACTTCACTGTCCCGAGAAAATGAGCACAAAAGTGAATTGGTTATCCAACGTAAAGGGGAAATATGTATTAGAGGAGCAAAAGAGGGGACAAATAGTCTTGAAAAGTCATAAGTTTCAAACCATAAGTATTGACGTACATGTAATGTACTAAATCAAACAACTCACCAGCCTTGTTATAATTATAAGAAATAAAATCCATAAGCTAAGCAATTATGAAGTTGGGAATGCATTTATAGAAGTCTGAATAATCTGAATAATATAATGGCAGAAAGTAGCAGGAGCATGAGTGTTTCATATCCCGGGGAAGTTCTTTTAACAATCTCAAAGGACTAATTGGCGTAAAATCACCATAGGTATTTAGCCTCATTGGCGAGTTGGTCAAGAAATTAAGAAGACAAACTTAACATCTATACACATGTTTTAGTTGAGCGAAATGTGTGGAAAATCTGATGAAATAACTTGTTTAAGTGTACATCATCAGATCAAGTGCATAAAAGCAGGTAACGGTGAGTGCATGCTATAAAAATTAAAATGCTACATATGGGTACTCCTAAGAGCATCCATGATGGACTGTCTTCCATAGGTAGATGATAGAATTATGCTCCAGTCTACCTACATGTGTGCATAGCATAAATGTAAATTTTGAAGTGCATCGTTCAGTAAGTGTAACTTACAAATTAGAAGATACTTTATGTTGGAGAATCATACGGTTTTTATGGTGTTTCCACATCAGTACCACAACTTTCAGACTGCAATTCCATCTGTGATTCATGGCAGCAATTAGATGGCATTTAACTAAATGCACACATGTGAAAAGGGAAGACCCCACCGGACCTGAATTCATCTAGTGACAATAAATATATGAAATCTTGAAGATAGTAATGTTGGGTTACATCAGCCATAGAAGCAGACCTACAATTAGTCTGATTTGAAGGAAAAACATCAAAGATCAGACACATGCTATCAAATTTCTAACTTAGTTATAAGATAAAAGAAAACATGGATGGTGTCATTTGGAAAATTAACAGCCATTGGCTTCAAACTGCAGTCAGTGCATCTACTCCTTGGATCCATAAACCATGGTGGCCTAGAAACTTTGAGAAAATTAATGCTATAATTCAGGAACACTCAGTCAGAATGTTATATGTCTAACATAACATTATTCTTTTAGTTGTTTTGGGCAAATCATAGTGTTGATGCTTACCCTTGTGTTGCGCTGAGTGGATGGTCAATGTCTTTGCGAGATAATCGTTCTTCAAGATTACCTTCCCTCCATGGCACATCATGGACAACATCGACCAGTTGCGACGGTAGCAACCACAACAGGAGCTTCGTCCTTCTCCATATCCACCACCCCTTCCCCTCTTGGTTGAGGGTTTGAGAAAACTATGATTGGGGAAGCCAAATCATATCAGGCAGTCAATGATCAAGTTAGGGTCAACGCTACAGAAAGATCTGTTTTTTGTTTTTTGAGGGACAAAGAACACTGATTTTATTTGGCCATTGCAATCATCAGCTTCAAGAAGACACACAATAAAGGAGATTGAATCCCTAGAAAACACTATTAATGGGCACAATGAAAAGAATTGAATCCGAACTGGCAAAAAGAAATTCAAAAACAAATTAGTGTGAAGACTGAGAAGATGAACCTGAAAAGAATTGAATCCAGACTGGCAAAAAGAAACTGAAAATAAATCAGTGTAAGGACTGAGAAGATGAACCTGATCTAGATGAGGAAAATAATTTTATTGTAATAATCTCCATGAGCGCAGGAGATGCATACCCTTACTTCCTTGCTGCAATTTGGGGGAGAGAGGCTCTATTTCCATGTGGAGATGAGCGCAAAAGATCCATGCCCTAACTTCCTTGCTGCAAATTTCAATTGGGGGAGACACACATCTGCATGTGGAGAGGAAGAGAGATGAGAGTTTGAGAGAGAGAGAGAGAGGTGAGAGATTGAGATTGGGATCGATGACCAACTTCGTTGCTCCAATATAAGAGACATGGATGTCTTTTCCATCAGAATATGAACAGAGATGTGAGCGATGGAGAGAGATAATAGGGTTGCTTCATGGTGTTTTTACTTGGAAAGGAAAAAAGGTGGAGGTTGATATTTTACGGGAATCTCTTTCAGTTTTTTTCCTCATTTTATATGGGTTAATCTGGACTGTAATAGCATTGTCCCATTAGATGTACGACTCCTAATATCTGATTAACATGGAATTAATAGTTGTCTTTTTTCCCTCTAGAGCAACAGATAAATAGATAGATTAGATCAACACGTTAATAACTTGGTCCCATCAGATTAATGGCTCCTAATTACTGATTAACATGGGAATTTCTAGGAAGTCTAGGATTATTATAGGTATAGATAGATACTTATGGCTATTCTCTCTCATTTTACAAGGTTTATCATGAAAAGGGAGGATGCCGGCAGCTGGGATTCTGGCTAGAAAAGGAGCAAATATTGGAAACCTATTCTGCACAGCTCCAAAAGACTTGCAACTCCACGAAAGTCATTTTTGGATTTAATAAGAATTATTGGGCAAATAAAGTACCGGAGGGGGCCCACACCCTGGCCAAGAGGGTGGGGTCGCCCCCCTATTGGGTGCGCCCCTGTCTCCTGAGCCCCTTGGTGGCCCTCCGGTGCCCATCTTCTGCTATATGAGGTCTTTTACCCTGGAAAAAATCATAAGCAAGCTTACGGGACGAAACTCTGCCGCCACGAGGCGGAATCTTGGCGGAACCAATCTAGGGCTCTAACAGAGCTGTTCTGCCGGGGAAACTTCCCTCCGGGAGGGGGAAATCATCACCATCATCATCACCAATGATCCTCTCATTGGGAGGGGGTCAATCTCCATCAACATCTTCACCAAAACCATCTCCATTCCAAACCCTAGTTCATCTCTTGTATCCAATCTTTTATCAAAACCACAAATTGGTACCTGTGGGTTGCTAGTAGTGTTGATTACTCCTTGTAGTTGATGCTAGTTGGTTTATTAGGTGGAAGATCATATGTTTAGATCCTTAATGCATATTAATACCCCTCTGATTATGAACATGAATATGCTTTGTGAGTAGTTACGTTTGTTCCTGAGGACATGGGTGAAGTCTTGCTATTAGTAGTCATGTGAATTTGGTATTCGTTCGATATTTTGACGAGATGTATGTTGTCTCTCCTCTAGTGGTGTTATGTGAACGTAGACTACATGACACTTCACCATTATTTGGGCCTAGAGGAAGGCATTGGGAAGTAATAAGTAGATGGTGGGTTGCTAGAGTGACAGAAGCTTAAACCCTAGTTTATGCGTTGCTTCGTAAGGGGCTGATTTGGATCCACATGTTTCATGCTATGGTTAGGTTTACCTTAATACTTCTTTTGTAGTTGCGGATGCTTGCAATAGGGGTTAATCATAAGTGGGATGCTTGTCCAAGTAAGGGCAGTACCCAAGCACCGGTCCACCCACATATCAAACTATCAAAGTATCGAACGTGAATCATATGAGCATGATGAAAACTAGCTTGATGTTAATTCCCATGTGTCCTCGGGAGCGCTTTTCTCATTATAAGAAATTGTCCAGGCTTGTCCTTTGCTACAAAAAGGATTTGGCCACCTTGCTGCACTTTATTTACTTTCATTGCTTGTTACTCGTTACAAATTATCTTATCACAAAACTATCTGTTACCTACAATTTCAGTGATTGCAGAGAATACCTTACTGAAAACCGCTTGTCATTTCCTTCTGCTCCTCGTTGGGTTCGACACTCTTACTTATCAAAAGGACTATGATAGATCCCCTATACTTGTGGGTCATCAAGACTCTTTTATGGTGCCATTGTCGGGGAGTGAAGCGCCTTTGGTGAGTGGAACTTGGTAAGGAAACATTTATATAGTGTGCTAAAATTTTCTGTCACTTGTTACTATGGAAACTAATCCTTTGAGGGGCTTATTTGGGGCATCTTTGCCCCGACCAGTAGAGCAAAGAGTTGCTCCTCAACCTACTGAACCAACTGAAAATGTTCACTTTGAAATTCCTTCGGGTATGATAGAGAAACTGCTAGCTAATCCCTTTGCAGGAGATAGAACATTGCATCCCGATTTACACCTTATCTTTGTGGATGAAGTTTGTGGATTATTTAAGCTTGCAAGCATTCCCGATGATGTTGTTAAGAGGAAGGTTTTCCCTTTATCTTTGAAGGGAGACACATTGGTATGGTATAGGCTATGTGATGATACGAGATCTTGGAACTATAAACGATTGAAGTTGGAATTTCACCAGAAGTTCTATCCTATGCATATTGTTCACCTGATCGTAATTACATATATAATTTTTGGCGTCGCAAAGGAGAAAGCATCGTTCAAGCTTGGGGGAGGCTTAAGTCAATGTTATATTCATGCCCCAATCATGAGCTCTCAAGAGAAATGATTATTCAAAATTTTTATGCTCGACTCTCTCTCAATGATCGCACCATGCTCGATACTTCCTGTGCTGGTTCTTATATGCTGAAGACTACTGCATTAAAGTGGGACTTATTGGAAAGAATTAAATGCAACTCTAAAGATTGAGGTTCCGATGATGGTAACGAGTCAGGTATAACACCTAAGTTTGATTGTGTTAAATCTTTTATGGATACCGATGCTTTTTGTGGATTTAGTGCTAAATATGGACTTGACTCTGAGATAGTAGCTTCTTTCTGTGAATCTTTTGCTGGTCACGTTGATCTCCCTAAGGAGAAGTGGTTTAAATACAATCCTCCCATTGAAGTAAAAGTGGTTGCACCTATTACAGTTGAAGAAAAGACTATCACTTATAATGATCCTATTGTTCCTAATACTTATGTTGAGGAACCACCTTTCCCTGTTAGGATAAAGGATCATGCTAAAACTTCAACTGTTGTTTTTAAGAGTAATACTAGAACATATACACCTCATGAGCAAATTAAAGTTGAACCTAGTATTGCTATGGTTAAAGATCTCTTGGATGATAGTATAGATGGGCAAGTTATTTATTTCTATGATGAAGCTGCTAATATTGCTAGACCAGATGCTAAGATACATAGACATGTCATAGGCATGCCTGTTATTTCTGTTAAAATAGGAGATCATTGTTATCATGGCTTATGTGATATGGGTGCTAGTGCTAGTGCCATACCTTTTTCCTTATATAATGAAATCATGCATGATATTGCACCGGCTGAGTTAGAAGAAATTGATGTTACAATTAAGCTTGCCAATAGAGATATGATTTCACCAGTTGAGATTGTTAGAGATGTTGAAGTCTTGTGTGTGAAAGTTAAATATCCTGCTGATTTTCTTGTTCTTGGTTCCCCACAAGATGACTTTTGTCCCATTATATTTGGTAGACCCTTCTTGAATACTGTTAATGCTAAGATCGATTGCGAAAAGGATGTTGTCACGATTGGCTTGGATGATATGACTCATGAATTTAATTTTGCTAAATTTCGTAGACAACCCCGTGATAAAGATTTGTCTAGTAAGGATGAAATTATTGGTCTTGCTTCTATTGCCGTGCCTCCTACTGATCCATTAGAACAATATTTGCTAGACCATGAAAATGATATGTTTATGAATGAAAGAAGGGAAATAGATGAAGTGTTCCTTCAACAGGGTCCTATTTTGAAACACAATTTGCCTGTTGAAATCCTAGGGGATCCTCCTCCACCCAAGGGTGATCCCGTGTTTGAGCTAAAACATTACCTGATAATCTTAAATATGCTTATCTTGATGAAAAGAAGATATATCCTGTTATTATTAGTGCTAACCTTTCAGAGCAAGAAGAGGAAAGATTATTGAAAACTCTAAAGAAGCACCATGCTGCTATTGGATATACTCTGGATGATCTTAAGGGCATTAGTCCCACTCTATGCCAACATAAAATCAAATTGGAGAAAGATGCCAAACCAGTTAGAGATCATCAACGACGGTTAAATCCCAAGATGAAAGAAGTGGTAAGAAAGGAGATACTAAAGCTCCTTGAGGCAGGTATAATTTATCCCGTTGCTGATAGTGAATGGGTATGCTCTGTCCATTGTGTCCCTAAAAAGGGAGGTATTACTGTTGTTCCCAATGATAAAG
Organism: Triticum dicoccoides; assembly: GCF_002162155.2. Lineage (NCBI taxonomy): Eukaryota > Viridiplantae > Streptophyta > Magnoliopsida > Poales > Poaceae > Triticum > Triticum dicoccoides. Next base: position 486,560,365 of record NC_041387.1, on the reverse strand, counting down.
ATGAATTGATTCTGCAAAGAATTATTACAGGTTATAGGATGGTAATTGATTTCCGTAAGTTAAATAAAGCTACTAAGAAAGATCATTACCCTTTACCTTTTATTGATCAAATGCTAGAAAGACTATCCAAACACACACATTTCTGCTTTCTAGATGGTTATTCTAGTTTCTCTCAAATACCTGTGTCAGCGAAAGATCAATCAAAAACTACTTTTACTTTCCCGTTCGGTACTTTTGCTTATAGACGTATGCCTTTTTGTTTATGTAATGCACCTGCTAACTTTCAAAGATGCATGATGGCTATATTCTCTGACTTTTGTGAAAATATTTGTGAGGTATTCATGGATGACTTCTCCGTCTATGGATCCTATTTTGATGATTGCTTGAGCAATCTTGATCGAGTTTTGCAGAGATGTGAAGACACTAGTCTAGTCCTGAATTGGGAAAATGTCACTTTATGTTTAATGAAGGCATTGTCTTGGGGCATAAAATTTCTGAAAGAGGTATTGATAAAGCTAAAGTTTATGCTATTGAAAATATGCCATGTCCCAAGGACATTAAAGGTATAAGAAGTTTCCTTGGTCATGCCGGTTTTTATAGGAGATTCATTAAGGACTTTTCTAAAATCTCTAGGCCTATGACTAATTTATTGCAAAAAGAAATTCCTTTTGTCTTTGATGATGATTGTGTAGAAGCATTTGAAATACTTAAGAAAGCTTTGATCACTGCACCCATCATTCAGCCACCTGATTGGAATTTACCCTTTGAAATTATGTGTGATGCTAGCGATTATGCTGTAGGTGCTGTTCTAGGGCAGAGAGTTGATAAGAAATTAAATGTTATTCAATATGCTAGTAAGACTCTTGATACTGCCCAGAGAATATATGCTACTACTGAAAAAGAATTCTTAGCAGTTGTATTTGCTTGTGATAAGTTCAGACCTTATATTGTTGATTCTAAAGTTACTATTCACACTGATCATGCTGCTATTACATATATTATGGAAAAGAAAGATGCTAAACCTAGACTTATTAGATGGGTTCTCTTGCTTCAAGAATTTGATTTGCATATTATTGATAGAAAGGGAGTTGAGAACCCCGTTGCAGACAACTTGTCTAGGCTAGGGAATTTTCTTGATGACCCACTACCTATTGATGATAGCTTTCCTGATGAACAATTAGCGGTCATTAATGCTTCTCGTACTGCTCCTCGGTATGCTGATTATGCTAATTACATTGTTGCTAAATTTATGCCACCTAGTTTCACATACCAGCAAAAGAAAAGTTCTTTTATGATTTAAGACATTACTTCTGGGATGACCCACACCTTTATAAAGAAGGATTAGATGGTGTTATTAGACGTTGTGTACCTGATCATGAACAGGAATAGATCTTATGCAAGTGTCACTCCGAACCATATGGAGGACACCATGCTGGAGACAGAACTGCACATAAGGTATTGCAATCTGGTTTTTATTGGCCTACTCTCTTCAAAGATGCTCGTAAGTTTGTCTTGTCTTGTGATGAATGTCAAAGAATTGATAATATTAGTAGACGTCAAGAAATGCCTATGAATTATTCTCTTGTTATTGAACCATTTGATGTTTGGGGCTTTGATTATATGGGATCTTTTCCTTCCTCTAATGGATACACACATATTTTAGTTGCTGTTGATTACGTTACTAAGTGGGTAGAAGCTATTCCAACTAGTAGTGCTGATCATAACACCTCTATTAAGATGCTTAAAGAAGTTATTTTTCCGAGGTTTGGAGTCCCTAGATATCTCATGACCGATGGTGGTTCACATTTTATTCATGGTGCTTTCCGTAAAATGCTTGCTAAGTATGATGTTAATCATAGAATTGCATCTCCTTATCACCCACAGTCTAGTGGTCAAGTAGAGTTGATCAATAGAGAGCTCAAATTAATGTTGCAAAAGACTATTAATAGGTCTAGAAAGAATCGGTCCAAGAAACTTGATGCATTATGGGCCTATAGAACTGCATATAAAAATCCTATGGGTATGTCTCCGTATAAGATGGTTTATGGAAAAGTGTGTCACTTACCTCTTGAACTTGAACATAAGGCATATTGGGCCATTAAAGATCTCAACTATGATTTCAAACTTGTCAGTGAGAAGAGGTTATTTGACATTAGCTCACTTGATGAATGGAAAACCCAAGATTATGAGAATGCCAAGCTGTTTAAAGAAAAAGTTAAAAGATGGCATGACAAAAGGATACAAAAGCGAGAATTTAACGTAGGTGATTATGTGTTGCTATTCAACTCTCGTTTAAGATTTTTTGTAGGAAAACTTCTCTCTAAATGGGAAGGTCCTTACATTATCGAGGAGGTCTATCATTCCGGTGCCATAAAAATCAACAATTCGAAGGCACAAGTCCGAGGGTGGTGAACGGTCAAAGAATCAAACATTATATCTCAGGTAATCCTATCAATGTTGAAACTAATATTATTGAGACTGTAACCCCGGGGGAATACATAAGGGACACTTTCCAGAATGTTTCAGACTCTGAAAAGGAATAGGTATGTGGTACGGTAAGTAAACCGACTCCAAAACAATTCTAATGGCAATTTCCCCCTGTTTTGGAATATTTAAGAATTTTGGAAAGCAAGAAGTAATCCGGGAAGGACACGAGGCCTCCACAAGGGTAGAGGTCGTGCCCCCCTACTGGGCGCGCCCCCCTGTCTTGTGGACACCTTGTGTGCCTCCCGGACTCCGTTTTCTTACACATTACGTCTTTTGGTCAGTAAAAATTCATTATATAATCTCCTGAAGGTTTTTGACCACCGTATCACGCAAAAATCTTCTGTCTTTGTCTCGAGTTGTTTCTGTCGCAGATTTGAGCAACATGTCATCCCAGGATTTGGAGGGAGAAAGCTATGTGGTTAATTACCTTGTAGACCGTAAAGTCTACGAGGACTTGGATCATTGTGGCTGGACCACTTAAGAAGAAGAAGACTATGAGCCTAAGGGAAAGGAGGAGACGAGCTCATACGAATACGAAGTCCCGTTATCTCAACCTGGGGATATGCACGTGGAGTTTACAAAGTCAAGCCTTCCTGATAGGGCAAATAAGCCCAAGATCGAGTTTATCCCTTTTCGTCTCTTGCAGGAAGACAAACAAGAACTACGCAAAAGAATATTAATCCTTGAGCGGGAGATCGATGATCTAAGGGAGCAAAATTCCATTCTCAAGCGCAAGTTGAGAAACAAGCCTACATCATCAACAAATCCTTCTTCACCACTTCCGAGGACATAATCACATGGGTATGGGCACTCCCTTTGGCAACTGCCAAGCTTGGGGGAGGTGCCCCGGTATCGTATCACCATCACACTCCTATATTTACCATTTTACTTAGTTCGATCCTTTTGGTAATATCTAGATCTAGTATAATAAAGTCCTAGTATGAATTAGTTTTGAGTTTTGCTTTGTGATCCTTCTATGTAATCGAGTCCGTGAGCTATCTATAATAAAGATTATTTGAGTCAAGGGCTTTGCTATCTTGCCATGATCTTAAGAAAATAAAAAGGAATAAAAGAGTTCATATTGATCTTTTGGATAGTGATGACTTCATATATAAAGAGTACGAGGCTTAAAAATTGTTGAGAGTTAGAAAACATAGTTTTGGTCATCGCTGCAATTAATAGGAAGTAATAAGGAAAGAGAGGTTTTCACATATAAGTACTATCTTGGACATCTTTTATAATTGTGAGCAGTCATTAAAGTATGACATGCTAAAGAGTTGATGTTGGACAAGGAAGACAAGTAATGGTTTATGTTTTCTCACATCTCAGTTAAAGTATATTGTCATGGATCATTCTAACATGTTGAGCTTGCCTTTCCCCCTCATGCTAGCCAAAATTTCCTAGCACCAAGTAGAGATACTACTTGTGCTTCCAAATATCCTTAAACCTAGTTTTGCCATGAGAGTCCACCATGGTCCATATCTACCTATGGATTGAGTAAGATCCTTCAAGTAAGTTGTCATCGGTGCAGGCAATAAAAATTGCTCTCTAAATATGCATGACTTATTAGTGCGGAGAAAATAAGCTTTATATGATCTTGTTATGGAAGCAATAAAAGCGACGGACTGCATAATAAAGGTCCATATACAAGTGGCAATATAAAGTGACGTTCTTTCACATTAAGATTTTGTGTATCCAACCCTAAAAGCGCATGAAAACCTCTGCTTCCCTTTGCGGAGGGCCTATCTTATACTTTATGTCTTTTACTTTATGCAAGAGTCAAGGTGATCTCCACCTTTCCCTTTTTCATTTTATCCTTTGGCAAGCACCTCGTGTTGGAAAGATCCTGATACATATATCCAATTGGATGTTCGTTAGCATGAATTATTATCGTTGACATCACCTAAAGGTGAATACATTGGGAGGCAAAATTATAAGCCCCTATCTTTCTCAGTGTCCGATTAAAACTCCATAACCATAAGTATTGCGTGAGTGTTAGCAATTGTAGAAGACTATATGATAGTTGAGTATGTGGATTTGCTGAAAAGCTCTATTCTTGACTCTTTTTGATGTTATGATAAATTGCAATTGCTTCAATGACTGAGATTATAGTTTGTTAGTTCCCAATGAAGTTTATGTTCCATACTTGACATTGTGAATAGATTGTTACTTGAGCATAAGAAATCATATGACAAAATTTATATATGTTGTTGTTATAAGAATGATCATGATGCCCTCATGTCCGTATTTTATTTTTATCGACACCTCTATCTATAAATATGTGGACATATTTTTCGATTTCGGCTTCCGCTTGAGGATAAGCGAGGTCTAAGCTTGGAGGAGTTGATACGTCCATTTTGCATCATGCTTTTATATAAATATTTATTGCATTATGGGCTGTTATTACACATTATGTCACAATACTTATGGCTATTCTCTCTTATTTTACAAGGTTTATCATGAAGAGGGAGGATGCCGGCAGCTGGGATTCTGGCTGGAAAAGGAGCAAATATTGGAAACCTATTTTGCACAGCTCCAAAAGACCTGCAACTCCATGAAAGTCATTTTTGGTTATAATAAGAATTATTGGGCAAAGAAGTACCGGAGGGGGCTCACACCCTGGCCAGGAGGGTGGGGGGCGCACCCCCTGTCTCCTGGGCCCCCTAGTGGCCCTCCGGTGCCCATCTTCTGTTATATGAGGTCTTTTACCCTGGAAAAAAAATCATAATCAAGCTTACGGGATGAAACTCCGCCGCCATGAGGCGGAACCTTGGTGGAACCAATCTAGGGCTCCGGTGGAGCTGTTCTGCCGGGGAAACTTCTCTCCGGGAGGGGGAAATCATCACCATCATCATCACCAACGATCCTCTCACTGGGAGGGGGTCAATCTCCATCAACATCTTCACCAGCACCATCTCCTCTCCAAACCCTAGTTCATCTCTTGTATCTAATCTTTTATCAAAACCACAAATTGGTACCTGTGGGTTGCTAGTAGTGTTGATTACTCGTTGTAGTTGATGCTAGTTGGTTTATTCGGTGGAAATATCCTTAATGCATATTAATACCCCTCTGATTATGAACATGAATATGCTTTGTGAGTAGTTACGTTTGTTCCTGAGGACATGGGTGAAGTCTTGCTATTAGTAGTCATGTGAATTTGGTATTCGTTCGATATTTTGATGAGATGTATGTTGTCTCTCCTCTAGTGGTGTTATGTGAACATCGACTACATGACACTTCACCATTATTTGGGCCTAGAGGAAGGCATTGGGAAGTAATAAGTAGATGATGGGTTGCTAGAGTGACAGAAGCTTAAACCCTAGTTTATGCGTTGCTTCGTAAGGGGCTGATTTGGATCCACATGTTTCATGCTATGGTTAGGTTTACCTTAATACTTCTTTTGTAGTTGCGGATGCTTGCAATAGGGGTTAATCATAAGTGGGATGCTTGTCCAAGTAAGGGAAGTACCCAAGCACCGGTCCACCCACATATCAAACTATCAAAGTACCGAACGTGAATCATATGAGCATGATGAAAACTAGCTTGACGATAATTCACATGTGTCCTTGGGAGCGCTTTTCTCATTATAAGAAATTGTCCAGGCTTGTCCTTTGCTACAAAAAGGATTGGGCCACCTTGATGCACTTTATTTACTTTCATTGCTTGTTACTCATTACAAATTATCTTATCACAAAACTATGTGTTACCTGCAATTTCAGTGCTTGCAGAGAATACCTTACTGAAAACCGCTTGTCAGTTCCTTCTGCTCCTCGTTGGGTTCGACACTCTTACTTATCAAAAGGACTGTGATAGATCCCCTATACTTGTGGGTCATCAAAGCACAAGTGTGGTAAGGGATAGTAACAGTGCCCCTTCTCTTTTTTTTCCTTATTTGTTCTTTTTGTTCTTTTTTTTCTTTTTCTTTTTTCTTTTTTTCTCTTATCGTCTAGAGTCTCATCCCGACTTGTGGGGGAACCATAGTCTCCATCATCCTTTTCTCACTGGTACATGCTCTAATAAGGAATAATGATGATCATCACACTTCTATTTACTTATAACTCAAAAGAAATAAAAATTAGAACTCGATATGAATGCCTCTGACAGTGTACCACAATGTGCAATGATCTAGCATAACAATGATATCAAAAAACGGACAAGCCATGGAAATATCATGCTAGATATCTTACAATCATGCAAACCAATATGAAAATGAATGCTCAAGTCATCAAAAACCGAAGCGGTGGAAGTTGCATGGCAATATATCTCGAAATGGCTATGGAAAGGCCATAATAAGTAGGTATGGTGGCTGTTTTGAGGAAGATATAATAAGGCTTATGTGTGATAGAGCGTATCATATCACGGGGTTTGGATGCACCAGTGAAGTTTGCACGGACTCTCGAGGTGAGAAAGGGCAATGCACGGTACCGAAGAAGCTAGAAAATTGCGGAAAGGTAAGAGTGCATATAATCCATGGACTCACATTAGTCATAAAGAACTCATATACTTATTGCAAAAGTTTATTAGCCCTATAATAAAAGTACTACTACGCATGCCCTTAGGGGGATAGACTGGTAGGAAAAGACCATCGCTCATCCCCGACCGCCACTCATAAGGAAGACAATCAATAATAAATCATGCTCCAACTTCATAGCATAACGAGAGACAATATGTGCATGCTTCGAGAATCACAAACCTTAACACCAATATTCTTACTAACCACAATCATTTACTAGTACCCCCCACATATTCCATCTCTATAGCGCAAAACTATTGCAAGGAATCAAACATATCACATTCAGTGATCCACAAGTTTTATGTAGGATTTTATGACTAACCATGCAATTGACCAATTCATGTTGACTCTCTAAATAGATATAAGTGAAGCAAAAGAGTTTAATTATTTCTACAAAATATCATGCTCTAATAAGTATAAGTGAATCAAGAGAGTATTCTAAAAATAACTGTTTTCTATGTGAAGAGAAATAGGCAATCCGAACTTCAAATGATATAAGTGAAGCACATGAAGCATTCTATAAAGCCATACTCCAAAGATATATGTGAAGTGCAATGAGCATTCTATAAATCAGCCATGGACTATCTCATACCAGCATGGTGCATGGAATAAAAGTGAAAACTAAATGCAAAGGATGCTCCAAGATTTACGCATATCACGTGAACGAAACAAAGACGAAAACATACCGATACTTGTTGAAGAAAGATGGGATGCCTTCCGGGGCATCCCCAAGCTTAGACGCTCGAGTCTCCTTGAATATTTACTTGAGGTGCCTTGGGCATCCCCAAGATTGAGCTCTTTCCTCTCCTCCTTCTCCTCATATGGAGACCTCCTCAATCTTTGGTCATTTCACCCACACAGAACTCAACAGAAAGCTCGGTAAGATCCGTTAGTATAATAAAGCAAATCACTACTCTACGTGCTATTGAAAACCAATTAATATTTTGTTTTTGCATTGTAGCTACTGTAATATAACTTTTCCATGGCTTATACCACCGACAGAATCCATAGTTTAATCAAAACAAGCAAAACAGTGCATCAAAACAGAATATGTCTTAAACAGTACACTCTGTAGCAATCTGAACATCTACCATACTTATGGTACTCCAAAAATTCTGAAAAAATAGGAGGAAATAAATTTTTTTTATAGAAATAGTGTGCAAAAAATTTCATAACCTTTTAATTCTAGTAAAAAATGAAAATTCACGCGCTACAGCCAAAGTTTCTGTTTCTGCACCGCACATACCAACAAGCAATCTAATCATACTAAAGGAAAATCTTGGCACAATAATTTTACAATACAAAGGATTTGTACAAGGGGATAATTATTTTTGTTGAAAAGTTTCTATAATTAGGATTTACAAAGTTTCCATGGGCATGAACAAAGTTCAAGGCTAGATCCCACTTTCACAATGCTCATCCCTCTCACTTTCACTTTTCTTTTTGTGAAGTTTAAAGTTGCCCACTATATTTTTTTGTTTTTCAACTTTATGAAAGCACTCAACAGAATAAATGAGTCTCTAAAACTTGCGTGTTGTCTCCCTGGCAGTGCTTTCTTTAAAGCCATTAAGCTAGGCATAAAGTGCTCAAGTAATGGATCCACCCGGATCCCAAGGTATATCAAAGCCAATTTTAATTAGCAATGATTTGGCGTTTAGTAGTGAGCAAAAAACAACATATATCAAGCAATGGTGAAGTCTAACTCTCTTACTATGCATTGTTATCTCATACGAGAACAATTCATGCACATCAACTAAAGGTCAATACATAGCATAAACAGTTTCTTGCAATTCTATCGTCTTGGAAACATAGAGAGGTGGAGATGTAGTTCCTCTCTAATAATAATTGCAAGTAGGAGCATCAAGCACATCCATATTACATTCATCAAAATTATCATGTGCAACAGTAAAAGGCAACCCATCAATATAATCCTTAATAAGAACAAACTTCTCCGATATAGTGTAGTTTGGAGAATTCAAAAAGATAATAGGACTATCATGTGTGGGTGCAATGGAAACAATTTCATTATTAATACAAGGAACCATATATTTTGTCAAAAAGAAAGTCATTTGTCCCTAGGCAATCGATAACAAGTACCGGTAATCATTCTTGTAATTTTATATGAGGGAGAGGCATGAGCTAACATACTTTCTCTACTTGGATCATATGCACTTATGATTGGACCCTTAGCAAGCATTCTCCACTACTAAAGATCATTAAGGTCGTGAAACCCAACCATCACATTAAGTATCAAGTCCTCGTTACTCCCCTAGGCCATTCATGTCTACTACACAACCTTCTTCTTGTAGACGTTGTTGGGCCTCCAAGTGCAGAGGTTTGTAGGACAGTAGCAAATTTCCCTCAAGTGGATGAACTAAGGTTTATCAATCCATGGGAGGCATAGGATGAAGATGGTCTCTCTCAAACAACCCTGCAACCAAATAACAAAGAGTCTCTTATGTCCCCAACACACCCAATACAATGGTAAATTGTATAGGTGCACTAGTTCGGCGAAGAGATGGTGATACAAGTGCAATATGTATGGTAGATATAGGTTTTTATAATCTGAAAATATAAAAACAACAAGGTAGCAAGTAACAAAAGTGAGCGAAAAGGATATTGCAATGCTTCGAAACAAGGCCTAGGGTTCATACTTTCACTAGTGCAAGTTCTCTCAACAATAATAATATAATTAGATCATATAACACTCACTCAACATGCAAAAAAGAGTCACTCCAAAGTCACTAATAGGGGAGAACAAATGAAGAGATTATTGTAGGGTACAAAACCACCTTAAAGTTATTATTTCCGATCAATCCATTGGGATATTCCTATAATTCTCACAAACAACCCTAGAGTTCGTACTAAAATAATACCTTAAGACACACATAAACCAAAACCCTAATGTCACCTAGATACTCCAATGTCACCTCAAGTATCCGCGGGTATGATTATATGATATGCATCACACAATCTCAATTCATCTATTCAACCAACATAAAGAACTTCAAAGAGTGCCCCAAAGTTTCTACCGGAGAGTCAAAATGAAAACGTGTGCCAACCCCTATGCATAGATTCCCAAGGTCACAGAACCCGCAAGTTGATCACCAAAACATACATCAAGTGAATCAATAGAATACCCCATTGTCACCACGGGTATCCCATGCAAGACATACATCAAGTGTTCTCAAATCCTTAAAGACTCAATCCTATAAGATAACTTCAAAGGAAAAACTCAATCCATTACAAGAGAGTAGGGGGGGAGAAACATCATAAGATACAACTATAGTAGCAAAGCTCGCGGTACATCAAGATCATGCCAAATCAAGAACACGAGAGAGAGAGAGAGAGAGAGAGATAGAGAGAGAGATCAAACACATAGCTACTAGTACATACCCTCAGCCCAGAGGGTGAACTACTCCCTCCTCATCATGGAGAGCGCCGAGATGATGAAGATGGCCACCGGTGATGGATCCCCCCTCCGGCAGGGTGCCGGAACAGGGTCCCGATTGGTTTTTTGTGGCTACAGAGGCTTGCGGCGGCGGAACTCCCGATCTAGGTTATGTTCTGGAAGTTTGGGGATTTATAGGAGGGATTGGCGTCAGTTTCACGCCAGGGGGCCCCACAGGGAGTCCACGAGGCAGGGAACGCGCTCCACCCTCGTGGGGCCCACGGGACTCCCCTCCGGTAACTCTTCATTCCAGTATTTTTTATATTTTCAAGAAAAAATCTCCGTTGATTTTCAGCTCATTCCGAGAACTTTTATTTCTGCACAAAAACAACACCACGGTAGTTCTGCTAAAAACAGTGTCAGTCTGGGTTAGTTCTAATCAAATCATACCAAAATCAAGTAAAAATATTTTTTTGACTATAAACAGTAGGGTAAAACCCCACTGCAATTTATATTAAAATAAAGTAGAACAACAAATAAGTCTGAAAGGCTTGAGATAAGCCCAAGAAACCAGAGAAAAAGACCTAAAAAGACTAGCAACATAAAAGAATAAAGGAAGAAGAAGGAGAGAAAGAAGATAAGCAGCTAAAAAACCTAAGAAGAAAAATTACAACAGGCCATCAAGCCAAACTGAGAATTGCCTCTCATGCTTCTTCCTCATCCTATATTTGAGAAGCTTCAGTTCCTCTAGATAAATGAACTTCCACCCTTCGAAAGAAGGTGCAATATTCTCAAATATTTTATTGTTTCTGGTGATCCAAATGGCCCAAGCTCCAAGAATGATTATCTCCATGTAAAATGGGTACCTTATCTTATCTTTGAGGTCCTGGAATGCTTCTAATACAGACATATTTGGAGCTCTTGTGGGACAAATGAAGTCCCATCATTGTTGTACAAATGGACATCCCCTAAAGAGATGATGCAATGTTTCTTTTATTGGACATCCTCCAACAGCACAATTGTAATCTTCCAACACAAACTTCTTCCTTCTAAGTAAGTTTCTGGTGTTAACTCGATCATGTAGAAGTTGCCAGAAGAAAACTTTATGCTTTGGTTGACAGGAACTCTGCCAGATCCAGTTGAAATGAGTGGGTGTCTGTTTGTGACCAATTAAGACTTTATATGCTTTGATGGAGGAGTAGTGCTCAGTTCCCCATATGTAGCTCCGAGTATCCAAAGAGTTTAAATGTTCAGATTGTCTCATGGCTAAACAAATGTCTTCCATTTGTAAGAATTCCTCATAGGACTCAGTTGTCAAGGGGAGGAAGAATAAATCCTGCAAGTACTCAGTCTGCAAAACTTGTTGAATATTCAGCTGGGGATTTTTGACAAAAGAGAAAAGGTGGGGAAATTGGTGTTTAAGAATTGCTTGGCTCCACAGATCATCCCAAAAGAATGCACTAACACCATCCCCCACATTACATCTAGCAATAGCTTTGTACTGATCAATGAGGGCTAAGTTGGACTTCCACCAGAATGATCCAATCATGTTGTCCCCTGGTAATTTCCCATCATTGTAATATGTCTCCAAGATCAAGTTTACCCAGGGAATATCATGTCTGTTGAAGAATTTGTGAAGGTTTTTCATGAGCAGGGTCTTATTATGAGTGAAGATATCTAAAACACCTAGGCCTCCCTGGTCTTTTGGTCTGCACACTGTGGTCCATGATACCAAAGCAGGCCTTTTGTCCTTCATATCAGGTCCTCTCCAAAGGCAGTGTCTCAGGTATTTGATGATCTGCTTTTTTATTGTAACTAGTATGTCCAAACAGCACATGAAGAAGACTGATAAAGATGTCATCACTGACTTGACCAACAGTAATTTTCCAGCTTGGGTCATGAAGATAGAGATACCAGCCACTCTTTTTGCAATCCTGTTAACTAAAGGTAGACATTGCTCAACCGTTGGCTTGTAAATTCCCAAGGGCATACCAAGGTAGGTAAATGGGAATTGCCCTCTAGCACACTGCAGGGTGTTTGTATAGATTTCTACTCTGTCTTCAGCAATATTCAAGGGTACCATGATGGACTTCCCATAATTAACTCTTAACCCAGTTGCTGTGGCAAAAGTATTCAGAAGTGCTTTTAAGCAGAATAACTGCCTAGAATCAGCTTGCATAACCACTAAGGTGTCATCTGCATATTGCACAATTGGGAAGTGAGGATAAGAGTTTACTTGCAGAGGAGCAGTGATCAGATTTAATCTCATGGCTTTATTAAGGATGGATTGAAGCAAATCAGCAGCGAGCACAAAAATTAAAGGAGAATAAGGGTCCCCTTGTCTTACTCCCCTCCTTATGTAAATTCTTTTCCCAGGAACTCCATTGAGTAGTACAGAAGAGCATGCAGTTGTGAACAAAGCTTCCATCCAGGAAATCCACTTCTCTCCAAATCCTTTACCTCTAAAAATATCAATGATGGCATCATGCTCAATTGTATCAAAAGCCTTCTCAAAATCCAGCTTTATTACTAAGATTTCCTCCTTAGATTTATGACACTGGTGGATGTATTCATATGCCCAACCAAGGCAGTCCTGGATTACTCTATCTTTGAGAAAGCCATATTGATTAATATGCACCAACTGTAGAATAATTCTTTGCAGTCTATCATGTAAAAATATTGTAAACATGGCATGAATACATCAAAAATTATAGATACGTTGGAGACGTATCAAGCATCCCCAAGCTTAATTCCTGCTCATCCTTTAGTAGGTAAATCATAAAAACAGAATTTTTGATGTGGAATGCTACCTAACATATTTATCAATGTAATCTTCTCTATTGTGGCAAGAATATTAAGATCCATCAGATTCAAAACAAAAGTTTAATATTGACATAAAAATGATAATACTTCAAGCATAGTAACAAAGCAATTATGTCTTCTCAAAATAACATGGCCAAAGAAAGCTATCCCTACAAAATCATATAGTCTGGCTATGCTCTATCCTCATCACACAAAATATTTAAATCATGCACAACCCTGATGACAAGCCAAGCAATTGTTTCATACTTTTGATGTTCTCAAACTTTTTGAATCTTCACGCAATACATGAGCTTGAGCCATGGACATAGCACTATAGGTGCACTAGAAGGGTGGTTGTGGAGAAGACAAAAAGGAGAAGATAGTCTCACATCAACTAGGCATATCAACGAGCTATGGAGATGCCCATCAATAGATATCAATGTGCGTGAGTAGGGATTACCATGCAACAGATGCACTAGAGCTATAAGTGTATGAAAGCTCAAAATGAAACTAAGTGTTTGTGCATCCAACTTGCTTGCTCATGAAGACCTATGGCATTTTGAGGAAGCCCATCATTGGAATATACAAGCCAAGTTCTATAATGAAAATTCCCACTAGTATATGAAAGTGACAACATAGGAGACTCTCTATCATGAAGATCATGGTGCTACTTTGAAGCACAAGTGTGGAAAAAGGATAGTAACATTGCCCCTTCTCTCTTTTTCTCTCATTTTTTTATTTGGGACTTCTTTTTTATGGCCTATTTTTTTTCTTTTTTTTTAATTTTGTGTCCGGAGTCCCGACTTGTGGGGGAGTCATAGTCTCCATCATCCTTTCCCCACATGGTACAATGCTCTAATAATGAAGATCATCACACTTTTATTTACTTACAACTCAATACTTAGAACAAAATACGACTCTATGTGAATGCCTCCTGCGGTGTACCGGGATGTGCAATGAATCAAGAGTGACATGTATGAAAAAATATTGTAAACATGGCATGAATACATAAATAATTATAGATACGTTGGAGATGTATCAAGCATACCCAAGCTTAATTCCTGCTCGTCCTCGAGTAGGTAAATGATAAAAACAGAATTTTTGATGTGGAATGCTACCTAACATATTTATCAATGTAATCTTCTCTATTGTGGCAAGAATATTCAGATCCATAAGATTCAAAACAAAAGTTTAATATTGACATAAAAACGATAATACTTCAAGCATACTAACAAATCAATTACGTCTTCTCAAAATAACATGGCCAAAGAAAGCTATCCCTACAAAATTGTATAGTCTGGCTATGCTCTATCTTCATCACACAAAATATTTAAATCATGCACAACCCCGATGACAAGCCAAGCAATTGTTTCATACTTTTGATGTTCTCAAACTTTTTCAATCTTCACGCAATACATGAGCATGAGCCATGGATATAGCACTATAGGTGGAATAGAAGGGTGGTTATGGAGAAGACAAAAACGAGAAGATAGTCTCACATCAACTAGGCGTATCAAGGGGCTATGGAGATGCCCATCAATATATATCAAGTTCAGTGACTAGGGATTGCCATGCAACGGATGCACTAGAGTTATAAGTGTATGAAAGCTCAAAAAGAAACTAAGTGGGTATGCATCCAACTTGCTTGCTCACGAAGGCCTAGGTCATTTTGAGGAAGCTCGTCATTGGAATATACAAGCCAAGTTCTATAATGAAAATTCCCACTAGTATATGAAAGTGACAACATATGAGACTCTCTATCATGAAGATCATGGTGCTACTTTGAAGTACAAGTGCGGAAAAAGGATAGTAACATTGCCCCCTCTCTCTTTTTCTCTAATTTTTTTTATTTGGGCCTTCTCTTTTTTTATGGCCTCTTTTTTTCTTTCTCTTTTGTTTCTGTTTTTCGTCTGGAGTCTCATCTCGACTTGTGGGGGCATCATAGTCTCCATCATCCTTTCCTCACATGTGACAATGCTCTAATAATGAAGATCATCACACCTTTATTTACTTACAACTCAATAACTACAACTCAATACTTAGAACAAAATATGACTCCATGTGAATGCCTCCGGCAGTGTACCGGGATGTGCAATGAATCAAGAGTGAGAGATATGAAAGAATTATGAACAGTGGCTTTGCCACAAATACGATGTCAACTACATGATCATGCAAAGCAATATGTAAATGATGATGTGTGTCATAATAAAGGGAACAGTGGAAAGTTGCATGGCAATATATCTCGGAATGGCTATGGAAATGCCATAATAGGTAGGTATGGTGGCTGTTTTGAGGAAAGTATATGGTGGGTGTATGGTATCGGCAAAAGTCGCACGGTACTAGAGAGGCTAGCAATGGTGGAAGGGTGAACAGAGTCCCGATTGGTTTTCGTGGCTACAGAGGCTTGCAGCGGCGGAACTCCTAATCTAGGTTATGTTCTGGAAGTTTGGGGATTTATAGGAGGGGTTGGTGTGGTTTCACGTCTGGGAGCCCCATAGGGAGTCCACGAGGCAGGGGGGAGTGCCCTAGGGGGTGGGCGCACCCTCCACCATCGTGGGGCCCATGGAACTCCCCTCCGGTAACTCTTGGTTCCAGTATTTTTTATATTTTCTAGAAAAAATCTCCGTTGATTTTTAGCGCATTCTGAGAACTTTTATTTGAGCACTAAAACAACACCACGGTAGTTCTGCTGAAAACAGCGTCAGCCCGGGTTAGTTCTAATCAAATCATACCAAAATCATGTAAAAATATTGTAAACATGGCATGAATACATCAAAAATTATAGATACGTTGGAGACGTATCAGCCATAACCCACTTATCCGTGTTTAGGCTGTTGTCACCCCAACAACACCGACAACAAGCAAACCATGAATGTATTGCAACACCTACAACGGAGATCCCTCACGTTTGCATGAGACGAAGGGCGCCATAGGACAGTACCATGAATAAAATATACAATCGTACCAACCTAGATCACCATTAACCCACAGGATAAAACGGATCTACTCAAACATCATAGGA
The DNA here is from genome assembly GCF_002162155.2 of Triticum dicoccoides. NCBI lineage: Eukaryota > Viridiplantae > Streptophyta > Magnoliopsida > Poales > Poaceae > Triticum > Triticum dicoccoides. Next base: position 486,544,150 of record NC_041387.1, on the reverse strand, counting down.
TAGCCAAATATCATTGGGAAATAATATATGGAGTTGAGCACCATGTTTAAGTAGAGATTACAGCAGGGAGAAGGGGTTTTACACCGTTGCATAGAGGAGGAGAGAGTTGGTGTTGACGGTAGCAAGATTGTTGATGTAGATCGCCGTCACGATCCTTGCCCCGGTGGCACTCCGGCGCCATCGGGAGAGAGGGGGAGAGAGCCCCCTCCTCCTTCTTCTTCCTTGGCCTCCCCCTAGATGGGAGGAGAGTTCCCCCTCTGGTCCATGGCCTCCATGATGGCGGAGGGGCAGGAGCCCCTCCGAGATTGGATCTCCCTCTCTGTTCTCCTTTGTTTCGCATTCCCCAGATCTGGCCCTTCACCATTTCTTAAATTCCTGGATATCCGTAACTCCGATTGCGCTGAAATTTTTACACGATTTTTTTCCATAAATTATCTTTCTTGCACCAGAAGAAGGGACCCAACCGACTTTTGAGGAGTGCATAAGACACATGGGCGTGCCATGGGGTGCCCGGCATGCCCTGGTGGGTTGTGGTCACTGTGGGCCCCCGTTTACGTCAATTCCAAGTCCCAAAATCACATATATTACAAAATAATTCTCTGTAATTTTTTATCGTGTTTGGACTTCGTTTGATATGGTTTTTCTGCGAAACAAAAAACATGCAACAAACAGGAACTGGCACTGGCACTGGATCAATATGTTAGTCCAAATAAATCATATAAAATGTTGCCAAAATATGTAAATGTTGTATAATATTGGCATGGAACAATAAAAAATTATAGATACGACGGAGACATATCATACACGCATTCTAGATTGAGGCCCCGTGCATGTCGGAGTAGTGTTGAATGTTAGCTGATAGACGCGGTTAATCTTACTGTTTGCTGAATTAGTTTACAGTCAATATGCTCTGCTTAAGAAGCCTCCTTGCCCTGTTCTACACTCAATCTGCTTAGCTGAGATGGCATGCCACGCCCGATTAGTTGCTAAAATATCCAGCCATATATTTATTGTGACGTAGATTGCCATGGTCTAGTAGCCAATATGTTAGGTGAAATACCTCTACATCGTTTTATACTCGATCTTTGTTGCTGAAAGGCCATCGATGGCTGTGTGCTCGGTCTCATTGACTGCTGAAACAGCCTGTCATAATTTAGCACTCAAATATGTTTGCTGAATTAGCTTTACATATATTTTTTTACTTATATCTACTTGTCCAAATGTCTTGCCATAGCTTTAGACATCGACCTAGGTATTTTTTCTGGACTTCATAAAAAAACATATATGTTTTTCTTGTAATATCTAGTAGAAGAACTAATTTGTATGTCTAACAGATGGACATGACTTGGATAACTTCTGCTCGAAGATTCTCTGCTGCATATGTCGATGGGGTTGAAAACTTCATGAACTTTATCAGAGCTGAGTATGGTGGTCCGAAATCAGATGTGCTCTGCCCGTGTAGCAATTGTATGAATTCAGATACAAGACCCCACTCAACTGTGCAAAATCATCTACACTTGTATGGGTTGTCGGTCACATATACTAGGTGGGTTCATCTTGGTGAAGCTGTGAACGTAAATGTTACTGACTATGTGGAAGCATCAGATCACCATCTTGATCTGCCTGATGCTCAGGTGGAAGAGGAGGCAGAGGTGGTGGTGGCGGAGCTAGTGAGTTTGACCAACATTGAAACAATGCTGTGAAATGCTCACGCATTTCGTGAACTTTCACCTGCAGAAGAAAAACGGTGGGCCTGCATGTTGGAACAATGCAGCGTGGCTGTCTGTCACGACCGGGTTTTTTGGGTAATAAATATCCAGAAAAGACTGTCGTTCTCATCAGCCCCAGGATTACTGTTAGCTGATGAGGCTCCAACTTGATACAGAAATTCCAAGCCAAATACAGAATATGTAGTACAAGACCATTCTGGCCTGTGGGTACAACCAATGGTTTCTAGTGATTGATGGTGGAAGCGGGTTGTGAAACATCTGTGTCTATGGGACTCCATTCCCCACGGGAACAGCTGACCAGGTTAAATTCCTATCTTCGCGAGGCTGCTATCTCCATTGCGTGGGTTCCGGGGCTGGCATCGCGTCGCTCCTCTCCGTGCAGGAAAATCTGGCCAAGACAATAGCCAGGGACAAGCCAGTGAGTACTTTGAATGTACTCGCAAACATTATGAACACAGGTATAATATAACAATGATGTGCTGAAAAAATATCTTTATGCTCATGACGTCGGCCACAAAAGATAAGTAACTCTCGGATGCGTGCAAGCAAGCTATTTATAAAATTTCAATAACCTGATAGTATAAAAGAAATTTATGAAATAAATAACAAGTAATGCCACAGTCGGGCGTCTGAGCGACGCCACATAAAGGACTTTAAAAGAAATGCCACAGTTGGGCGTCTGGGCGACGCCTCATAAAGGGCTTTAAAAGAAATGCCACAGTCGGGCGTCTGAGCGACGCCTCATAAAGGGCTTTAAAATAAATGCCACAGTCGGGCGTCTGAGCGACGCCTCATAAAGGGCTTTAAAAGAAACAATCAAAGTGAATATCCCGGAGGTAGAACTATCCCAGAGATACACGATAATAACAACAATATCATGGGTTAGTCAAATAATAATAATCATAGTTATCACCAGTCACAAGTAGTAATTCCATTTCTGGATTAATGGTTTCACCTCCGAAGACCGACACTAAGACCGATACTTGACCCATCCCAGACTGTAATCCTTAACCATGGACACGGCTATTCGAATAAGTTTATTCTCTGCAGAGGGTGTACTCTTTACCCACGAGTAACGGATTTCTTTAGTCCATCGGGACTAATTCCATCTACGGTCTTTTTGTTGAAAACACACCTAACTTGCACACACCAGCTTATCACACACGTGTCTGGAATCACCCACGACACCTGTTAAGCAAACTCTAAGTGGGGAGGCTACAACCTCGCGTAGCATGGGATCAAATTTATATCGCGCGCTCTAAGGGGTGGCCTCCCCTCTCGGTCCCAACCGGAAACACCCATGCTCCCGGACCAGGTGGCCTGCCTACCAGTTACAACCAGTATATTCCACCATGGCCTCTCTGTACGGTGTGTGCTAGAAAGAGGTTGACAACTTACTGAACCGTACTCTACTTATATCTCTTGCAAAATCTATCTTCCCTATTTGGTGTGTACTTGCAAACTCTATGCACTCCACAAAAGTTGACATGCTTATAAGAGACATTTTCATCATGACTAGTGCAATCATCATTAGTACTATGGATATTCAAAGAGTTCATACTAACAACATTGCAACCATGCTCATCATTCAAAGATTTAGTGCCAAACATTTTAATGCGTTCTTCTTCTAGCACTTGGGCACAATTTTCCTTTCCATCATTTTCATGAAAGACATTAAAAAGACGAAGCATATGAGGCACCCTCAATTCCATTTTTTTGTAGTTTTCTGTTATAGACTAAACTAGTGATAAAACAAGAAACTAAAAGATTCAATTGCAATATCTAAATATATACCTTCAAGCACTAACCACCCCGGCAACGGTGCAAGAAAAGAGCTTGATGTCTACTACACAACCTTCTTCTTGTAAAGGTTGTTGGGCCTCCAAGTGCAGAGGTTTATAGGACAGTAGCAAATTTCCCTCAAGTGGATGACCTAAGGTTTATCAATCCGTGGGAGGCATAGGATGAATATGGTCTCTCTCAAACAACCTTGAAACCAATAACAAAGAGTCTCTTGTGTCCCCAACACACCCAATGCAATGGTAAATTGTATAGGTGCACCAGCTCGGCGAAGAGATGGTGATACAAGTGCAATATGGATGGTATATATATATATATATATATGTGTGTGTGTGTGTGTGTGTGTGTGTGTGTGTGTGTGTGTGTGTGTGTGTGTATGTTTTTATAATCTGAAAAATATAAAAACAGCAAGGTAGCAAGTAACAAAAGTGAGCAAAAACGGTATTGCAATGCTTCAAAACAAGGCCTATGGTTCATACTTTGACTAGTGCAAGTTCTCTAAACAATAATAACATAATTAGATCATAGAACACTCCCTCAACATGCAAAAAAGAGTCACTCCAAAGTAACTAATAGTGGAGAACAAACGAAGAGATTACTGTAGGATACGAAACCACCTCAAAGTTATTCTTTCTAATCAATCCATTGGGCTATTCCTATAATTGTCACAAACAGCCCTAGAGTTTGTTGTAAAATAACACCTTAAGACACACATCAACCAAAACCCTAATGTCACCTAGATACTCCAATGTAACCTCAACTATCCATGGGTATGATTATATGATATGCATCACACAATCTCAATTCATCTATTCAACCAACACAAAGAACTTCAAAGAGTGCCCCAAAGTTTCTACCGGAGAGTCAAGACGAAAACGTGTGCCAACCCCTATGCATAGATTCCCAAGGTCATGGAACCCGCAAGTTGATCACCAAAACATACATCAAGTGAATCAATAGAATAGCCCATTGTCACCACGGGTATCCCACGCAAGACATACATCAAGTGTTCTCAAATCCTTAAAGACTCAATCCGATAAGATAACTTCAAAGGAAAAACTCAATCCATTACAAGAGAGTAGGGGGTGAGAAACATCATAAGGTCCAACTATAGTAGCAAAGCTCGTGGTACATCAAGATCGTGCCAAATCAAGAACACGAGAGAGAGAGAGAGAGAGAGAGAAAGAGAGAGAGAGAGAGAGAGAGAGAGAGAGAGAGAGATCAAACACATAGCTACTAGTACATACCCTCAGCCCATAGGGTGAACTACTCCCTCCTCGTCATGGAGAGCGACGGGATGATGAAGATCACCATCGGTGATGGATCCCCCTCGGGCAAGGTTCGGGAATAGCGCCCCGATTGGTTTTTCGTGGCTACAGAGGTTGCGGCGGCGGAACGTCCGATCTAGGTTATGTTCTGGAAGTTTGGGGATTTATAGGAGGGGTTGGCATCGGTTTCATGTCAGGGGGCTCCACAGGGAGTCCACGAGGCAGGGGGCTGCCCTAGGAGGGTCGGCGCGCCCTCCACCCTCGTAGGACCCATGGGACTCCCCTCCGGTAACTGTTCATTCCAGTATTTTTTATATTTTCCAGAAAAAATCCCCGTTGATTTTCAGGCATTCCTAGAACTTTTATTTCTGCACAAAAACAATAACACGGTAGTTCTATTGAAAACAGTGTCAGTACGGGTTAGTTATAATCAAATCATACCAAAATCATGTAAAAATATTGTAAACATGGCATGAATACATAAATAATTATAGATACGTTGGAGACGTATCAAGCATACCCAAGCTTAATTCCTGCTCGTCCTCGAGTAGGTAAATGATAAAAACAGAATTTTTGATGTGGAATGCTACCTAACATATTTATCAATGTAATCTTCTCTATTGTGGCAAGAATATTCAGATCCATAAGATTCAAAACAAAAGTTTAATATTGACATAAAAATGATAATACTTCAAGCATACTAACAAATCAATTACGTCTTCTCAAAATAACATGGCCAAAGAAAGCTATCCCTACAAAATTGTATAGTCTGGCTATGCTCTATCTTCATCACACAAAATATTTAAATCATGCACAACCCCGATGACAAGCCAAGCAATTGTTTCATACTTTTGATGTTCTCAAACTTTTTCAATCTTCACGCAATACATGAGCATGAGCCATGGATATAGCACTATAGGTGGAATAGAAGGGTGGTTATGGAGAAGACAAAAACGAGAAGATAGTCTCACATCAACTAGGCGTATCAAGGGGCTATGAGATGCCCATCAATATATATCAAGTTCAGTGACTAGGGATTGCCATGCAACGGATGCACTAGAGTTATAAGTGTATGAAAGCTCAAAAAGAAACTAAGTGGGTATGCATCCAACTTGCTTGCTCACGAAGGCCTAGGTCATTTTGAGGAAGCTCGTCATTGGAATATACAAGCCAAGTTCTATAATGAAAATTCCCACTAGTATATGAAAGTGACAACATATGAGACTCTCTATCATGAAGATCATGGTGCTACTTTGAAGTACAAGTGCGGAAAAAGGATAGTAACATTGCCCCCTCTCTCTTTTTCTCTAATTTTTTTATTTGGGCCTTCTCTTTTTTTATGGCCTCTTTTTTTCTTTCTCTTTTGTTTCTATTTTTCGTCTGGAGTCTCATCTCGACTTGTGGGGGCATCATAGTCTCCATCATCCTTTCCTCACATGTGACAATGCTCTAATAATGAAGATCATCACACCTTTATTTACTTACAACTCAATAACTACAAGTCAATACTTAGAACAAAATATGACTCCATGTGAATGCCTCCGGCAGTGTACCGGGATGTGCAATGAATCAAGAGTGAGAGATATGAAAGAATTATGAACAGTGGCTTTGCCACAAATACGATGTCAACTACATGATCATGCAAAGCAATATGTAAATGATGATGTGTGTCATAATAAAGGGAACAGTGGAAAGTTGCATGGCAATATATCTCGGAATGGCTATGGAAATGCCATAATAGGTAGGATGGTGGCTGTTTTGAGGAAAGTATATGGTGGGTGTATGGTATCGGCAAAAGTCGCACGGTACTAGAGAGGCTAGCAATGGTGGAAGGGTGAACAGAGTCCCGATTGGTTTTTGTGGCTACAGAGGCTTGCAGCGGCGGAACTCCTAATCTAGGTTATGTTCTGGAAGTTTGGGGATTTATAGGAGGGGTTGGTGTGGTTTCACGTCCGGGAGCCCCATAGGGAGTCCACGAGGCAGGGGGGAGTGCCCTAGGGGGTGGGCGCACCCTCCACCATCGTGGGGCCCATGGAACTCCCCTCCGGTAACTCTTGGTTCCAGTATTTTTTATATTTTCTAGAAAAAATCTCCGTTGATTTTTAGCGCATTCTGAGAACTTTTATTTGAGCACTAAAACAACACCACGGTAGTTCTGCTGAAAACAGCGTCAGCCCGGGTTAGTTCTAATCAAATCATACCAAAATCATGTAAAAATATTGTAAACATGGCATGAATACATCAAAAATTATAGATACGTTGGAGACGTATCAGCCATAACCCACTTATCCGTGTTTAGGCTGTTGTCACCCCAACAACACCGACAACAAGCAAACCATGAATGTATTGCAACACCTACAACGGAGATCCCTCACGTTTGCATGAGACGAAGGGCGCCATAGGACAGTACCATGAATAAAATATACAATCGTACCAACCTAGATCACCATTAACCCACAGGATAAAATGGATCAACTCAAACATCATAGGATAGCCAAATATCATTGGGAAATAATATATGGAGTTGAGCACCATGTTTAAGTAGAGATTACAGCAGGGAGAAGGGGTTTTACACCGTTGCATAGAGGAGGAGAGAGTTGGTGTTGACGGTAGCAAGATTGTTGATGTAGATCGCCGTCACGATCCTTGCCCCGGTGGCACTCCGGCGCCATCGGGAGAGAGGGGGAGAGAGCCCCCTCCTCCTTCTTCTTCCTTGGCCTCCCCCTAGATGGGAGGAGAGTTCCCCCTCTGGTCCATGGCCTCCATGATGGCGGAGGGGCAGGAGCCCCTCCGAGATTGGATCTCCCTCTCTGTTCTCCTTTGTTTCGCATTCTCCAGATCTGGCCCTTCACCATTTCTTAAATTCCTGGATATCCGTAACTCCGATTGCGCTGAAATTTTTCCACGATTTTTTCCATAAATTATCTTTCTTGCACCAGAAGAAGGGACCCAACCGACTTTTGAGGAGTGCATAAGACACATGGGCGTGCCATGGGGTGCCCGGCATGCCCTGGTGGGTTGTGGTCACTGTGGGCCCCCGTTTACGTCAATTCCAAGTCCCAAAAATCACATATATTACAAAATAATTCTCTGTAATTTTTTATCGTGTTTGGACTTCGTTTGATATGGTTTTTCTGCGAAACAAAAAACATGCAACAAACAGGAACTGGCACTGGCACTGGATCAATATGTTAGTCCAAATAAATCATATAAAATGTTGCCAAAATATGTAAATGTTGTATAATATTGGCATGGAACAATAAAAAATTATAGATACGACGGAGACATATCATACACGCATTCTAGATTGAGGCCCCGTGCATGTCGGAGTAGTGTTGAATGTTAGCTGATAGACGCGGTTAATCTTACTGTTTGCTGAATTAGTTTACAGTCAATATGCTCTGCTTAAGAAGCCTCCTTGCCCTGTTCTACACTCAATCTGCTTAGCTGAGATGGCATGCCACGCCCGATTAGTTGCTAAAATATCCAGCCATATATTTATTGTGACGTAGATTGCCATGGTCTAGTAGCCAATATGTTAGGTGAAATACCTCTACATCGTTTTATACTCGATCTTTGTTGCTGAAAGGCCATCGATGGCTGCGTGCTCGGTCTCATTGACTGCTGAAACAGCCTGTCATAATTTAGCACTCAAATATGTTTGCTGAATTAGCTTTACATATATTTTGTTACTTAGATCTACTTGTCCAAATGTCTTGCCATAGCTTTAGACATCGACCTAGGTATTTTTTCTGGACTTCATAAAAAAACATATATGTTTTTCTTGTAATATCTAGTAGAAGAACTAATTTGTATGTCTAACAGATGGACATGACTTGGATAACTTCTGCTCGAAGATTCTCCGCTGCATATGTCGATGGGGTTGAAAACTTCATGAACTTTATCAGAGCTGAGTATGGTGGTCCGAAATCAGATGTGCTCTGCCCGTGTAGCAATTGTATGAATTCAGATACAAGACCCCACTCAACTGTGCAAAATCATCTACACTTGTATGGGCTGTCGGTCACATATACTAGGTGGGTTCATCTTGGTGAAGCTGTGAACGTCAATGTTACTGACTATGTGGAAGCATCAGATCACCATCTTGATCTGCCTGATGCTCAGGTGGAAGAGGAGGCAGAGGTGGTGGTGGCGGAGCTAGTGAGTTTGACCAACATTGAAACAATGCTGTGAAATGCTCACGCATTTCGTGAACTTTCACCTGCAGAAGAAAAACGGTGGGCCTGCATGTTGGAACAATGCAGCGTGGCTGTCTGTCACGACCGGGTTTTCTGGGTAATAAATTTCCAGAAAAGACTGTCGTTCTCATCAGCCCCAGGATTATTGTTAGCTGATGAGGCTCCAACTTGATACAGAAATTCCAAGCCAAATACAGAATATGTAGTACAAGACCATTCTGGCCTGTGGGTACAACCAATGGTTTCTAGTGATTGATGGCGGAAGCGGGTTGTGAAACATCTGTGTCTATGGGACTCCATTCCCCACGGGAACAGCTGACCAGGTTAAATTCCTATCTTCGCGAGGCTGCTATCTCCATTGCGTGGGTTCCGGGGCTGGCATCGCGTCGCTCCTCTCCGTGCAGGAAAATCTGGCCATGACAATAGCCAGGGACAAGCCAGTGAGTACTTTGAATGTACTCGCAAACATTATGAACACAGGTATAATATAACAATGATGTGCTGAAAAAATATTTTTATGCTCATGACGTCGGCCACAAAAGATAAGTAACTCTCGGATGCGTGCAAGCAAGCTATTTATAAAATTTCAATAACCTGATAGTATAAAAGAAATTTATGAAATAAATAACAAGTAATGCCACAGTCGGGCGTCTGAGCGACGCCACATAAAGGACTTTAAAAGAAATGCCACAGTCGGGCGTCTGGGCGACGCCTCATAGAGGGCTTTAAAAGAAATGCCACAGTCGGGCGTCTGAGCGACGCCTCATAAAGGGCTTTAAAAGAAATGCCACAGTCGGGCATCTGAGCGACGCCTCATAAAGGGCTTTAAAAGAAACAATCAAAGTGAATATCCCGGAGGTAGAACTATCCCAGAGATACACGATAATAACAACAATATCATGGGTTAGTCAAATAATAATAATCATAGTTATCACCAGTCACAAGTAGTAATTCCATTTCTGGATTAATGGTTTCACCTCCGAAGACCGACACTAAGACTGATACTTGACCCATCCCAGACTGTAATCCTTAACCATGGACACGGCTATTCGAATAAGTTTATTCTCTGCAGAGGGTGTACTCTTTACCCACGAGTAACGGATTTCTTTAGTCCATCGGGACTAATTCCATCTACGGTCTTTTTGTTGAAAACACACCTAACTTGCACACACCAGCTTATCACACACGTGTCTGGAATCACCCACGACACCTGTTAAGCAAACTCTAAGTGGGGAGGCTACAACCTCGCGTAGCATGGGATCAAATTTATATCGCGCACTCTAAGGGGTGGCCTCCCCTCTCGGTCCCAACCAGAAACACCCATGCTCCCGGACCAGGTGGCCTGCCTACCAGTTACAACCAGTATATTCCACCATGGCCTCTCTGTATGGTGTGTGCTAGAAAGAGGTTGACAACTTACTGAACCGTACTCTACTTGCTGTAAAGACGAGTGGCAGTACGAAACAAGTATGGGGGTTACTGGAATAAGACTCGATCTATGGTCGACTCAGGAGGTTTAAGTATTCCCTGCATGATTAGTATAACGAATATATTTCAACCAATACAATCAACACTCATTATATCTTACCATGCCATACCGGACATAACCGTCCCGACGGTGACCGGCGACAAACTCATGCCTACCCAAGGCAGAGGTTTTCCCGGTTCCTACCGGTATGCATGCAAGGCACATGAGGATGATGATCATCACAAGTGTGTTCTTTTCCAACAGCATGGAAAACAATAACATGCACCCATGCATATGATCATATCACATGAAATAACAAGTCCTTCGACAAGCGGTGGTGTTATAAATGCATCAATGATTACTCCAAAAATTATTATGCCGGGGTTCAGAATGCTTGCCTTCAACGTGTGGAAAGGCAGGGTGCTCTCCAAACTTTTGAAAGTTTTCTTCTCTTTCCCCAAAATCCTATTTGAAAAATATATTTGAATTAACACATATTTCAAAAACAGAACCAAAAAGTTGTTTGAAATTTTTTTAAATAAATCTTAAAATAAACTAGATCAAATTTGAAGAAGGTAGGAAAAAGAATCAACTCATTTGGACTTATATTTAAAAAGTTATAGCCAGTCAAAGTTCTGGTCAAAATCTGTTTTAAAAAAAACAGAAAAGAAAACGTTTCGGAAGGGAATACGTTTTCGGAGCGGGGAAAGCGTACTGGCGTTAATACACCTTCACTTAACCGACGTGGGTAGGCGCAGGGTCACTGACAGTGGGTCCAAGGGGCCCACTGGTCAGGTTTGACCAGTCTATCCCTCCCTCCTCTTCCTCTGCCCGAACGGAGGCGAGGCCACGGCGATCGCCGCCGGCGAACGGTGGCTCCCCGCGGGTTCCAGAGGGTCTGGATGGATCCGCGAGACTGCGGCGGTCTTCTCGGTGGTCGTTGGGTCGACAGGGGTGGAAGAAGTCGTCGGCGGTGAGCTTCGCGGCGGAGGGGAGCTTCGGGAGCAAAGTGATTTTGTGGAGGCGATGGCTCCCGATCAAAATCAAGCAGGGGAACGAGTTCACAGGAGGATGAGAAGGTTCCTGGTGAAGAGAACAGAGAGGGGGAGGTACTGGAGGTGCCGGATTGGCCGGGGCGGTGGCGGCGGCAGGAGTTGCCGGAGACGAGGAAGGAGACCTCCCCGGGTCGAATGCGAGGCAGGGGAGCGCCATGGGGGTAGCATGAGGTCGCGTGCGTGCTCAGAGGGGCTCGGGGTGTCCATTTATAGTGCGATGAGGTCGGTTCCGCGGCGGTGGATAAGGGCGGCCGGCGAACCGCCGTTCTGTAGCTGCAGGGGAACGTGGCGGCGACGAGAGCTAGGCGACACCCTTGTGGATGAGCTCGCACTGCTCCAGGGGCCAGGTGGCGAGCGGGCGAGGCTTGGGCGGCGCTGCCCGTGGCAGAGGTGCACTGCCGACGCCGGAGTGCCGCCAAGAACGCCCTGGCGGTGGCGCTGTAGCGTGCCAGGGTGGTTTGGCGCGATGCTGTGAGGCGGGGAGCGCGTGGCGAGGTTCTGCAGAGCGGGCCAAAGCCGTGGGGGCCAGCGTGTCGGCTCGGCCGCGTGGCTGCAATACGCGCGCTCTAGGCGCGTCCAGTGCACGCACTGAATGTGCTCGACGAAATGCCATGGCACTCCAGAGCGCTTGGTTGGAGCTGGGATTTAGCAGGGTGGGGTTATAGTCTAAGGCAAAACCATTGGACAAGTTGGTATGATCCAAGGTTCAAGGTCACAATGCAAAGACAAAAATCATGTCAAAACTGGCCATGCACACCAGGTGTTTGACAAAATGCCAAGGGCACTTAGGCATTTCTTGGAGTGGCCAAAATCTCGAGATCAGTGTCTCTGTGGATGAAAGAGAGAGTGGTGATGTTAGTTGGACAAAAGAAGAAACTTGTTAGTGCAAGTTTTACAAAACTTCAATTCTGGACAGGAAATAAACGACATTATTCCATGAACCAAAAATGATCTAAATGGTGCATGCTCCTGGACTTAAGGGTTTAACATGGGGGACTACAAGTAGGAGAAATAGTTAAGGGTATAGGAGCAACTAAAATGGTGGTTGCTGTACAAATCCTCAAGTTGGTCCTGAATGGAAATGAGGTTGATTCACTCAAATTTTTCAAAGAACATAATTAGTTTTTTTGCACAAAGAGGGATAACAGGCTCCTACACTGTCACCCCAGGAAATAAGCTATCTGTATTCTCAGCTATGGTCACCTTTCTTTAGGTGAAGACATCTGAGTGGATGACCAAAAAAATGATTCGATGCGATGTTGGCTACTTTCCGCGAATCTTTCCCAGATGCGTCTGAGCTGCCACACACCTACAGTAAAATGAAGAATTTCCTTCGTGCTATTGGAATTGGATATGATTTGATCCATGTTTGTAAGAATAATTGTTTTCTATTTCGACAGGATTATGCCAACTTAAGTGAATGCCCAAAATGCAAATCATCAAGATGGAAAGATGGCGATGTTGTGAAGAGGATTCCTCATAATGTTCTAAGATATTTTCCAATTATACCAAGATTGAGAGATTGTTTCGTGATGCTAAAACAAGAGAGGATGTACTGTGGTTGTTGGGGATATAACTACTGAGTGTAAACCGCCCAGGAGGGGCCGGTTCACCCTCAACTATATTGAAGCCCACGAAGACCCAGAAGATGGCGCTTTACTATGAAGCTTAGAGGCCCGGAGCCCAAAGGTGGATTAGGGCCCATAGTGGTAAACCCCATAATCATATAACTTATATTGTAAGATAGGAAAGGAGAGACCGAGCCGGACACTTGTATGAGCCGGCCTCAGAACTCTGTAAACCAACCGGGCGTCAACCCGTGTATATAAGGGGACGACCCGGCGGCGGTTTAGGGACAAGAAACAACAACTCAAGAGCCAGGCATAGCGTGTTTAGCTCCCTGGTTATCGAGACCCCAATAATCCCATCACAACTAGAAGTAGGCCTTTACCTTCATTGAAGGGGCCGAACTAGTATAAAAACCCTCGTGTCCTTTGTCCGGTTTAACCCCTTTAAGATAACCCGTCGCAATGGCTCCACGACTAAGTCCTTTCACGAGGACATCTGACGTGATATTTCCATGACAGTTGGCGCCCACCGTGGGGCTATCACACGATGGTTTCGAGTTCTTGAAGGGTAACTTTGAAGGACTCAAAGGGTACGCGGTTGGCCGGATGACCAAGAGTCATCGCGGAAAGCTCTACATCAACGATGCAGGATGGGGCCCCGAGGTCGGCTCAATTGAGTACGGGTACCGGGTCCCCTTTGGCGGAATTCACGTTTTCATTGGCAAGATCGACGAACCGGGCCCTGAGCCGGACATCTGCACCGACCTCATTGAGACGGCTTAGCATGCAAGCCCCGCCCGGATTCAGCCCGCCATGAAGCATGCGTTCGTAGGATGTGTCCACGGGATCAGATCTGAACCGGTGTCTGAAGGTGAGACAGTCGCTTATTCCGACGGTGAGTCATCCGCTGGCGAAACTGAATCCCTGTACCAAGTTCAGGACGGTGTGTTCGAAGGGTATTCCTATGGCACCAGTATTCTGGAATTTCTTGAACCGCGGAACCAAGTCGGAATCTTCATGGCCGGAACACAGCCAACTTTGCAAAATTATACTGCAGCGGCATCCGAACCGGTAGCAGGGGCAGGAGGCTCCGCGCGCCGGCCGGCTCAAGTTATCTCCGGTTTGATGGATGCCTGGGCAGCCTTGCTGACCACGACAGTTACTCCGGTGGCGCAAGATCAGCACAATGCGGACATTGCGAGGTTAAAGGATCAGATAACACAGGCCAAGGAGGATTTAGCGGCTGAGGAGATCAGGATGGCCGAGGAACGGGCCGCTTTAGATGCCCAGGCGCAAAGGATTCAAGCCGAGAATTATCGACTTTTGATGGATCAGAACGCTTCGAATCAAGTATTCAGAAGGAGACATCAATCTCGCTTGCCAGTGGATTACAACGCAATGAACCTCTTTGATACGCCAGGAGCAGGGACTAGCAACCCGGCAGCAGTGAACCGGACTATTGTGCCAAGGACCGGAGCACCGGATCAACCTCAGGTGATGGGTCCACCTCGACGCACGGATAACCCGCCGCGGTCCGGGTCACTTCTCTACCCCTTTGGACAATATGATAGCAGTAGCATCCCGTCTGGCAGCTATTCTGATAGAGGGTGAATCGCCAGCGGTGGTTGAGACATGGCGGGCCAGGGATCTTCTTCAAACGGCTATGACACAATAGCAGGCTTACTCATATAGCCGAGACAGGATTCACACAACCCCACATCCGAGCAAAAGCTATAGCAGGCATATAGATGAACCGGAGGTGTCCAGTAGTGCGCGACGCCGTATTGTCCCTCAAGGACCCAATCTGGCGCATGGTGAGGGGAACGCTCAGGACATGGTGGATAATGGCAGAGCATGAAGGGGGATTGCTTTAGTAGCATAGCATACGGGTCGCTATCAACCCGCCCCGGTTCAGCCAGTAGCGTCAGTGGACCGAGGCACCGGGCTTGCTTTCAGTTCTTGGGGAGTGCCATGTCTTATTCTGACTCTCCATATGTGCAACTGTCTAAGGACTTCAAGGGCCCACGTAAGGTACCTAATTATACCTCTGATCAGCCACCCAAGGCATGGGTGGAAACTTATGAGATGGCAATGGAGATGTTGGACGTGGATGAAGCGGCTTGTGCAAAGTACTTCACAATGATGTTGGAGGGAACAACCCGTACATGGTTGAAGAACTTACCAGCTAACTCTGTCGAGTCATGGGACCAGTTAAAGGCCCGGTTTATAGCCAATTTCAAGGACACATGTAAACAACCTATGTCCATTGTTTATCTGGATGCCTGTGTTCAAGGGGAGAACGAGTCAACAACTCATTGGGTGCACCGAGTTTTAGAAGTTTTGCATTCATCAGACCGGATTAATGCTGGCCAAGCAATCATCACACTGGAACGTAATTGCCGGTTTAAGTCACTGAATATGAAGTTGGGGCGGCTCAAGCGCCACTGCAATGACATGGGCACCCTTATGGCCGCCTTGGTCAAATATGTCGATTCTGATAATACCAAGGATCCCAATTCTGATGAGGAGAAACCAGAGAAGGGAAAGAAGAACGGTGGTGCAAAGGGACAGCAGCACAACCAAGGAGGCCATGGGAATAATGGTAAGTGCAAAGCAGAGTCAGATTTTGTAGCTAATGCTAATGTGCAGCGTCGTAAGGGTAAACCGCCCAGCGTGGTGGCGGAATGAATCTGCAGCGTTTGTTAAACCAGCCCTTCCCAAAGCATGGGACCAAGGAGGTTCCTGCAACACATCTTTGGAAAGATTGTCACATTATGAAGGAGTTCAAAAACTCTAATCTTTTCCGGTATGATCAGGGTCCATCGGGCGGTTCAGGTTCAGGTTTTCATGGTGGCGGCGGTTCAAGCTCTGGATTTCAGAATAATCAGGGCAACCAAAACAACCAAGGTGGTAATAACCAACAGAATAATCAAGGAAATCAGCAGCAGTCAGGTTATCAGAGTCACCCAAAGCAGTTGAATGGTGGGCAGTATCATGTGTTCACCACTAGTTTGTGCAAGCGTGATCAGAAGCTTCACAAGAGGGCAGTTAATGCTATTGAACCGGCAGTACCACGCTATTTGCGGTGGTCCGAGCAACCCATTGTGTGGAGCAGAGAGGATCATCCGCCCCGGGTTGACAATCCGGGTCACCTGGCTTTAGTGGTGGCACCTCAGGTGGGAGGTTATAAGTTCACCAAAGTGCTTATGGATGGAGGGAGCAGTATCAACATTTTGTATTATGAGACCTTCTGTTGCATGGGGTTGACAGACAAGAGTCTTAAACCGTCAAACACTGTTTTCCATGGTGTAGTACCAGGTAAATCAGCATATCCTGTTGGCAAGATCGCTTTGGAGGTCGTGTTTGGTGATGAGCATGACTCCCGGTCTGAAACATTGACCTTTGAAGTGGTGAGGATCCAGAGCCCGTACCACGCACTCTTTGGACGGCCGGCTCATGCAAAGTTCATGGCAAGGCCCTGTTATATTTATTTGCAGCTCAAGATGCCGGGTCACAAGGGGACCATCACGGTTCACGGAAGTTGTAAGATCGATTTGGATTGCAAGGAAGGTGATGCGGCTTATGCTGAGTCGA
This sequence comes from Triticum dicoccoides, assembly GCF_002162155.2. Taxonomy (NCBI): domain Eukaryota; kingdom Viridiplantae; phylum Streptophyta; class Magnoliopsida; order Poales; family Poaceae; genus Triticum; species Triticum dicoccoides. The sequence goes on along the minus strand of NC_041387.1, from coordinate 486,527,468 downwards.
TTTGTGCTACAGAGGAATTGAAACACTACAGGAACAATGTTGATCCGGCAGACATGACCCCTCTGAAGAAGCCCACCACTGAGCATGACCCGAGCCTGAAATTCAAACCGGCTGATGAGACTAAACTTGTTGACTTTGTTCTTGGCAATTCATCCAAACAGTTTAGCTTCAGCACAAATCTGGATCCAAAATAGGAAAGTGCGCTCATCGAGTTCATCCTTGAGAACTGGGACATTTTTGCATGGAAGCCTTCTAACATGCTAGGTGTACCGAGGGAACTCGCTGAGCACACTCTCAATATTGATCCCAAGTTTAAACCGGTCAAGCAGTTTCTTCGTCGCTTTAACGAGAAGAGACGCAAGGCAATTGGTGAGGAGGTAGCCCGGCTGTTGGCTGCTGGGTTTATCATTGAAGTGTTTCACCCTGAGTGGTTGGCTAATCCGGTGGTGGTTCTTAAGAAAAACGGCACTTGGCGCATGTGTGTGGACTACAAAGATTTGAACAAAGCTTGTTCGGCCGATCCTTTTGCTCTCCCAAGTATTGATCAGATCATTGATGCAACGACGGGTTGTGAGCATTTGAGTTTCTTGGATGCTTATTCAGGCTATCATCAGATCAAAATGGCAGTTAAGGACCAGGAGAAGACCGCCTTCATCACTCCCTTTGGAGCCTTCTGCTATGTTTCTATGCACTTTGGGCTCAAGAGTGCCTAGGAAACTTATCAGTGCTGTGTGCAAAATTGTCTTCACACTCAGATTGGGCGCAATGTTCATGCCTATGTTGATGACATTGTGGTAAAGTCCAGGAAGAAGGAGACACTGATATAAGATCTCAAGGAGACCTTTGACAATCTGCGTGTTTACAAGATGATGCTTAATCCGGACAAGTGTGTTTTCGGTGTTCCGGCAGGCAAGCTCCTAGGTTTTCTGGTGTCCAACAGAGGCATTGAGGCTAATGCAGAGAAGATCAAAGCGATTACATCTTTGGCTAAACCGGCATGCATCAATGATGTTTAGCGTCTGGCAGGTCGAATTGCAGCCCTAAGCCGGTTTATTAGCCGCTTGGGAGAGAAAGCGATCCCTCTATATCAGATGTTGAAGAAGATAGACACCTTTTTCTAAAGTGATGCGGCTAATGCGGCGTTTGAAGACTTGAAGCGGCAATTGGCTGAACCGCTGGTCCTTGTTGCTCTGGTTGACAAAGAGCCCTTATTATTATACGTGGCTGCTAATGCCCGTGCTGTCAGTGTGGCAATTGTGGTGGAGCGCATGGAGGCTGGCAAGGAATATCCGGTTCAACGGCCGGTTTACTATATCAGTGAGGTGCTCATCGAGTCAAAGCAACGATATCCGCATTGGCAGAAGCTGGTATATGGAGTTTTTATGGCAAGTCGGAAGCTCAAACAATACTTTCAAGGCCATCCCATTAAAGTTGTCAGTTCAGCTCCTTTGGGTGATATAATTCAGAATAGGGAGGCAACTGGCCGGGTTGCAAAGTGGGCGATTGAGCTTGGTCCACATGGTTTGAAGTATATGCCTTGAACAGCCATCAAATCTCAGGCACTTGTTAACTTTATCAATGATTGGACCGAGTTACAGGCGCTAGAGGACAAACCAAATAATACATACTGGACTATTCACTTTGATGGATCGAGGCAATTGGAGGGCTCGGGGGCTGGAGTTGTCCTTACTTCCCCTCGAGGTGATAAAATTCGTTATGTCCTCCGTTTAATGTTCCCCTGTACTAACAATGCAGCTGAGTACGAGGCTTTACTCCACGGGCTCCGTGTAGCCAAGGAGATGAATTTAAGCCGGGTATGATGCTTTGGAGACTCTGATCTAGTGGCTCAGCAAGTTTCTGGCACTTCGGATCCTAAGGATCCACTCATGGCGGCTTACAGAAGCGAGGTGGATATTGTGGCAGGTCACTTCAAAGGGTATCAAGTTGAGCATATTGATCGGCGTAAAAATGATGCGTCAGACACTTTGAGCCGGCTTGGATCTCAGCGTAAACCGGTACCTCCCAATACCTTTTTAGATATCTTGCATAACCCGTCTGTTAAGTTGCCTACAGAAGAGGATTTAGTTGTTCCTGATCCGGAGGCACAATTGGTGGCCGCTTTACATGTTGTGCCGGATTGGACGATTCCATATCTGGCGTATATGAACCGGGGCGAGTTACCAGATGATGAATTTCTGGCCCGACAGATAGTCCGGCGATCCAAGTCCATGGTGATTCACAATGGCGAGTTACACCGCTGCAGCGTTTCAGGTGTATTTTAGTGTTGTGTTTCTCGTGAAGAAGGCCAAGAGATCCTACGGGAAATTCATGAAGGGGATTGTGGTCACCATGCCGGTTCAAAGTCCCTAGTCGCTAAAGCTTTTCATCATGGGTTCTACTGGTTGACAGCTCATGCTGATGCGGAGGATCTGGTAAAGCGGTGTGACGCTTGTCAGAAGTTTTCACGCCAATCTCATGTTCCGGCTCAAGAATTAAGGATGATTCCTATCACTTGGCCGTTTGCCACTTAGGGGCTTGATATGGTGGGGCCCTTTAAGCGCTCCAAGGATAAGAAGACCCACCTCTTGGTGGTGGTTGACAAATTCACCAAATGGGTTGAAGCGGAGCCTGTCAGCAAGTGTGATGCGGCTACGGCGGTTCAATTTCTCAAAAAGATTATTTTCCGCTTTGGCTTTCCACACAGCATCATCATGGATAATGGTACAAACCTTTCTAAAGGTGAGATGGAGGACTTCTGTCAGAGAGAGCACATCCGGCTTGACTTAGCATCCGTGGCGCACCCCCAGTCCAATGGTCAAGCTGAGAGAGCCAATCAAGAAATCTTGAAGGGTATCAAGCCCCGGCTTTTGGTTCCTTTAAAGCGGACGCCAGGTTGTTGGGTGGAAGAATTGCCTTCTGTGTTATGGAGCATCAACACCACCCCCAATAGATCGACGGGTTACACACCTTTCTTCATGGTATACGGGGCAGAGGCGGTCCTCCCAAGTGATATTCGTCATGATTCACCCCGGGTTGCCAATTATGTTGAAGCGGATAATGAGCAAGCACGCCAAGAGGTGTTGGACCTGTTAGATGAAAAACGGGATATGGCTTTGGCTCGTTCGGCGGTTTATCAGCAAGACCTGTGGTGTTATCACAGCCGTCGGGTTAAGACAAGAACCTTTCAAGAAGGCGACTTAGTGCTCCAGCTCATCCAGGTTCAGACTGATATGCACAAGTTATCCCCACCTTGGGAAGGGCCCTTTGTGGCCAGCAAAAATCTGCACAACGGATCATACTACCTCATTGACGTTCAAGACAACTCACGCAGTTCTGAGGAGGAGACTCGGCGGCCGTGGAACATAGCTCTCCTTCGGCCTTACTATACTTGAGCCATAGGCTACTCTTATGTACATATTTCGACAATGTTTATATTATGATCAATGAAATAAACCAGCATCATTGCTATAAGCAGGGCCTTTGCTGTTTTTTCTCAAATACCTTTTGAGTTACATGGGGGCTTCAGCTGATAAAGCGGAGTACTACCTGTTAAACCGGCTATCATGGCACAATACAACTTGGGAACTTCACACCCAAGGGGCCAAAGGGAGTATGGATGATATGCACAGCTCAAACATAGGTACCCAATGAGCACAACTCACAAAGTTACTTGGGGGCTCTTTGTGGAAAGTAACAAAGAGTTTGAAAGGACCCTTGTAGCTGGGTATCGACCCACGGCTTGGAAGCCTGGTATACTTACCTAAAACCCCGGGTTAACCTGCCTTCATCAAGTAAGCCACTCCTATCCAGGTAATCCTGGTATGACCCGCCAAACGTTTGACAGTTACTCTCATTGAGACCCTGAACTTGTCAAAGTTAAAATGACGATTGGTTAGTTGGAGGCCCATCTTAAAAGGCTTTGTCAAATGGTTTAACTCAGTGGCCTGGCAGCCCATGAAAACCCTCGAATTTGGGCCTGGCGGGCCTTGAAAAGCCTCGACTAGACGGTTTTATTTGCCTTTGTCAAGATTTGTTCTGTTTTTGTGAATTTTATGTTGAACCGGTGTTTATTGACCCGGTATGGCTCTTCAGTCATCATACTAACCCGGTGTTTGTTAACCCGGATTGGCTGTCAACTACAAGTTGTCAGACCTTATTACCAAACCGGAGTTTGTTAACCCGGCCTGGCTTTGACTACATGTCGCCAGTTTTGATCATCTGGTTTTCATTGTAACCTGACATGACTTATTACACACCATCATTATATGGTGAGAGTTATAAAAACTCAAGATTTGGGTCTTCACCCTTATCACAATCAACGTTTGTAAACCAACTAAGTGATGTCACATCACATGTATGAGTTATTTTATATTTATTAAGGTTTAGTTATCAATCAGGCTTTATCTTGGGCATTATGACCCGTCTGGCGGTAATCCGCCAGGGCAAATTTTTTACGCAGACATCGGGATCGCATGATATTATCAAAGTATAATCAAACATAGCACGTATCATGGCAGATCAACAAAGTCATGCAGCAGTACCACAGATCAAAGAGTTTTTACTAGCCTATTACACGGCGCTTTGAGGCTCAAAATAATGATTGTTTTTACATACCAACGTCTGTGACAGTAACCATATTGCCGGATCAAGGCTCATTGCCAGGACGATGTGAAGTTGATGGATCTTCAGGCACCGGTTCAACCTCCTCCTCTCCACCCAGAGGCTGGAAGTCAATGGTGGTCTAGTCAATCCGGGTTAGAGCCTGAAATACAGCTTCTTCACTTATCAGATTTGACGGGTCAACATCAGGGGCGTAAGTGTGCTTACGGATTGGCGGGATAAGGTTTTGCGCTTCTGTCACAATCGTGTCAACCCGCTGGTTCCTTTCATCGTAAAAGGACCGATGAACAGTCAAGTTAGCCTCTGCAGCCAGTTGACTTGATAATGGACGCATCTCCTTTGTCAGGGCTTTGAGGGCTTCGTTGTCAAAAGCTGATCCATCTGCTTGTTCATCCGGAAATCCCTTGGCAATATCAACTCGATCCAAGTCAGATATCCATGCTTTGGCCCGAGTCAGTGCCAGTAAAGCGCCAGCCCTAGCAGCAGATCGCTTCACCTCCTCTATCTGAGCCGGTGTCATGGATAATCTTGCTAGTGTGTCCTTGACCAATGTTGGTGCCGGTTTGTTGTATGAGACTGCATAGATAACCCATTGGGCACCGGTGTATAATTGGTCAATCAAAGTGTACGCTGCCTTCAATTTCATCCGCATATCTGTGCCCAGCTGAGCAATGCGATTACTTGCAATGGTTTAAGAATTCAATGTTAAACCGGCAGAGTTCGAGATATTTTCAAACCAGCTATGACAAAGTACTTACCAAAGACTGATAGCATCCACTTGATGTTTTAGCCCTGCCAGCTCTTCCATTACCGGTTTAAGAGCTGCTTCGGCATCTTCAGCCCGCTTCAACAAAGCAGCTTTCTCTGTTTCCCAGTTGGCGCATTCATTTTTGAAGCCATCCTTCAATTGCTCCATGGTTGTCAAAACATCCTTTAGCCCCTCTTTGGCTTTAGAGGTCTCTTCTTGCTGGGACTTGATGTTCTCTTGAAGGTCGGCGATTTGAGATTCTTTGATAGTCTTCTCAGTCTGCAAAAGTCAGAAGATGAAATTGTTAAAGTCCCCAGCACATAACAAGTTATGCACTCGGCACTGGGGGGCTAATGTGGATTGCTTTTTAAAGTGAGTCTTTTTCAAGTCCCAAGGCTCAATCCAGGTATTAACTTGGCACTTGGGGGCTAATGCACAATTGATCAATTATAAGTAAAGGCAATCAACAAGGACAGACAGTCTCGATTTGTCTTCAAGAAGACAAACCGGCCCTTGGGGGTTACTCCGTTGAAGTGTTTTTTATATCGAAGTCTCGGTTTATCTTCAAGAGATAACCCGGGCCTTGGGGGCTACAATGGAAGAGATATACAGAATAGAATAAATTTCAAAGTGTTCTTGAAGAGTACCTCATAACGCTCCTTCATCAGGTTCACCAAACCGGCTTCAAAGTCACGGCTGGTGTAAAGGCGGTTTAAAAATCCGGAATGAAGTTCCTCCGCACTAAGGTTGATGAAATTGGATAAATCAGTCTTCCCTTTCCCCTTGCCCATTGCAGTGAATTCCTCTTTGGCAGTATGTTTGGCCAAGATAACTGGATTACCAGGAGTAGTGTGAGTCGTGCCAATAATAACAACATCATCATCATCACCTTTTGGTGGACTTGGCGGATTGACGGTACCCCTGGCTGGGCTTGGCGGATTAGCAGTCGGGCTCGGCGGATTAGCAGCCGGGCTTGGAGGAGTAGCATGAGGGCTTGAGGATCAATATGAGTGGCCGGGTCAGCTTCCGGCGGATTAGATTCAGTGTTCTCGCCTTGTGGGGTGGAATCATCCATAACATCAGTATTTCTACCGGAACCCTCAGGAGCCTTCTCCGGTTCAACTTCACCAATAGGGGCACTGGTTTTAGCCTTCTTGCTCATGCAGGCTTTGGCACTGTGATATCAAAACAAAAGGTTAGCACGGTAACCCGAACTATGAAGGAAAAATATGAAGGGCAGTTTTCTTACCCAGGGATGGTTTTAAGGGGAGGCAGCTGAGTGGTTGATGAACTGCCAGACGAATTGGAAGACGCCTGGTAATTCAGATCAGATGGATTAAGTGGGTATCTGAAGAAACCCTTCAAAGGATAAAGTTTTTCGGGAGAACAAGTAACCTCTGGACGATGTTTCCGGGTTGGTGTATCTGGTAAACCGGAAGAAGTGATTTTCTGGCCACTGTGCTGGGTTGTGTGATGCTCTTCAGCTTGCTGTGTCTTCAAAGAAAATTCCGGATCCAAATAAGCAAGAGGGTGAGATTATTTTACTTTCCCAACTGCATGTTAAAATCTTTGAACCAGCACAAGATCTGAATCGGAGGAAAGAGAGATTACCTCAACATGGTCCGCACGGCTGGCCGCTGCATCATCCTAGGAATAGTCATTGTCAATAAGGTGTATGAAAAAGGAACCAAGCGAGTTAAGTTCTACCTCTGGATCTGATTCGTCAATATCTTCTGGCGGATCAGAAGACTCGGTGGTTTTCTTCTTGGCAGTTTTCTTGGTGACCTTGCTCTTCGCACGAGGAGCCCTAGCCGGTTTATTCTGCTTCCAGAAGGAACTATTGGCCTGTGAAATAAAAACAAAGGAGTATAAGCACATTGTTAAAGCGGAGGTGAATCAGTGAGCATTAAATTAAACTTTACCGCTGGCGGTTTGTTGGCGGTGTAAAAAGGTGGCAACCCGATTTGGCTGCATGCGATGATTGGTTCGTCAAGCATCTTCTTCACAGATTCAGTAACTTCAGTGTCTGTCATTTCTATTTCATGATATCGTTGAGAATTCTTGACGTTGACACTATATTCATGCATTAATCCGGGGCGGCGACTTAAAGGCAAAATACCCCAAGAAACCCAGCAGCGGACGAGATCAATACCAGTCAAACCGTTGGCCAGGAGAGCCCGGAGCTTGGTGAGTTGAGGTGCATAAGTTTGCCGTTCTTTGGCAGTTAATCGTAGAAGTAATGGGTGGCCATTGCTAAGCCGGTGAGGGTGGTAACCCGGCAAAGGATTTTCTCCAGCAGGGGCAGTATTCCCGCAATAAAACCAAGTTTGGTTCCAATCTTTGGGATGGCTGTGGTGTTTTGCATGAGGGAAATCAACTTCTTTTCTCTTTTGGATTGATACCCCACCAAGTTCCGTGTTGGGACCATTAGAGAACTCCATGCGGCGGTTTAAATGGAAAAAATCCCGGAAAAGCTCCATAGATGGTTCTTCTTCAAGGTAAACTTCACAGAACACTTGAAAATTACATATATTGGACACGGAATTCGGTCCAATATCTTGTGGATGGAGTTGAAAGCTCGCAAGGACATCTCGGAATTTTTTTGATCCGGGCGGGCTGAATCCCCGATCCAAGTGTTGCATAAATACAATCACTTCTCCATCTTGAGGCTCAGGAGGGCACTCAGGGCCCGAGACTCGCCAATGAAGGACCCTTTTTGAGGCTAAAGTGCCAGTGGTAACATATCCATTGATTTGTGTTTCCGTGATCTGGGACGGAACCCAGTTACAAGCAGAAAATTGTTTGGTCATCTTGGAAAGCAAACTGTAACGGAAAAATGAAGGCCGGTTTACGATTGACGGTTCAAGTGCAGTAATCAATGTTAAACCGGGAATTTGATAAAAGCATACATGTGAGATAAACCGGAAATTACCGTTCAAATCAAGATGGCGGTTTAAGTGAGGGCTAATGGTGTATGACGGATTGTCAACTACTAAAGTTAAACCTCCCTTAGGTGGAAGAGCCAGAGCTGAAAATCTGCTAAGTGTTGACAGAAACAGGTTTCACAAAATGACAGTATAAATTTGGATCTACCGTGGTTCAGTAAGAAAATTATTCTGAGCCCTAAAATGGCAACAACAGAACTCCATAGATCCAGAAGGGAACTATCAAGGCAAGAGGAGGTACTACGGCGAGACAAACTAAAATTACAAACTTCGGCCGCCATAGGAGGATGATAAGTTCATCTAGATTCAACAGTAAGCGCGAAGGCAGCGGGCAAAGATGAACACTATGAACACAGATGGATGCAGAAACCCTAAGTACAGATCTAGGGTTGAGAGGAGAAGGCTTACTAGATGTGCCGGGTTAGTGGAGGAGAGCCGCAGGTTTCTGGTACGATCAGGTTGATGCAGCGGCCTTTGTCGACGCAGTGCTCGAAGGTCGAGGGCGGCGGCAGAGCTTCAGAGGTTGCGCGTCGCGAGGAGGAAGAAGAGGCACGGAAGGGGAAGAAATAAAGGGCCCCCGAGCCTATTTATAAGGCAAAGGGATAAATGGCGGGCGCAAGAATCAAGGAGCCTGAAGCGACAAAAGTGGGCGCGGCTGACGCCTCGATTTTTGGGATACCATTAATGAAGGAATATTTTTAATCGTTTTTTATAGAGATGACGTCATGATGATCCGTTGCTGTGACCAGAGGATGACGACATGGCGGTTTAACAAAGTTTATAAAAGAAGTCATCATGGCAGTTTACGAGAAATGAAGGAAGATGTTCACAGGATTTTTCTAAGTACTGAAGATTGACATGAACAGGTTCAAATCAATCTGGGGCCTAATGTTGGGGATATAACTACTGAGTGTAAACCGCCCAGGAGGGGCCGGTTCACCCTCAACTATATTGAAGCCCATGAAGACCCACAAGATGGCGCTTTACTATGAAGCTTAGAGGCCCGGAGCCCAAAGGCGGATTAGGGCCCATAGTGGTAAACCGCCATAATCATATAACTTATATTGTAAGATAGGAAAGGAGAGACCGAGCCGGACACTTGTATGAGCCGGCCTCGGAACTCTGTAAACCGGCCGGACGTCAACCCATGTATATAAGGGGACGACCCGGTGGCGGTTCAGGGACAAGAAACAACAACTTGAGAGCCAGGCATAGCGTGTTTAGCTCCCTGGTTATCAAGACCCCAATAATCCCATCACAACTAGACGTAGGCCTTTACCTTCATCGAAGGGGCCGAACTAGTATAAAAACCCTCGTGACCTTTGTCCGATTTAACCCCTTTAAGCTAACCCGTCGCGATGGCTCCATGATTAAGTCCTTTCACGAGGACATCTGACGTGATATTTCCATGTGAGTGGCATTCTAGGAACCAGGAGTATAGAGATCAGAATGTAATGAGCCATCCATCTCATGGTAGTGACTAGAAAAGCTTCAATGAGAAACACAAAAACTTTGCTGCTAACCCAAGAAATGTTAGACTTGGCTTAGCTTCAGATGGATTTAACCCATTTGGCCACCAGAGCGCCACATATAGCATGTGCCTAGTGCTTGTTATCCCTTACAACATGCCTCCAAATGTCTGCATTAAAGAATCAAACTACATGATGGCCTTCCCAGGTCCAAAAAGTCCTGGAAAGGATTATGATTTATTCATGGAGCCTCTTGTGGGGGAACTTCAACAATTATGGAGGGGTGTTCTCACTCGAGACCTATATAGCAGCCCACCAGCTGATTTCTTTCTGCGTGCTGTTATAATTTGGTGCATTCATGATTATCCGGCTTTGGGCACTATGTCAGGGCGAACGACACATGGTTACAATGCATGTGTTCGCTGTGACAAGAATCCGCTATCATACACAATACTTAGCAAGATCTATTACATTGGACACCATCATTTCCTTGCCAAGGATAAGCTATGTCCTACAAAATATCGAAGACATTTGTTCAATGCAAAGCATGAAAATTGTGATGCGCCAAAGAGGCTCACCACCAATGAGTTGCATGTGGAATTAGAGAAGGTCAGGCATATTACACCAGGAAACCATCCTGATAATGGTAGCGGGAAAAGGAAGCGTGGCAGGGCAGAAGAGAGATTATTGTTTACCCGCAGGTACACTTTGTGGGACTTGGATTATTAGAAAGATTTAGATCTGCGGCATAATCTTGATGTGATGCACATCGAGAAAAATATATGTGACAGTATTATCGGCACACTTCTTAATATTGAAGGCAAGACGAAAGATACCTTAAAATCTAGGATTGATTTGACACACATGGGTATCAGAAAGGATTTGCAGATGGAAGATGGAGGTAAACCATGGGATATGGCACCAGTTGTGTATGCCTTGGACAAGGTAAAAAGAAAAGAATTCTATGAGGTCTTGTCACGTGTGAGATTCCCACATGGATTTGCTTCCAACCCTAAAAGGAGAGTCAGTGCGGATCGAAACAAGTTACAGGGTTGAAAACTCATGACTGCCACATCCTACTTCAAAGGGTTTTACATGTTATCCTAGAGGATTGGGCCGCCCTAACTTATACGGAGCAGTTGTAGAGTTGGGACAATTCTTCAGGGAACTCTACAATAGAAATATCAGGATAGATGCTTTGGAGTGTCTTAGAGACAAGATACCAACTATCCTATGCGACCTTGAGAAGATATATCCTCCAGCCTTCTTTGATGTGATGGTGCATTTGGATGTTCATCTACCTGATGAGGCACTACTTAGAGGCCTAGTACAATATGGCTGGATGTACCCTATTGAAAGGCGGCTAGGCACTTTCAAGGTAGATGTGAGAAATAGAGCTAGATCCAAGGGTTCCATTGCAGAGGCCTACATTGCTACAGAAGTGTTGAAATTCGGCAAAAAAATACATTGAAACGGCTGATCAGCTTAGCAAAGAGGTGGGTGAAGACTATCCCGGGCTCAATGCTTTTGATTGTTCTGTTCGAGTTACAAGGAAGAGTCGACAAGACGATAAACCTAAATATTTGGACAAAATGATTTGGTATGTGTTGAATAACTATCCTGAGATTCTACCTTATATCGAGTAAGTGCTAAGTACTGCAGCTTATACATCATAATCTACTAAACTTGCAGCACATTCTTATATATTTAGATGTTTGACACGATCACTATGTTGTGCAACATCTACAAAAAGGAGTTACTGCCGCAACATTGACAAACTGGTTATGGCAGGATTTGCGAAATGGTTCAAGAGCCATGTAAGCTTTTGAATTACACTGCCAGTCTTTTTAATATATTGAGTGCATAAGATGACCAGCTTGTCTATTTTCTAACTATATGTTAAGAAGATGCGGGAGAATTGGCAGACAGTTAATGATGCCCTTTACGCACTAGCAATGGTTCCTGATACTCGGGTAAGACATTATGAATTTGCATTGTTGGAGATGTGTGCTACAACACCCTTGCACGTGACGAAGGCAGGAAGACACAAAACAGTGCCATCATGAGCACAGATAAGTACGACGAAGAGACAACTGAAATGTATGCTAATATAACAAACATTTTTGAGTTGGAGTATATCTCCAGTTTCGAGATTCATCAGTGTGTGGTTCTGTTGTCCTCTCATTTGTATAACCTGATCTCCAGGATCGCAAAACCCAGAGCTGATGATTATTTCAAATCCATCAATTTCAAGGCGGTGTATCACACCTACGAGCCTTTTATTTTGGCAAATTAAGTAACACCGATATTTTTCTTGGAAGACACATTCACACGTAGCAATGACTATAGCAAAGGTTTGAGCAGAGGAATTCGTTTAATGAAGTTGCACAACAAGATAATGCTTACACTCCTCCTGATGTAGAAGATTCCACAGATGTTCTTAATATCTTTGAGAACCATCACGTCAATGACGCTGGCAAAAAGATTGCCTGTCGGGATGTGGACATACAAGAGTTGATCAATAAGATGCCAACATTCAAGGACATCGTGGATGAAGAAGAAGACGACACTGGGGGAATTACGATTCAGACTGATACACATGGCGAAGATGTTGACACTGCTACCACAGATGATGATTAGATTGCTTTTGTCGTATTTGCCTGTCACAAGATGTTTTTTATCTACACTGTGAAATTGTGTTTGCTATGGCAACTGAAACCTGATGAACTTGTTGTTTAGTATTTTTCTATGAGAACATCACTTATTATGTATGTTGATTTGTGTTTGGTGATTGTATGACCAATAAAACGTGATGACATTGTTGTTTAGTTGTACCCATATTTGGCTGTGAAACTTGTATTTGATGACATAGTTTTTTTCTTGGACTACAATTAGCTCGACGTCTTCGAATGGGAACAAAGCTGGCCCGATAGGGCCTTTGCTAATTTATTTATTTATTAGCAGAAGGGCCTCTGCCATTTATTTATTTATGAGAAAAAGGGGATACCCCCCCCCATTTATGTTAATAGGAATCATTAGATGTTCACAAGCCTAGACTGCTAAATAGGTTTCATTCATTACTAGTTTCAGAAAAGTTCTTATGTCATAGCCACTGAATACATCACGAGTGCTACAAACACTACAAATAAAGAGAGAATCATCCTACAGAGCACATCGACTTTGCTCATTATCTTCACAAGCTCTTTCATCTCCTCATTGCTGTCAAGGCTGTTCAGCAGCTGTTGCTTGGCCATGATCAAAAGAACTGCATCTTTAACCTTCTGCTCTGCATCTTCCTCTTGTGTCGTTCCTTTGGTTACTTGTCCAACAGCCCAACCTGCTGGTATTGGGATTCTTTGGCTAACCAAATAATCAGCGTAGTTGCATTCCCCCACATCAACAACTTCCCAAAAATACAAATCACACTAATCTTCCCTTTTCTGCATGAATCAAATAGGAAGATCATCAACCAAACTATTAAAAAAATCAGCAACTAAAAGCAACGGAACAACACTTAAACATATAATTACCCCATGATTCGGGCATTTGTAGAAGACTCGGCCAGGGTTGAGGATTGTGGTTGAGACGTGACGAATTACTCTTCGTGATTTGCAGCAGTGGCACCACACCAACGACAGTGGGTTGCGGTGAGCAATCGTCCGCGGTGCGTGTGCCGGTGAGGGTGTGATGAGACCCACAGGCGATGGTACATGTGGTGACTTGGCGCATATCTGGTTGTTGCCTGCTGAAGAGGAGGTGGACAAGCCGCCAGCGGACATGGTTGTTGAGGCCAGACCTTCTGATGCTAGGCAGAGTAAGTAGAGAAGAGGAGAAGCAAATGTTGGATATGTCAGTTTCATTACTTGTAGAGTAGCATATCACCATATATAGTCATAGTCTAGGTTTGGATTCGAACGAGCTATAGGAGCACCTCTCTCTTTTTTCTAAAACTCGGCAATGTCTCTTTACTGGTACACTAGCTTGTTCTGTATGCCTTCTCAAGCCTTTGATTTCTTTTTTTTGCGAGGAAGGAAGGAGGAGAAAATTGAGGGTTCTTGGGACTCGAAACCAAGACCTGTCGGTTTAAAACCAAGGGTGCTAGTCACTTATGTGGCGAACATTCCTGGCAGGAGGACGGCAAACAAACACATTTTCCTCGTAGTTTTAGTTGTGATGCGAGATCAAACGGTCGTAGTTTCGGGAATATTATCTGACGAACGAGCCTCTTTTGTTATAAGAAAAAAAGGGTTCCTCCTGATGGTTTCCTGACATCTGGTTCGTACACCACTATCAACGTAGTCAATAAGCGAGATAACTGCACAAGGAGCGACAGCCACCCGGGAACCAGCAGCGCGCGCAATATGTTTTTTCGGATGGAGAAGGGTATCAACTGGGTTGTGTGGGAGCTGTGGCCTGTCTAGCCCAGGATTTTAGTTCATATGTTTACCACATGACTGACCCAGTTTTTTTCCTTACTGAAAATGGCTAGCCCAGCTATTTTGTTTTTTTGCAGAATAACCAACGTAGGCCTACTTGCTTTTCTACGCCCTGGTGGGCTGGAAATCTTTCAAGACGGGGAGGGATGCATTCGGGCTTGCCCATAAAATGGGCTATAAGTAATAAGAAATGGGCTATAAAATGAAAAAATACAACAAACAGCCAATTAGTTCCAAAATACTTTTTTCTTTCGGATTTTGGTATTTTAAATTTCATTGTTTTTGTGCGGGTAAAATTTCATTGGATTTAAATTAAGGTATGTTTAGTTTTTAAATAAATTTGAATCTGGCTAGAAATTTCAGGCTCTATGCTGTTTGGGACAGATTTGGAGGCTAACTTGTGGGTCTACTAGGTTGATGTGTATGAAAGGCTTTGTCAACTTAGTCCACAAACGATTCTAGCAGCAGTGACCGTTGGATGTTAATCCAACGGCCGTGCCGCTTCTTCAATATCTGATCTTCTTGCTCCAGCCATCCAAACCAGTGCCGCTGGGAGTGCCTACTCCCGCTTCCCGTGGTCGTGCTGTTGCACAGGCCACACCGCCCCACCCTACTCCATCGCTGGCCAGTCCATTCCTCTTCTCACCCACACCTCATGTTATTTTCCGGTGACAATAGCCAAACCAGTAAACCATCATACTCCCTACTGCATGGGCAACCACTGCCGAGTCTTCCCCGGCTCCGGGTCATTCCCTTCCTAGGCTTCACCATCGTCCATCGCCCTGGTGCTCTAGGCGTGGCGTGGTCAACATGGTCAATGAACGACATCCATCGGAAGAGGATTGTACGTGGAGAGGCTGACAGGTGGGTCCATGGCCGCACGCAAGGAAGTGCCTCCTTATTATGCGCAAAATAATGATTCCTCCACCTGACAACAGGGACCCACCGGAAGGGCCTCTGTATTTTGTGAAAAAAAATTCCCCCACTGACAGCTCGGACCCACTAGCTATATCTTCGCACGGAAGGAAGTGCCTCCTTATTACGCACAAAAAAATGAATACTTCCCCTGCTATATGGGACCCACCATAGTTGGAGGCTGACTTGTGGGCCTACTGACGCACACGGAGGGCTTTGTGAACTTAGTCAATATGAACGATTATAGCTCCAGTGACCATATTGTGTCCATCCAACGGCTATAGTGCTTCTTCAACCTCTGGTCTTCTTGCTCCAGCCAGCCAAACCAGCACCACCGCCGGCTCCTGCCTCCCATGTCTGGCTCTGCTACCGCACAGGCCTCACCGTCCCACCCTACTCCCATCACTGGCCTAGCCATCCATGTACTCACTCAGACCTGTTGTTATTCTCCAGTGACGACAGCCTCACACTGCAGCCCAACCAGTAAACCCTCGTATGCCCCTCCGTGTGAAACAACTACCGAGTCTTCCCCGGCTTCGGGTCATTCCCTTCCTAGGCCTCGTTGTCGTCCACTGCCTTGGTGCTCTCGGCGCGGCGTGGTCAACATGGTCAAGGAACAACTTACATCGGAAGATCACTATACGTGGAGAAGCTGACAGGTGGGTCCATGGCCGCAACAAGGAAGTGCCTCCTTATTACGTGCAAAATAATGATTCCTCCACCTGACAGCAAGGACCTACTGGAAGGGCCTCTATACTTTGGCTTAGCTGTATTTTGCAAAAAAAAACGTTTTCCCCCTGACAGATGGGACCCACCAGCTATATCTTTGGACGCAAGGAATGTGCCTCCATATTAGGCGTGAAAAAAATGATTCCTCCCCCTGACAGCTCGGACCCACCATCAATAACTTTGCACGCAAGGAAGTGCCTCCTTATCCTCCCTGACAGCCAGGACCCACCTGGTGGAACCATACATAGCGTTGTCATTCTGGTCACGAACGTGTACGTACATACTGGTCAATCTGTCTCTCTGCAACAATGAACCGTGGCCGAGTAAGCAGCGGCACGTGTAGTAGTAGAGCCCTGACTTAGTAGTTCAGGAAGTCCCTTCTAAATTGTGTACACGTAGTATAGCCACATGCCAATAAGTACGGCCAGGTACGTACATACGGGCGGGGTCTCGAACACGTACTTGCACATATGTACGGCCAGGGCTTGTGTACATGGAGAGCTATCGGACGGCAACAATGGTGTCCTATTAATCGGGCAGCCAACCGGCTGGGTCGGAACGGAGAAACAACGTCATGTTCATCGGGAGGCAATAGACAGGGTCGGAATGCGTCCTATTCAACGGGAGCCAATAGGCTTGGACAGAACAGCCAAAATGGGGTCTGGCATACCGCAGTACGGAGGAAACGGCCTTCTGTTGACCGACTACGGTGAAAACGGGGGCCTTGTTCATCGGGAGGGGTGTGGCATACTACAAAACGGAGGAAACGGACTTGTGTTTGAGCACTATGGTCGAAACGAGGGTCTTGTTCATCGGAGTGGTGTGGCGTACCGCAAAATGGGACTCCACGGGCTACTGTTCACCCACCATCGACTTCCTTCAGCCTCCACCTGCACTATTCATCCACCACATCCTCCTCCTGCCTCCACCAGCCACTACTAGGGAAAAGCCTATACACAGAAATTTAGCAAGAGCACGGGTTAAAAAGAGCGCTAGTGCTAGATAGCAGTAGCGATTAAGGAAAAACCGCGCTACAGATACACCCTTAGCAGCAGCGCGTGTAGTGCCAAAAGCGCTACTACTAATATTCCCGTTGGTAGAGTGATAGGATACGCATAGCAGTAGCAGGCTTGGGAGAAGCGCGCTACCACTAGGGTATAAGTAGTAGCGCGTTTCCTACGAAGAGCGCTACTACTAATGGAAATAAAATAAGATGAAAAACAAATAGAAAAGTAAATGAAAACGAAAGAAATAGAAAAAGGAGAAAGGAAAAAATAAAATGTAAAGCATAATAATTGAAAAAGCGAAAAAACGGAGGAAGGCATAGCAGAAGCGTGTGTTTGTAAGAGGCGCTATAGCTAACATAGCTGCAACACGTGTCCTAGACCCCCGCTATAGAAACAGAAAAGAAAATAAAAAATGGAAGAAAATTACATAGCTATAACAGCAGTGCGTTTTGTGAAAACCGCTGTAGCTATGTTAGCTATAGCGCGTTTTGCAAAACGCGCTACCGCTAAATTTGACTTAACCAAAAAACTGTTTCCCCCCGGCCACCACTTCTCCCCCAAATCCCTCGACCCACCCCGCCGCCGTCTCCCCAATTCGCCGTCGCCCCACTTCGCCGCCGTCTCCTGCCGACGTCGACGCCACCAGAGCCGTGCGCCGTCGACGCCACCGGAGCCGCCCCCAACGCCATGGAGCCGCGCGGCCTCATCAACGCCACCGGAGCCGCCGTCGACGCCACCGGATCCTCCCTCGCCACAACTGCCTCCCTCGCCGTCACCGGAGACGCCCCTGCCTCCCTCGCCAGCACTGCCTCCCTCGCCACCACTGCCTCCCTCGCCACCACCGGAGCCATCCTTTGTAAGCCCCCACCCCTCCTCTCTCTCATGCATAGGTTAGCTAGTTTAATTAGCTTAATTATCTAGGTTAGGGCAAAATTTTAGTTAGGGCTTTGACAGAGAAGTAGTTAGGTTAACTAGTTTAATTAGGTTAATTATCTAGGTTAGTGCAAAAAATAGTTAGGGATTTGACAGAGAACTAGTCAGGTTAACTAGTTTAATTAGGTTAATTATCTAGGTTAATTAGTGCAAAAATTTATTTAGGGCTTTGGCAGAGAACTAGCTGCGTTAACTAGTTTAATTATGTTAATTATGTAGGTAAACTATATTAACTAACTAGGTTAAATAGGTAGGTTAATTAGGTTCGTTGGATTAACAAGCTAGGTTAAGTAGGTTGGCTAGGTTAGAGGAAAATGTTATTTTAGAGCATTAGGTCAGAAGGGTTAGAGAAATGGAGTTCCTTTGCAATTTAATTGGGTTATGTCCTAGGCAGAGAAGGGTTAGAGATAATAATGTGTGTTTGTGGGAGAGAGAGGAATAGCTAGACCAACATAATTTGGGTTTTGTCCTAGGCAGAGAAGTGTTTAGTGAAGGAAAAGAATTTAGGCAAATTTTATTTTAAAGATGATCCCTTCCTAGACTTTTATTGTTGATTATATCTTTTCATTGAAGTGGTCATGTTATATCTTTTCATTGAAGTGGTTCGATTGTGCCCAAGTGGCTTTGTTGTTTCCAGGGAATGATGCTGAGTGGCCTATGTTTTGCCGGAATGTTGATTCATTTCTGTTCCGGCAAATTTCAGGTTCTCGATTTGTCCACTTTTTAGCAATGGTCATGCCGAAATTTTCCGTGAATTTCGGCATGACTTGTGCTACAAACTAGGACATATCGAGTGCCCAGGATTTGCCGCACTAGGAAGGAGTCAACATTCCTGCAAAACAATAGGCCTTTTTATGTCATTATCCATTTTATTAGGTCTAGAATTAATTGACTAGATTTAATCATAGGAAACATGGCTAGCAACGATGAAGGAGAGGGTTCTGGTGATTGCGTCGACGCCTACCGGGCGGCAGACGAGTTTTTTAGCCTTACCGACGAGCAACCGATGTTGTTGCTGGGCCCACCGGTGGCATCGGAGACTGAGGCCGACACGCAGACTGGTGCTGAGACTGAGACCGGCACTAAGACTCAGACCGGCATCGGGACCGGCGCTGAGATTGAGATCGGTGCTGCCTCGGGGAGTGGAGCCGGTGTTGAACCGAAAGCAAAGAGGCAACGGCTTCCTAAGAAACTCAAGACTACTAGGCTGGTGGTCACGGAGGTGGACGACGGCATTTTTCAGCCAAAGGCGCCCGAGGAAGCTCGCTCGTGCTACGGCAATCAAATAGGCTGCATCATACAGACAACCGCCACCATCAACGATGAGAAACTATAGAAGATAGAAAATATGAGGAGCACCCTCCTAAAGAAGTTTCACCAGATATTCTTGTTCCCGGGCCGGAATGAGAAGGATTATGAAGATCCAGACAAGGACCCAACAATGAAGAAGATAAACAAACACGCCATGACCAAGTTTAGCGATGCGTTGGCCACCTGGAAAACTCGAGTGAAAGCAAGGATCATCGACAAGAAGGAACCCTACTCCGAGATTGTAAAGGATAATCCGACAATCACGGAAGACCAGTTTCAAATATTCAAGGAGGCTTGCTGTAACGCTCCGGATACAACTTTCCATTTTCGTAACTCCAACTCTTGCCTTTTCCGGAGATGCGATATGATATTTTCTTCATGGTTTGGTTTTTGTCTTTTGTTTTGCATTTTTGTTCTTGTCTTGCATTTCATCTCATAGCATCATGTGCATTGCATCTGCATGTTTTCATAAAATGTGCATCCGTTGTTAGTTGCCGCTTCTTCCTCATCTCTATTGACCTTTCTTAGACCGACCATTCTGTTGTTGCCCGACCGTTTGACCCTCTCTGCTCAGCCACCAACCCCTTTGCGCGTATCCGAAACTTACCCGAACCCGAACCGCTCAGTCATCATCGTTGCATTCAAATCATCCCCAAACATCTATAAAACATCATCGTTTTATTTATTAGACTCCCTAGCCTATTTTTTTCGGACCGTCCGATTACGATCGGAAGGTCCAAACCTATCCTAAACTCCCTCTTTCCTTATATAAAGACCCCCTAGTCTAAATCAGGCCAAACCCTAACTTCTAGGGAGTTTGTCCCATCGAGCCGCCGCCAACCAGTTCCCCTCGGGATCCTTCCCCACCCAACCGGCGCTCTCCTCTGGATCCCCTCGATCCACCAACCAGCACAGCCCACGGCGCCCGATCTTCTGCGCCTCCCCTCGTCCAGGAGCATCTGCTCCTCTGCCCGAGCCCCCAGCCTCGGCCTCGCGACCCTGCGTCGCTCCGGTGACCCAGCCCGCCGGTGACCTCAACTCCCAGGCCAGCCTCGCCTCCCTTCTCCTCCTGTCCTCTTCCTCCCTTGGTCCCTCTTCTCTTTCTCACTCTAGTACCTCCCGCCCTCTCTGTTCTCGTAGGAGAACTCCATGGAAGCTGCAAGAAGCTCGAGTCCACCGCCGTCATTGCCTCCAGCCCCGCCTCGGTTCCGGCTGGATCCGGACGGGAGCATGCTCTGCTGCCTGTTCTCGGCCTCCTCCCGCGCGCCAAGACCGCTTCCCCATCGTCCCCTTCTGCCTCGTCTTCGCACGCTCTTGCTTCGCCAGTCCCTTGCCGTCGCCTCTGCTTCATCCGGTTCGAGCGAGCGTTGCCGCCTCCCCTGCGTGGACCTGTTCCAGCACTCGCGTCGCGCCATGGTCCTCTTCGCCCGGATCCCGTCCGGCCGTCCCTGCCGCCAAGTCCATCGCCGCCTGAACCTGCTGCTGTCACCTCTGTTCCTCAGTTACGAGAGCAGCAGCAGCTCACCCGTTCTAGGCGTTGACCGCGCCTCCAGCGCCTGGGCCAGCGCCTCCCCAAGGCCCAGTGCCCATTCCAGCCTCCCCCTCCACCGACCGGCCCAAGGCCCAGGGTGAGCAGCCCCCCTGGCCTTTCCACTATTGGGCTAGTCAGATTCGGCCCATGCATGTTTTTTCCCCGTCTGTGAGTTTAGCATTATCCACAGGAAACCCGTTTGCAGAAAACTCCCTTGAGTTCATGCATTTAATAACTCACAAATGGTGCATCATATGTAAATAATTTATATATGTAAAATGCTTAGAATTTTGTGTAGATTAATAATATGCCACTTTTATCCATGTTAAAAATGTTTAACTTGCTGTTTGTTTAAATTTGCTAATATGCCATGTTAAAATGATTTATTTCATAACTAAATAACCGTAGCTCCAATTTTAATAAACTTTATATGTAAATGGGATGGAAAAATGCCTAGTTTAACATGGTGCACTTTATTTTTCCTGTTTAACAACAATAAAGTATGTTTTAGGGCAGATCAGTACCAAATTCATAAATTGCACATGAGGATTTTCCGGAATTGTTGTTTGTTCTTCCGGCCACATTTAAACTTGCCTAGTTAGGTAGTTTCATTATGCTTCACCCCTTGCCATGTTTAACAACATGTAATATTGATCAGTAGGAAAACCGAGAGAGAACTAACTAATTGATGTGGTGTTTTGTCAATATGCAACTTGTTGCATATTGATCTCCACTTAACTTGTAGTATTGTTTGTTGCACTTGCCATGCCATGCCTCATTAAACCGGACATGCATCATACTTGATTGTGCATCATGCCATGATTATGCTTGTGTGTTTACCATGTTGTTTGCTTCTTTCCGGTTTGCTTCTCTCGTTAGCTTCGGTTTCATTCCGGACTTGCGAGGATTCGTTTGACTTCGTCCGCTTGTCTTCTTCATGGACTCGTTCTTCTTCCTAGCGGGATTTCAGGCAAGATGACCGCTACCCTGGATCTCACTACTATCATTGCTATGCTAGTTGTTACGTTCTATCGCTATGCTGTGCTACCTATCACTTGTTCTTCAAGCCTCCCAAATTGCCATGTCAGCCTCTATCCTTTTCACCCTTCCTAGCAAACCATTGCTTGGCTATGTTACCGCTTTGCTCAGCCCCTCTTATAGCATTGTTAGTTGCAGGTGAAGTTGAAGATTGCTCCATGATGGACAAGATTATGTTGGGATATCATAATATCTCTTATTTAATTAATGCATCTATATACTTGGTAAAGGGTGGAAGACTTGGCCTTACGCCTGGTGTTTTGTTCCACTCTTGTCGCCCTAGTTTCCGTCATCCGGTGTTATGTTCCCGGATTTTGCGTTCCTTACACGGTTGGGTGATTTATGGGACCCCCTTGACAATTCGCTTTGAATAAAATTCCTCCAGCAAGGCCCAACCTTGGTTTTACCATTTGCCTCACCTAGCCCTTTTTCCCTTGGCTTTCCAGAGCCCAAGGGTCATCTTTATTTTAGCCCCCCCCGGGCCAGTGCTTGTCTAAGTGTTGGTCCGAACCGAGTAGACTGCGAGGCCCCCTCGGGGAAACTCGAGCTCTGGTTTTACTCGTAGGATGTCTCATCCGGTGTTGCCCTGAGAACGAGATATGTGCAGCTCCTATCGGGATTGTCAGCGCATCGGGCGGCTTTGCTGGTCTTGTTTTACCATTGTCGAAATGTCTTGTAAACCAGGATTTCGAGTCTGATCGGGTCTTCCTGGGAGAAGGTATATCCTTCATTGATCGCGAGAGCTTATCATGGGCTAAGTTGGGACACCCCTGCAGGGTATAAACTTTCGAAAGCCGTGCCCGCGGTTATGGGCAGATGGGAATTTGTTAATGTCCGGTTGTAGATAACTTGACACCAGATCCAAATTAAAACGCATCAACCGCGTGTGTAGCCGTGATGGTCTCTTATCGGCGGAGTCCGAGAAGCGAACACGGTTTTGGGTTATGTTTGGTGTAAGTAGGAGTTCAGGATCACCTCTTGATCATTACTAGTTGACGACCGTTCCTTTGCTTCTGTTCTCGCTCTTTTTTGCGTATGTTAGCCACCATACTTGCTTAGCCGCTGCTGCAACCTCACCACTTTACCCCTTCCTTACCCTTTAAGCTTTTCTAGTCTTGATATCCATGGTAATGGGATTGCTGAGTCCTTGTGGCTCACAGATTACTACAACACCAGTTGCAGGAACAGGTTATGCAATGATCATGACGCGAGAGCGATGTTTGCTTGTTTCGGTGTTCTTCTTCTGCTTCTTCTTTGATCAGGGGATAGGTTCCAGGTCGGCAGCCTGGGCTAGTAGGGTGGATGTCGTTTGAGTTTCTGTTTGTGTTTCATCCATAGTCGGATGATGCTATTATGTTTGATGTATTGATGTTGTATTCATGTGGCATTGTTTGCCTCTTGTATGTATCCCCATCTATTATGTAATGTTGATGTAATGATATCCACCTTGCAAAAGCATTTCAGTATGCGGTTCTATCCTTGGTGGGACCTTCGAGTCTCTTTAGGATAGTATCGCATATTGGGGGTGACAAGTTGGTATCAGAGCCTTGACCGACCATAGGAGCCCCCTTGTTTGTTGGCCGTTGTTGAGTCTAGAAGAAAACTATTTTGAGTCTTAGGATTATATATATATATCGGAGAGTAGGATTCTTTTTACTCCTCAGCCCCCTTCGTCGCTCTGGTGAGGACTCCTGACGTAGATGTTTTGTCGTTCCTCTCCTCAAATTTCACTAAAAAAATTAGGATCACGCGGGTATCTTGGGATCATTCCGATATTCTTGTGACGAGAACATTGTTCTTGGTGCCTCCTGTCTTTTATGTGGCAGTGACCCGGGGAGTTGAACTCTGAGGTGTTGTCGTCACAATTTTATCGTTGCAGTTCTGGAATACCTGAGTTTTGCCGACATCGAAAATCTCTTTTATGCAGTTGTTGGTGAGATAACCTCGATGCCACCCAGTACTGGGGCGGGAGTTTGGGAGTATTGCCATAGTTCATATAACGGATGCTTTTCGAAGGTTGAGGTACACGATTTCCGAAGGTTTCTTGGTTATGTGTTGACGGATGGATACAATTGGATGTAGGTATTGTTAGTTTGGGTGAGATATATTGCTTCCCCTGTATCCCCAACACCAGATTGCATAACCAGAAAGTTTCGGGAGTTTATAGGTGGAAATTCAAGTAGCTCCTAGAATATCTTTCGACAGATGCATGATATGGGATTGGGTAAATCTCTATCATATGTATTTGTTCCGGCTTATTCTGCAAGCCAAATCCTTTGTTTTGTTTTATTTGTGGTATTCGAGTTGCTTCAAAGTCAAGTGTTGATTCCATACCTTTCAAGCGGTGTTCTCATATTTATATGGGAGTACTAATCCTTCTTGATCACTAAGGTTTTCATGTCAACTCTTTTCCAACCGGTGTGCTTCTCTTCAAGTGGATCCGATCATTTTCAACATCCGCAAGATCAATTCTAAGTTTTCTTCAACGGTATCCATTCCATCTGCCCCAAGTTGCCTTTGTTTTCCCGCCCTCCCACCCTTTTTCTTCAAGGACTTAGATTTCTTAATCGGGTATCCATTTTATTGATGGGAAGACTCTCCATTCTTTTCCGTCAATGTTCTTATCCGGTGATTTCCCATGAAGATGCTCAACAGTTTCAAGTTCATCATCCTTCATTGTTGTTTCTTCTCCGGTGGATCCAATTCAAGCTTTCGATATTCATCATATTCCTTTCCTCGTTTCTAATGCTTTGTCATGCCGATGCACCTCTTAATCATTCACTTCTTCCTATTCAATTGTTCCGGAGTGCTGAAGGTATCTCACAAGACTTGTGTTTCCATTCTTAATTCGTTCAAGATATTTCGAGGTTGTTATCTCATTCAAGTCATTTAATTCAACCGGTGCAATTTCCCTTTCAAGTAATTTTTCGAAGGTGTATCTTTTGAGTGGGCCCTAACCCATAGGTCTTTTCCCAGGATCTTACCTGACTCTTCTAACTATTCCGGAGTTATTCTTAAATTCTATTCAAGTGTGACGTAAGAATGAATTTCCATCAGCCACATGCCTTCTCCAAGATCGCTTTCAAATTCTTTTCATTGTTGGCTCAACCTCTTTGCTTTTCATTCTCCCGGAGTATCTCAGTAATTTGGTGGTGTTTCTTGTCGTCAGTTCAAGATTGAAGAAGAGTTTTTCCTCTAAATCTTGTCCCTTCTCTCGAAGATTCATAGTTCTAGATTATGTCCTCCTCTCATAATTGTTTTCGATTGTGAGAATTCTTTTCAACCATCCGATGCATTTCAGGAGTTGCTTCCTTTCTTGATAATCCAAATGCCATCATTTCTGAATATTACTCATTCTCAACCTTCAACTCTTGTTCTCCAAATCTAACTGGTGCATCATTAAAGTATTCTCTAACAAGCTCATGATCTCTTCGTTCACTTGTATCTAAATCCCCTCATGTATCTTCATTCGTTTTCCAATTCTTCCCGGTGAATTGTGCCTTTGCTACTTTCATTCTCAATTCTTATGGTGGTTCGTTCAAGATTTCACTTCCTTCGTTATCATATCAAATATTCGTTGTTTCCAAACCCCACCGGTGGTTCCATCAATACATTCTAAAGTTTGCGCTATATCTCTTTCAATCCTTTCTACGAGAATAAGTAGTGTGCCAAATCCATTGTTTGTCATCAATTGAATTTGATGAAGGATAAGCATACAATAAATCTTATTCTTATTTCCTCGAGGCGATTCAATTCTTTTCTTCCGGAGATTGTTCATGATGAAGTAATTCTCGGTTCTAGTGTTTCATTTATTTTTTCCGGAGTTCCAAGTTTTCCGCATTATCTCATCGCGAAGCTCCATCTAAATCATTGCAAGGCTTCACCTTGTGTTTTCAACTTCTCATTCTTTCTATCATCCTTTTATTACTGGAGTTCTTCATGGAGGCTCTACATGGGGGTTCATCAAGGATTTAATTCATTCTCGAAGTGTTCTTCAAGATTCTTGTTGGAGGAGTTCAAGTATTCTTCTTTTGCATTTCAAAGTGCAATTCCTTCTACCTTATCTCTTGAGGTGGTGTTATGTCATTCTTGACAATTTGAGTTCGTGTTTCATGATTCACATGTTGTCAAGAATGAGATATTTTAAATCCAGTAATCTCTTTGCTGGAGTTATCTTGGTATAGATTTCACCTTAAGCCTTCCCTAAGGAATGTTGCTATTGTGGTGCTTATCTAAGATCCAAGTTTTCTCCTATCCTCTAGGCAAAAGCAGTTTTCATCTCTTCATTGCTCTCAAGCAATCATTTGTTTTTCGTTTGTGGCCGTTTGTCACCTCATAATTTTGAGTTGTCTTCCATAAGCCCACAACAAGCTTATTCGTTTCGTGGTTGGTTCTCCAACAACTCCGTTCTATTCTTCTTTGCAAGGATGCTTTCCAAGTTCATTTGTGGCAGAAGATTTCATTTTCTTCTCCGTCCCTTTATCCCAATGGTCTAGCTTCTATTCTTTCGTTACGGAGGCATTCTGATGTTGTGCTCTTCACCCATCACCTCGTTTTGTCAAGATCATGTTCTTTTCATGCTTATCCATTTAACCGGCGTGTCGTGTTTTCATTCGAGTTCTCTCATCTTATCAAGTTTTGCCTCCTTCCTCAACCGGAGAGCTGTCTGAAAACTTTCTTACCCACTGTGCCATTCTTTCAATAGTTTCGGAGGTAGTGTGTTGTTGATCTCATCAAGTATCATCCCTTCTTCTCAAGTTCATGTCCTATTCCTTCCATGTTCAATCGGAGTGCTGCCCGAATTCTTCCTCTCTCATCTTGTTTTAACCGGAGTGGTTTCAATATCTATCGTATCACTAAACCTCTTGGTTCTTGTTATATCCCTTGTTCCTTGTTACTAACAGAGTGTTTTCAACTTTGTTCATCTTTGTTGTTTTCTTTCATTCATTTTGCTCAACCTCTCAAGGCTCATGGTTTCACTCGTTTGTCAAAGAAGCAACTTAGTTTTACCTCTTATCTTCCTCTTCCTTTTCCCTCCGGTGCCATCCTAGATCTCGGAACGAGATCCTCTCGTAGTGGTGGAGTGTTGTAACGCCCCGGATACAACTTTCCATTTTCGTAACTCCAACTCTTGCCTTTTCTGGAGATGCGATATGATATTTCCTTTGTGGTTGGGTTTTTGTCTTTTGTTTTGCATTTTTGTTATTGTCTTGCATTTCATCTCATAGCATCATGCGCATTGCATCTGCATGTTTTCATAAAATGTGCATCCGTTGTTAGTTGCCGCTTCTTCCTCGTCTCTATTGACCTTTCTCAGACCGACCATTCTGTTGTTGCCCGACCGTTTGACCCTCTTTGCTCAGCCACCAACCCCTTTGCGCGTGTCCGAAACTTACCCGAACCCGAACCGCTCAGTCATCACCGTTGCATTCAAATTATCCCCAAACATCTATAAAACATCATCGTTTTATTTATTAGACTCCCTAGCCTATTTTTTTCGGACCGTCCGATTACGATCGGAAGGTCCAAACCTATCCTAAACTCCCTCTTTCCTTATATAAAGACCCCCTAGTCTAAATCAGGCCAAACCCTAACTTCTAGGGAGTTTGGAGTTTGTCCCATCGAGCCGCCGCCAACCAGTTCCCCTGGGGATCCTTCCCCACCCAACCGGCGCTCTCCTCCGGATCCTCTCGATCCACCAACCAGCGCAGCCCATGGCGCCCGATCTTCTGCGCCTCCCATCGTCCAGGAGCATCTGCTCCTCTGCCCAAGCCCCGTGCCTCGGCCTCGCGACCCCGCGTCGCTCCGGTGACCAGCCCGCCGGCGACCTCAACTCCCAGGCCGGCCGCGCCTCCCTTCTCCTCCTGTCCCCTTCCTCCCTTGGTCCCTCTTCTCTTTCTCACTCTAGTACCTCCC
Source organism: Triticum dicoccoides (assembly GCF_002162155.2). Taxonomy (NCBI): domain Eukaryota; kingdom Viridiplantae; phylum Streptophyta; class Magnoliopsida; order Poales; family Poaceae; genus Triticum; species Triticum dicoccoides. The sequence goes on along the minus strand of NC_041387.1, from coordinate 486,499,870 downwards.
GCCCTCTCTGTTCTTGCAGGAGAACTCCATGGAAGCTGCAAGAAGCTCGAGTCCACCGCCGTCGTTGCCTCCAGCCCCGCCTTGGTTCCGGCTGGATCCGGACGGGAGCATGCTCCGCTGCCCGTTCTCGGCCTCCTCCCGCCACGCCAAGACTGCTTCCCCGTCATCCCCTTCTGCCTCGTCTTCGCACGCTCCTGCTTGCCATTCCCTCGCCGTCGCCTCTGCTTCATCTGGTTCGAGCGAGCGTTGCCGCCTCCCCTGCGTGGACCTGTTCCAGCGCCCGCGTCACGCCATGGCCCTCTTCGCCCGGATCCCGTCCGGCCGTCCCCGCTGCCAAGTCCATCGCCGCCTGAACCTGCTGCTGTCGCCTCTGTTCTTCAGTTACGAGAGCAGCAGCAGCTCGCCCGTTCCGGGCGTTGACCGCGCCTCCAGCGCCTGGGCCAGCACCTCCCCAAGGCCCAGTGCCCCTTCCAGCCTCCCTCTCCACCGACGGGCCCAAGGCCCAGGGTGAGCAGCCCCCTTGGCCTTTCCACTATTGGGCTAGTCAGATTCGGCCCATGCATGTTTTTTTCCCGTCTGCGATTTTAGCATTATCCACAGGAAACCCGTTTTGCAGAAAACCCCCTAGAGTTCATGCATTTAATAACTCACAAATGGTGCATCATATGTAAATAATTTATATATGTAAAATGCTTATAATTTAGTGTAGATTAATAATATGCCACTTTTATCCATGTTGAAAATGTTTAACTTGCTGTTTGTTTAAATTTGCTAATATGCCATGTTAAAATGATTTATTTCATAACTAAATAACCGTAGCTCCAATTTTAATAAACTTTATATGTAAATGGGGTGGAAAAATGCCTAGTTTAACACGGTGCACTTTACTTTTCCTATTTAACAACAATAAAATATGTTTTAGGGCAGATCAGTACCAAATTCATAAATTGCACATGAGGATTTTCCGGAATTGTTGTTTGTTCTTCCGGCCTCATTTAAACTTGCCTAGTTAGGTAGTTTCATTATGCTTCACCCCTTGCCATGTTTAACAACATTTAATGTTGATCAGTAGCAAGACCGAGAGAGAACTAACTAATTGATGTGGTGTTTCGTCAATATGCAACTCGTTGCATATTGATCTCCACTTAACTTGTAGTATTGTTTGTTGCACTTGCCATGCCATGCCTCATTAAACCGGACATGCATCATACTTGATTGTGCATCATGCCATGATTATGCTTGTGTGTTTACCATGTTGTTTGCTTCTTTCCGGTTTGCTTCTCTCGTTAGCTTCAGTTTCATTCCGGAGTTGCGAGGATTCGTTTGACTTCATCCGCTTGTCTTCTTCATGGACTCGTTCTTCTTCCTAGCGGGATTTCAGGCAAGATGACCGCTACCCTGGATCTCACTACTATCATTCCTATGCTAGTTGTTTTGTTCTATCGCTATGCTGCGCTACCTATCACATGTTCTTCAAGCCTCCCAAATTGCCATGTCAGCCTCTAACCTTTTCACCCTTCCTAGCAAACAATTGCTTGGCTATGTTACCGCTTTGCTCAGCCCCTCTTATAGCGTTGTTAGTTGCAGGTGAAGTTGAAGATTGCTCCATGATGGACAAGATTATGTTGGGATATCACAATATCTCTTATTTAATTAATGCATCTATATACTTGGTAAAGGGTGGAAGACTCAGCCTTACGCCTGGTGTTTTGTTCCACTCTTGCCGCCCTAGTTTCCGTCATACCGGTGTTATGTTCCCCGATTTTGCGTTCCTTACGCGGTTGGGTGATTTATGGGACCCCCTTGACAGTTCGCTTTGAATAAAACTCCTCCAGCAAGGCCCAACCTTGGTCTTAGTATTTGCCTCACCTAGCCCTTTTTCCCTTGGGTTTCTGGAGCCCAAGGGTCATCTTTATTTTAGCCCCCCCGGGCCACTGCTTGTCTAAGTGTTGGTCCGAACCGAGTAGACTGCAGGGCCCCCTCGGGGAAACTCGAGGTCTGGTTTTACTCGTAGGATGTCTCATCCGGTGTTGCCCTGAGAACGAGATATGTGCAGCTCCTATCAGGATTGTCGGCGCATCGGGCGGCTTTGCTGGTCTTGTTTTACCATTGTCGAAATGTCTTGTAAACCGGGATTCCGTGTCTGATCGGGTCTTCCTGGGAGAAGGTATATCCTTCGTTGATCGCGAGAGCTTATCATGGGCTAAGTTGGGACACCCCTGCAGGGTATAAACTTTCGAAAGCCATGCCCGCGGTTATGGGCAGATGGGAATTTGTTAATGTCCGGTTGTAGATAACTTGACACCAGATCCGAATTAAAACGCATCAACCGCGTGTGTAGCCGTGATGGTCTCTTCTCGACGGAGTCCGGGAAGCGAACACGGTTTTGGGTTATGTTTGGTGTAAGTAGGAGTTCAGGATCACCTCTTGATCATTACTAGTTGACGACCGTTCCTTTGCTTCTGTTCTCGCTCTTTTTTGCGTATGTTAGCCACCATACTTGCTTAGCCGCTGCTGCAACCTCACCACTTTACCCCTTCCTTACCCTTTAAGCTTTTCTAGTCTTGATATCCATGGTAATGGGATTGCTGAGTCCTTGTGGCTCACAGATTACTACAACACCAGTTGCAGGAACAGGTTATGCAATGATCATGACGCGAGAGCGATGTTTGCTTGTTTCGGTGTTCTTCTTCTGCTTCTTCTTCGATCAGGGGATAGGTTCCAGGTCGGCAGCCTGGACTAGTAGGGTGGATGTCGTTTGAGTTTCTGTTTGTGTTTCATCCATAGTCGGATGATGCTATTATGTTTGATGTATTGATGTTGTATTCATGTGGCATTGTTTGCCTCTTGTATGTATCCCCATCTATTATGTAATGTTGATGTAATGATATCCACCTTGCAAAAGCATTTCAGTATGCGGTTCTATCCTTGGTGGGACCTTCGAGTCTCTTTAGGATAGTATCGCATATTGGGCGTGACACTTGCGAGGCCGAAGCTGCCAAAAACAAGTCTAAGTACATGAAGGGGCTTCAATAGAGGAACATTGGGAGATACCACCTCGGAAGCCATGGTTACGGCGGAAAGAGGTCCAAATGGGCCAAGGAGGACGCGGAAGCCGCGAGTCTAGGTATCCCAGACCCCTTGGCGGATTTCACCGTCCTGCAGGAGCGTGACGTCCTGAGGGCCCGACACCGTTGGGACCCAGTGAAGAAGGTTTACGAGACAACACCGGTCATTACGGAGTTCATGAGACTGCTGGTAATTTTAGTTTCTGATCAATTCGACTGCACACATTAGTCATACTTGTAAACGATCCTTGTGCCTTTTGCAGAGAGAGCAGCACCGGATTGCGGCCGAAAGCAACTCGCCGTCTGAGGCATTGGCGAGGCCCAAGTGGGACACTCCATTCAACCGGGCGTTGAACATATTGAAACAACAACAAGTGGATACTCGACCATCGTATGGACGTGTGCACGATGTCGGAGACGGCGCCACGTGGAAGAAGTACTACCGTGAGACCACGGAGGAGAGAAAGGAAAGACAGAAGTGAACCGAAGAAAACATCGACAAGAAGGTTGAGATTGCGGTTGAGAAGCAATCATCTCAGACAGTCGCAACAGCGGTAGCTGCCACAAAACAGGTGGTTGAAGATTTGTCTACTTCCTTGGTGACGGGCGTTATCACTTGGACAAGGCAAAATCCAGAAAAAAAATGCAGAGGACTTTCCCTTGCTGACTTCTTGGGAGCACCTGCTCCCGCACCGGCTCCCGCACCTGCTCCCGCACCGGCTCCCACACCTGCTCCCGCACCGGCTCCCGCACCTGCTCCCGCACCGGCTCCCGCACCTGCTCCCGCACCGGACGTGCTCGGCGGTGCTTCATCTTTGGCTGAGCTCGACGCCCTCACGGTATCTGTCACACCGGCCCCCTTCAATATAAATGTATAATCTCCCGTTTTCGTTGCCTTTCGGATATCTCACGTCGCAGACTTTTCTTTGCAGGCCGACGAAACCCCGTGCACCATATTGTACACCATCGGCGACCAGAAGGTGGACGTGGGGAAGGTGACGATAATGAAGCTGAAGGAACCATTGTTCCACAGCCGACCGATCCCCCCGAACGTCTTCAAGGTTTCCGTGGCCAGTGTCGAACCGGGCCACGAGAATTTGCCTCCTCCAACACTACTGGTGGATGACGAGGAGACACCGCGGCAGCTTGGTGATTGTTGCAATGGGTGGGTCCTGTTGTGGCCAAAGAGGCTGCTTCGTCTGGAGGTGGTCGGGAGCACACCCACGAGCACGCAGCCTCAGCAAGGTATGAACATCAACACCCCACCTACCCAATTAGCGTCGAGTGTCGGGTTGGGTGATAGCGGACGGGGTAAGGAGGAGGCTCCATTAGTTGCTGATGACATCGCCATGGATGAGGATGAGGATGACGGTGGCGCTGAACAATATGTCTATACTGGCGCCTCCTCAGGGTTTGAGCGTCATGAGTCGGTGCCTTAATTGCCATCTCAACATATTAAGGACGATCTTCCGGTAGTAAAGAAGTCTAGGAAGAGAGCAAGGAAAGGCAAAAAAGCAGATTCTATGATCCAGCCGCCTCAGCAGCCTCGGCTTCAGGACCGTATAGATATCCCCGATGCGGATAAATGGCATATCCCGGTTAACCAATCCTACCTGCAACAGCGCTACAGGCCAGATTCGGCGATCCGAGACTTCATGACGATGTGTTGCGGGTAGAGAAAGGCATCATCGCCTCGACAGATCCAGGATACCCACTCTACGTGGTTAACATTCCGCGGCAAAGGTCGTATGTCGACAGCTTCCCCGTGGATAAGTTCTTCCTCCGATTTGATTACATATTCGACATGTTTCACGTGAAGAAGTTGGATTTTACGTTTGTCCACCTTTATGCCTTGCACGTGAACTACATCATCGGGGTTGAGCAGATATCTCATATTTGTGTCGCTGACCCGTACTACATGCACGAGGGCTTCTTGGGAGTCTGCACAGAGCACCGTGTATACGCGAGGGAATACATCATCAATTTCATGCTTGCTAATAAGGACAAGGGGGCGATTCTCGTGCCTTATCATCACGTGTAAGTCATCCGCGCTGCTATCCTTCCTTCGATTTCAACCATTCATTTGCATGGTGGAGGCTAAGTAATTTGAGGTGTACTTATTTTGCGCAGCGGCGGGCGCGCCGTCCTCATCATCCTATACCCCCAATTCTCCCATGCTCTTTACTTGGACTCGTCGAAGAACATTCACAAAAAGGATTACACCCACATCAGGGATGTTCTCGACAGTGCTATGTTTTACTACCAAGCAAGGGGTGGAGAGGTCAGGGACAAGAAGAAAAGGGGCGGCAGGGTCGCCTTCGCCCATAAGACCAACTTCTGATGCATCCAGCAACCGAGCGATTCTCTTAATGATGGATTCTATGTCCTACACCACATGCTGGAGTACACACGAGATCACCAGAACCTTCGCATGTCACCTAGATCCGGTGATGCCCATATTCTGCAATGGGCAAAGGACGTAGGAGATATCGAGGATCATCAACTTCGAGCTGAGTTCTATCACATCCAGCGGGAACTTGCCCAAATCATCATGAAGGAGGTCGTCGGAAAAACAGGGATGTTCTACGAAGAAGGACAAATGTCGCGGGAAGACGTCCGAACATGGATAGCCTCTCAGCGTCTCGACATGAAGCCTTTCACTAAGCTCGGGGACTATCTCCCTGATATCGATGGATGGCACGGCATGTTGGAGTGATTGTCGATATATGACAATGTGTCTATTTAGTCCATACTTTCTGTATGACAAAACTTTGAGTTATGCGCAGTGAAACTATATTTGTGATGTAATTAAACCGTCCTCCTCCTCGACTAGTGAAGATCACTCTAGTTAGGGCATTTTGGGTACGATGAACTTTGTTATTTATGCTTATGATATGTTGTTTCTATGTTTGTCAAGTCTGTCTCTTTCTGTTGCTCAACTATATATGTTGCATATCATCGACTCATGTGACGATGCAGGTGCATAGATCATCAATGGCGAAGAAGTGCTACGCCAGGAGTATATATACGGCGAGTGGCCGGAGTGTCAGGCCCAGGTGTTACCGGTTTCCGGTTTCCGAGCGACAGGCAGTAGTTAGTTTAGGTTCACGCTAATGCGAGAGAGGGATACGAACTCATGTACTCAAAATGATAGCTCTTCTCGCGTATACCATTGTTTAGATGGATGATGATTTATTTGCAAGTAATCGAGGACTTGTATCGCTATTTTCGAGATGATGACGAGAGACCACTTTGTGTTGGATGATGATTATGATGAGACTATTTGTATGTATATGCTATGATTACATTTGTGGTCTCGCAGGCATTTGTATGTGTATCATGATGACATTTCTATGTGCTAAAGATTCTTCTATAAAGTCTGTTCAAATACAAAACAAATATGCCCAAAAAAACAAAAAACCTGTTAAATTAGTAGTAGCGAGTGTATAAAAGTTAGTAGCAGCGCCGTGATAGCAGTAGCGCGCCGTTGCAAAGCACGCTAGAGCTACTAGAAGTAGCGAGCTTCCAATAACCGCGTTGATGCTACACTTGTGTACCAGCAGCACCGGTGACCACGCGCTACTGCTATGTGTTAGCTATAGCGCCTTATTAGTAGTGCCCCTCCCCGCGCTACTGATACACCTAAAACCCGCGCTGCTGCTAGCCTTTTCCCTAGTAGTGAGCTACTGTTCATCCATGAGCTACTGTTCATCCAACCCTCCATTGGCTACTATTCAACCAGCCCTCCACGCGGTCCTATTCATCCAGCCTCCACAGGGTCCTATTAAACAAGCCCTAAATGGGGTCCTATTCAACTAGCCCTCCACGGGGTCCCTCCATCGGCTACTGTTCATCCACCCCCACCTCCTTGATCAGGGTCATGTTCATCCAGAGGCAACAACCTCTACTACCACGGGATCTTGTTCATCCAACCCCCACTAGGAACTGTTCATCCAACCCCCATTGGGGACTGTTCATCAATAGGCAGCTTCGACCGACTTCAGTTAGCTGCAGTTGCAAAGGAATCACTCGGGTTAAGCTAACAACAAGGGATCGGTCGGGGTTCACTAACGTAGCTAGTGCAATCACTCGGGTTCATTTAGAGCCCAATGCCTCACTTGGGTTCAGTTAGAGCGCAACGCCTCACACACATGCACGTACGTGTACGAGAGAAACGCGCAAACCTCTCCGTGCACCGTAACCGGGAACTCCCCAAAATTTTCCTCGCCCTCACTTCTACCACTATTTTTTCCGGCATGGACGGCCCAAAGAATGTCATGCAGGTGTGTCTCCGGCCTGCCCAAGACGAAAAGCCCATTTTTTGTCATGATTTTTTTATCATAGAAGTAGGAGCCCATCACATCTATGATGATACCGGGTTTTGTCACAATTATCGTCATATAAGTGTCATAAGAATGATAGAAAAAAATTTGTTCGTCCCAAAATGTCACAGATGTGTCTTTTTTGTAGTGCCTGCAAATCACCATGTTCAAAATTGGCACTTTTTCAGGTTCATTTACCATATTTAGGGGACTATGTGCATTTTCTAGGCATTAATGCACATAATTCAAATTCAAACAATCGTTGCATGAAAAGGCGCACATGAATGGTATGGAAAACCATCCTCATGCTATTTAGTAAATTCTCATGCCTTTAACAAGGAATGGGCAGAGGTTTCAAGGAAATGCGTGGCAATACTCAACCATTAAACATGTTGTTTATTGGTTTTTCAACTATATAAAAAGTGAAATACATGCTCGAAAAACATGGTGCCTTGCATGGTGACATGGTACACTACAAAAAAAACACTTCCATGATGCTACGTGTTTGTCACAGTAGGTCAAGTTTTCTGTCATGCATGTACATCAATGACGATTTTATGACACAATCAAGATAGTCATACATGTGTTGTCGTAGAAGTGTTCCATGACATTACCAAAATTATCATCACGGACGTGTCCACTTCCATGACGATAAATCGCGCATCACATAAGTGCTTTTGTTAAGGGTGACCGACACGTGTCATCCACCATAACGGAACGCCGTTAAGCTATCTGGTCGGTTTTTGGATCCGATAACCCGTTAACAGCCCGAACCAATGGGAAATTTCCACGTGTAAAATTCTGATTGGCCGGATGAAACACGTGTCAGCTCATCAGTGGGTCAGATAGGCACCTATGATATGTCGACACGTGCGACGGCCCACCACTGGCCCATTTAGCTTACAAAGCCGACCCATTTGACTTTGTCAAAAGTTAGCGGGCTGGCCCATGAAAAGCCTGTTAACGGTCTCTTCGCAAATAGCCCATTTTACAGCCCGGTAACTCACGGCCCGTTAGGGCCTAATGGAAATCGGCCCAACAACGTGATGTGGGTCGTCGAATATAACACCAGCCCATTTCACTTTCGACCCATGTATGGCCCACGACGTCTTTCGGCCCAACAACGTGATGTGGCTCGTCGAATATAACACCAGCCCATTTCACTTTCGACCCATGTATGGCCCACGACGTCTTTCGGCCCATATGAGGCCTTCGTATCTTTAGGCCCTTTAGAGGCCCACGGTGACTCTAGCCCATAATGAACAGTAAATTTCTTTGTACCTGTTAATGGCCCAAGATTCACATGGGTTGTTTCCAGCCCGTGTTAGCTTTTGGCCTATTGACCGCCCATACGTTCTTGGGCTCCTTTCCGTCCCTCGATTACTTCCGGCCCATTACTGGCCTGTTCCCCTAATGGGCCAAATTCGGCCCGTGGCAAGAGTCGGCCCGTTTCTGGCCTGTTAACCCGTTGCGCCATTTCCAGTCTATCCTATATTCCGGCCCATTAACGACCCATTATGCCTGTGATAGAATTAAGCCTTTGCTGTCCTCCGGCCTGTTAACAGCCTGTTACCGTGTTGGGCCAATACCAATTACGTGCGTTTACGGCCCATGTAGACCCATTTATCCTACGGCCCGAGGACCACCGATTCTACGGCCCTGTTGGAGGCCCATTTATCGACGCCCCGTAGGAGACCCATGGATCCTACGGCCCGTAGCAGGGTCAAGGTTACCATAGTCTGTATATGGCCCATGGTTGTTTGCGGCCACTAGCAAACTAGGGAAAAAGAAGACTAGGAAATAAATAAGCACGAAACTAACGCTAGGCTATTAAGGCGATTGCACAGATTACATCCGCTCGACATCAAAGATCGCCACCAGTGCAAATATAGGGAACACCCTACACTATACAAAAATGGCTTGCTGTTTTCTTCAGTCCGTGGCTGCATGTTAAGAACAAATTTTGTATCGCACCAAAACAAATTACAACTATAAAACAAAAGGAAGGGCATAAAAGTTAACAGTCTAGCAGATAAATGCACCACCAGAAGTTCAGAAGCTCAGTTCATTTGACCTGACTGTTACGTTTTCATGTTGTATTGTCCGGCGGAGCACCATAACCTTCGCCTTCATTTCTCCTAGGCTCTTGAACATCATAGCAAATGTCTGATAGTCTAGTTTCAAAACCATGCATATCTTGACGACATCGAACAATGTCTCTCCGTGTTTCACAAAGGGTCTCTATTAGGGAATGGACTTGTGTCTAGAGCACAGATAGAACATTGTTTTGAGCTTGCATACCTTGATCATGAGGTAGTTTGGACAAGATTGCCTAAACAACCAACCTAGTATTACACAGGAATGTGCTTTTGGCACTGTTAGTGGACAGGTACTGACCCACTGCAACAAGAGCTAACATTGCAGTTACAGTTGCCTCGCCACCTTCAGAAGGTGGCGGTTCCACCATTTTTTTCATAGCTTGCTGAAAAGGTGAGTTTTTACATTAGTAGTACAAGAACAGAAGATATTAAGGAGGCAGCAAAACCAAATAAAATAGCTTTGGTCTATATACAGAACTTATTATGGTGAACCCATGTAAAATATTAGTTCTATTTTATTGCAAAGTACATAATAAAACCAGGTTCCAAACATATGACCATGTACCATCGCTAATGTACTGTCTATTTCTTCACATTGTATTGAGGGCTAAGGATAAAGAGACGAAGTTTATAATACGATAAATATAGTATGACATCATTCATATCACAAAACAACTGAGAAGAGACAAGCAGACAATTGTAACATTTTGTGGGCAAGTCCAGCACGGAACTAGATTACAGGTCAATATCAAAGGAACATCACTCCTCTCTTTTAAACCTTGTAAGGTGCAATGATACGCTAAGACAATTGTGTATAAAATTGAAAAGAGTAATCGACATTGGCTGCAAACCATGCAGGTCAAGGCACAAGTCAGAGTAAGTAGTAGTTAAAACACATGAGGGTTAAGGACTTACAACCGCGGCTTTGACTGGTGTAGTCATGCCCTTCTTTTTGTTGGTGTGACAGTCCTTGAAGATTTCCACAACATTTGGTTCAGGTACTTTTTGGTCCTTGCGGGCTTTCCTCTGCATTTGGAACAAGTCAATATAGATCTGATAATATGGTATAGTGAAAAGAGTGAAACAACAGCTAATTACAAGAGCCTCGCAGTGTGCAATACAGCTATGAGATCCTGTCGTCTGTTGGAATTTCACTTTCATACGGTTGGCCTTGTTCTTTAAACAGTTCACCTACAAGAAGATAGATTTGTGTTGCAATGCATAAGTAGGACTTCAATATGTGATCTGATCACATATATATAATGTACCTGATACTTCGGATCATACCAGTCTTTAACGAGGCCTCTCCAGTCTTCATCCGATATATTTTCCACTAGAGATGTTTGGGCAAGTTCACTATTAGCCTTGCCTTCAAAGTGAGTTTTCCTCAAGTTATACTGATACTGTCATAGAGCAGACTTGAAAATGTGGGTTAAAGCTTGTCTGGTTGCATCATCTTGGCTATCCAACTTGAACCTCATCTGTTGAAAATTATGGGAGTCTCATTATCAGCAACCTAGAAAGTATGGGACAGAGCAAGACGATATTACTAGTTTCCATACATAACCATACTTACAGATAAATGGTTGAGGAAGGTGTTGAACTAGGTTTCGTCTTTGTCAGTCCTGTACTGAATCCATGTTAGGAGGATATGTACATGACACCTAACGGCAACTGCTGCCTCTGATACTAACTTGGTTGACTCTGTAGCATCACGTGGCCTTTTAAAACCTGCCTCAAAACGGATCTTCATTCTTCGTCCTCTAGATTTAGTTAACCTATCGAGCATTATCCCTGATGTTTGTTTCCTCTTGCGCGTAGGTTCTAGTCCAACAACGAACATAGGAAGTGTTAGTGTACATCAAAATGTGAGACTACATATAAAGAAGCATGCAATTGTAACTTGCCTCCAGCAACTACCTTTTTGTTGTTGAAGCTCACAAGGTTCATCTGATCTTGCCAACTCGTCTTGTGTCAAGAGTGCTTGGGAAGTAGTGTCAGGTGGCAAGGGAGCTTGGGAACATGCTGCTAGCTTAGTTGACGCATGAGTAACTCATGCAACTGGTAGTACTGTGGAAGATGTTGCAACAACTAGGGCTGCGTCTGCTTGTTTGGTGGCAGCTATTTGTTTCTGTTTGGCTTATTCCGTAGCTCATGTAGCACGGGATACCCTGTTTGTAGAATTTTCCGCTGGACTTTGATCTTCTATTGCACCATCAGTACCAGCAGAATCTGCAGGATTCTTCCGCTTCCCATTCCCTGCCATTCTGTGTTTCTTCCTCTTTCTCTGTGCCATGTTAAGTCAAGCCGACAAGAAAAATGAATAACAATTTAGTTCTTCAGAACAAATTGATGTGTGATACAGATGAACTGGACTTTGATGTTAGACAACCACATGATAGGTGTATGTACGAAAAACAAGACGGAAGAGATAACCAGAACTATGATGTGTAAACTAAGCAGAAGACATTTCACTAAATTAGAAGCAATGCAATGGAAGGTAGACACCATATGAAAAATATCCCTCTGCCAAGTTAACAGTGTCCCATCATAAATGGCGTTTAAACAAATGTGAAGCAGTACAAGAAATAAAGCATATGCAAGATGCAAACAACATCACACTACCAAGTTAGAGGTATCTCTTCATTAGTGTCATTGCATATTCACATCATTGCATATTCACAGCTTATGATGTGTAAACTAAGGAGAATGCATTTCAACAAATTAGAAGCAATGAAAGCTAGACACCATATGAAAGATGCAACGAATATCACTCTACCAAGTTAAAATTGTCTCGTCATAAGTGCCATTTCAACAAATTAGTAGTACAAGCTAGAAAAGAATGCGAGATGTAGCATATATCACACTCCCAAGTCAAACGTGTCTTATGATAAGTGATTGGTACAGGTTACACAATAGTAGTAATTTGATGAAAGAACATTGTGTGATAGACAAATATTGTATGTTCTAGAAACAAGAACACGTGTCTTATTCACAAGTATAATGTGTAAAGTAAGCAGATCGAATTCAACAAAATTAGAAGCAATACAAGCTAGACATCACACATAACATGCAACCACACATAACCGTGCCAAGTTAGAGGGAGCACCTGTGATGGTGCACTAGGGGAGACGTGCTCATCATCAACACAGCTACATTGAGTGTCTATGCATGTGTTGTCTTGCAAATCATCTTGGGGGATGGAGGAGTAAAATCTGTAGAGGCCCTCCATTTGGAAGGAGCACCTTTACCTGCTGCCTTGTTAACTTCCTTCCGCTTTATTGATTTTGAATTGTCAAGTAAAACCGACAAGAAAAGGCAATAAAATTCTCTCTTCAGAACTCATTCATGCATGATACTGACAATCACTACTTTGATGTAGGGCAAACACATGATACCAGGATGGAATATGTACGAAAAACACGACGGCATGGCATTTTCAGAACTGTTTGTGTAAATTAAGCAGAAACCTTTCCAACAAATAAGAAGCAATGCAAGCTAGACACCACATGAAAGATGCAACCAATATGACTATGCCAAGTTAAAAGCATCCCATCATAAATGGCATTTCAACAAATTAGAAGCAACGCATGCTATAAATCATATGAAAGATGCAACTAATATTGCACTGCATATACTAAAATAGTCTCATCATATTGATTGATGCAGGATACAAAAAAACAATAGTTTTATGTAAGGACATGCTTAATTGACAGATGTACTATGTACTAAATACAGGAAGGCATGTCACATTAACAGGTATAATGTATAAGCTAAGCAGAATAGCACATAAAGTTTAACCAGATTGGAAGAATTACAATCTAGACACCATATGCAACATGCAACCACATATCACACTGCCAAGTTAGAGCAAGCACCTGCGATGCTAGTGTAGGGGAAATGCGGTAATCAACTAGAGAGCTACGTTCACTATCTTCATCTAGCCTTGTTGTTTCTTGAGAATCATGTCGGGAGGCCGACGCTGCATTCTTTAAATGAGGAGTAGTCCACTTGCCTGACTGCCTCATCATAAGTGATTGATGAGGGATACACAAGAACATTAGTTTGATGTAAGAACATGGTTAATAGACAGATGTACTAGTATGTACCAAAAACAGAAAGGCATGTCATATTCAAAGGTATAATGTGTAAGCTAAGAAGATGCAATTTAACGAAATTGGAAGCAATACAAGGTAGACATCTGGCTGGAGTGGTGAGCATGATCATTTAGGACCTAAGAGCTTGGTGGGAGGCGGGCTGCCTCGCCACCATCGTGGCTTTTTAGTTGGCTTCCATGTGATGCTTGTCTGTGTTGGGCTTGTCACTGGCTCGGCCAGTGCCCTGACTAGCTATTTGTCTTCTGGTGCTCACGGGATAGTGGTTCATGTAAAAAATATCTTTCCTTATCTTAATAAAGACCAACTTCGGCCTTTCAAATACAAGCTAGACACCATATGGAACATGCAACCACATATGACACCGTGAAGTTAAAGCAAGCACATGGGATGGTGGTTCATTGCGAGCGAGGTCATCAACTCCAGAGCTACATCTACCATCTCCATCTGCTGAAACTGCACCCTTTATAGCACTGTAATGTGCCTTGCCTACCCGCATACGAAGCTGGAGTGACTTTTCTCTTTTCTTTTCTGCTTATCTTGAGGCAGAGTCTGAAATACAGTTGCATAAAAACACAATAGTGAGAGTATGGGTGAAGTGTATGCAGAACTAGTGCACTATAAAAGTAGCAAATAGCAGGTGGCTGAAAAATAAATGACAGGAGACATATGATATCTCTACAACATTGCATGGCAAACAAAATTAGATTCTACTCCGCATGATTTTGTAATATGTGAGCACTGGAAATGCAGGTACTCCTCCAGCACACCACCACATGTGGTCATATCAAGATAACAGTCGACTGAAAATAAATAGGTCAGTCGATTTTTTATGAACCGTCCGGTCTATAAGGAATGGGCAGATAGCCTTCATCTACCTCCCGCCAGTCACTGTTGACGATCTTTCTCGAACCGCCAGTGACCACCGGCCCAGACCCCTGCCTCCGCCGCCCCGCCCTTCCCTCGAGCTCACACCACCGTCGTGCTTGGGAGCGCCCCCAGGCCACCCCTTTAATCCCGGCCGACCTCCAGATTGGGCGCCAACAGCTCTAGGCCCCACACACCCCTAAGATAAACACTGAGGCGCTGCTTCCCTTGTGTAATAGGCGGATGATAACCCACAAGTATAGGGGATCAATTGTAGCCTCTTTCGATAAGTAAGAGTGTCAAACCCAATGAGGAGCTAAAGGTAGACCAAATATTCCCTCAAGTCCTATCGACCACCGATACAACTCTACGCATGCTTGACGTTCGCTTTACCTAGAACAAGTACGAAACTAGAAAGTAGGGGCTGTTTAGATAAAGAAGCAATAAAGTAAATATAGCGAGTGCGGAAAAGTGGTGGTAGGAGTTGTGAAATTGTCCCTAAGCAGTAGACTACTTTACTAGACCGATAGCAAGTTTTATGTGGGAGAGGCATAAGCTAACATACTTTCTCTTCTTGGATCATATACACTTATGATTGGAATTCTGGCAAGCATCCGCAACTACTAAAAATCATTAAGGTAAAACCCAACCATAGCATTAAAGCATCAAGTCCCCTTTATCCCATACGCCACAACCCCCTTACTGGGGTTTATGCTTATGCCATTCAAGCAACCTACTATAAGCGAATCATGAACGTATTGCAACACCTTATAGCGGGAATCCCTCACGCTTGCGCGACACAGAGGGCACAATAGGACAGCAACATAACCACAAGCAAATTAAACCAATCATAGCAATTCATCAATCACCGATAGGAGAACGAAAATCTAGTCAGACATCATAGGATGGCAACACATCATTGGATAATAATATGAAGCATAAAGCACCATGTTCAAGTAGAGGGTACAGCGGGTTGCGGGAGAGTGGACCACTGAATATAGAGGGGGAAGGTGATGGAGATGTTGGTGAATATGGCGGAGGTGTTGGTGTAGATCACGGTGATGATGATGGCCCCCGACGGCGTTCCGGCGCCACCGGAAGCAAGGGGGAGAGAGCCCCCCTTCTTCTTCTTCTTCCTTGACCTTCTCCCTAGATGGGAGAAGGGTTTCCCCTCTGGTCCATGGTCTCCATGGCGTGGGAGGGGCAACAGCCCCTCCAAGATTGGATTTGTCTCTCTGTCTCTCTCTGTTTCTGCGTTCCAGATTCTGCCCTTTCACCGTTTTTTATATTCCCGGAGATCTGTAACTCCGATTGGGTTGCCCTTTGGACACGGTTTCTATCTGGATATTGGCTTTCTTGCAGTGAAAGAAGGGCACCAACCGCCTTACGGGGTGGCTACAAGGGTCAGGGGCGCGCCCCCTGCCTTGTGGGCCCCTCGAGCATCATCTCGCGTTGATTCCACTCCCAAAATTCACATATATTCCAAAAAAAATCTCTGGCCGTTTTTATTCCGTTTGGACTCCGTTTGGTATGGGTTTTCTACGAAACAAAAAACATGCAACAAACAGGAACTGGCTGGGCACTGGATCAATATGTTAGTCCCAAAAATAGTATAAAAAGTTGCCAAAAGTATATGAAAGTTGAATAATATTGGCATGGAACAATCAAAAATTATAGATACGACGGAGACGTATCAGCATCCCCAAGCTTAATTCCTGCTCGTCCTCGAGTAGGTAAATGATAAAAAAGATAATTTTTGATGTGGAATGCTACCTAGCATAATCTTTATCATGTATCTAATCATGGCATGAATATTAAGACACGAGTGATTCAAGGCAATATTCTATCATTTGACATAAAAACAATAATACTTCGAGCATACTAATAAAGCAATCATGTCTTTTCAAAACAACATGGCCAAAGAAAGTTATCCCTACAAAATCGTATAGTCTGGCTATGCTCCATCTCCATCACACAAAATATTCAAATCATGCACAACCCCGATGACAAGCCAAGCAATTGTTTCATACGTTTGACATTCTCAAACCTTTTCAACTTTCACACAATACATTATCCTGAGCCATGGATATAGCACTATAGGTGGAATAGAGTATGATGTTGGAGGTTGTGTGGAGAAGACAAAAAGGGAGAAAGTCTCACATCGACGCGGCTAATCAACGGCTATGGAGATGCCCATCAATTGATGTCAATGCAAGGAGTAGGGATTGCCATGCAATGGATGCACTAAGAGCTATAAGTGTATGAAAGCTCAAACTGAAACTAAGTGGGTGTGCATCCAACTTGCCTGCTCATGAAGACCTAGGGCATTTGAGGAAGCCCATCGTCGGAATATACAAGCCAAGTTCTATAATGAAAATTCCCACTAGTATATGAAAGTGAGAATATAGGAGACTCTCTATATGAAGAACATGGTGCTACTCTGAAGCACAAGTGTGGTAAAAGGATAGTAATTAACATTGCCCCTTTTCTTTTTTTCCTTTTTTTCTTTTTTGGGCGGGCTTCTTTGGCCCCCCTTTTTTTATTTAGGCTTCTTTGGCCTCTTATTTTATGGGGCAATGCTCTATAATGATGATCATCACACTTTATTTACTTACAACTCAATATTACAACTCGATACTAGGACAAAGATATGAATCCATATGAATGCCTCCGGCGGTGTACCGGGATTTGAAATGATCTAGTGTAGCAATGACATCAAAAAACGGACAAGCCATGAAAACATCATGCTAGCTATCTTACGATCATGCAAGGCAATATGACAATGAATGCTCAGGTCATGTATATGATGATGATTGAAGTTGCATGGCAATATATCCCGGAATGGCTATGGAAATGCCATGATAGGTAGGTATGGTGGTTGTTTTGAGGAAGATATAAGGAGGCTTATGTGTGATAGAGTGTATCATATCATGGGGTTTGGATGCACCGGCGAAGTTTGCACCAACTCTCGAGGTGAGAAAGGGCAATGCACGGTACCGAAGAGGCTAGCAATGATGGAAGGGTGAGAGTGCGTATAATCCATGGACTCAACATTAGTCATAAAGAACTCACATACTTATTGCAAAAATCTATTAGTCATCAAAACAAAGTACTATGCACATGCTCCTAGGGGGATAGATTGTTAGGTAAAGACCACCGCTCGTCCCCGACCGCCACTCATAAGGAAGACAATCAATAAATACCTCATGCTCCAACTTCCTTACACAACGGTTCAGCATACGTGCATGCTACGGGAATCACAAACTTCAACACAAGTATTTCTACAATCCACAACTACCCACTAGCATGACTCTAATATCACCATCTTTATATCGCAAAACTATTGCAAGGAATCAAACATATCATATTCAGCGATCTACAAGTTTATGTAGGATTTTATGACTAACCATGTGAATGACCAATTCCTGTCATCTCTCTAAATAGATATAAGTGAAGCAAGAGAGTTTAATTCTTTCTATAAAAGATATGCCCACGCTCTAACAAATATAAGTGAAGCAAAAGAGCATTCTACAAATGGCAGTTTTCTATGTGAAGAGAAACATGCAATCCAAACTTCAAATGATATAAGTGAAGCACATGAAGCATTCTATAAAGACATACTCAAAAGATTTAAGTGAAGTGCAAAGAGCATTCTATAAGTAAACCATGGAATATATACTACCAGCATGGTGCATAAAAGAAAAATTAAAACTAAACGCAAAAGACGCTCCAAGATTTGCACATATCGCACGAACGAAACGAATCCGAAAACATACCGATACTTGTTAAAGAAAGAGGGGATGCCTTCCGGGGCATCCCCAAGCTTAGACGCTTGAGTCTCCTTGAATATTTACATGGGGTTCCTTGGGAATCCCCAAGCTTGAGCTCTTTCCTCTCTTCCTTTTCCTCATATCAAGACGTCCCCGATCAAACACTTCATCCACACAAAACTTCAACAGAAAACTCGGTAAAATCCGTTAGTATAATAAATCAAATCATTACTCTAAGTACTGTTGCAAACCAATTCATATTTTATTTTTTCATTGTGTCTACTGTAATATTTCCATGGTTTAATCCATTGATAGAAATTGATAGTTTCATCAAAACAAGCAAATTATGCATCAAAAGCAGAATCTGTCAAAAATAGAACAGTCTGTAGCAATCTGAACATTCACCATACTTCTGTTACCCCAAAAATTTTGCCAAAATTAGGAACAAGAAAACATTTATATAGAAAGACAGGACAAAAAGAATCAGAACCGTTTGACGTTCCTGTAAAAATTGTAAAATCATGCACTACAGCCAAAGTTTCTGTCCTGCACCGTACAAACCAAACAGCATTGTAAACATCCTAAAGGCAAACCTTGGCACATTTTTTTATAATACAATGGAATTGTACAAGGGGATAAACATTTTTGATGAAAAGTTTCTGTAGTTAAGATTCACAAAGTTTTCGTGAGCATGAACAAAGTTCAAGGAGCTCCCCCACTTCAACAATGCTTGTCTTTCTCACTTTCACTTTCCTTTTTGAAAAGTTTTGGGTTCCCCTCTTTATTTTTTTCTTTTTAAACTATATAAAAGCACTCAACAGAAATAAATGACTCTCTAAAACTTCTGGGTTGTCTCCCTGGCAGCGCTTTCTTTAAAGCCATTAAGCTAGGCATAAAGTGCTCAAGTAATGGATCCACCCGGATCCCAAGGTATATCAAAGCCAATTTTAATTAACAATGATTTATAACTTAGTAGTGAGCACAAAGTAACATATATCAAGCAATAACAAAGTCTAACTCTCTTCCTATGCATCGGCATGACATAAAAGAATAATTCATGCACACAAAGCACCCAGATCTGTGGCTCCTTTTGGTGGTGTGATGTCATGCGTTTATATCCTAATTTATGCAAGTTAGCTGTCCCACAAGTTCATGCTGGCGACACGGTGCTGTTTTGGCTGGACCGTTGGCAGCTGGGAGGTCATGCTGTCCCTTTACACGACCGCTTCACGAGGCTACATTCATTTGTAGTTGATGATGCAATCACTGTCAAGGAGTTTATGGAGCGGACTGATGTGTTGGATCATTTCCATTTGCCTCTATCTCAGGAGGCCTTGTCGGAATTCTCACAGCTCTAGGCTCTGCTGCCTTTGATCAATCTGGATGATGAGACCAAAGACATTTGGAAGTGGCCTTCGAAGTATGGTGTTTTTATAAGATCTACTATGACTCTTGCTTCTCACACCTAGTGGTTGATCCCATCTTCAAATGGATTTGGAAGTGTGCATGCACGCTCAAGTTCAAAGTGTTTGGCTGGCTACTCTTAATGGATCGTTTGAACACTAGGGATATGATGCAACGTCGTCATTGGATCATCCAGGATGACACATGTGTGCTTTGCAACCTTGCACATCATGAGAATCGGGCTCATCTTTTCTTTGCTTGCAATTTTAGCCAAAGGGTTTGGAACTATCTTGGGATTTCTTGGTCTGCTCAGCCGAACCAAACCACATATGAAATGGCTCAAGCAGTTAGGAGGGATTTCGGTCATCCTTTCTTCACCGAGGTGGTCTTCACTGCTTCTTGGAATATCTGGACACAAAGGAATGGGAAGATCTTTAGAAATGAGCAACCTTCTTTTAGAACTTGGAGAAGGAACTTTATCCATGACATTTCTCTTATGTCTCATAGGATTAGATGTAAGTATACTGTCTTGGATAGCTAACCTGTCTTAGACTCTTTGCTTGTAAGTAGCCTTTCTCTTTTACTGTAAATTTGTAAACTTGTAACTATTATTCTTTTGAGTTTTTAATAAAAGACTGTGAGGCTGTTGCCTTGCAGTAAATAGTCAAAAAAAATTCATGCACACAAAGTAAAGGCCAATGCATACTATAAACAGTTTCTTGCAATTTTATCATATTGGAAACATAGATAGGTGGAGATATAGTTCCTCTCTCATAATAATTGCAAGTTGGAGCAGCAAGCACATGCATATCATATCTATCAAAATCATCATGTGTAGTAGTAAAACGCAACCCATCAATATAATCCTTAATAAGGGCAAACTTCTCCAATATAGTGTAGTAGGGAGAATTCAGAAAGATAATAGGACTATCATGCGTGGGTGCAATAGCAACAATTTCATGTTTAACATAAGGAACTATAGCAAGTTCATCTCCATAAGCATAATTCATATTTGCATCTTGGCCAGAAGCATAGCAAGCATCATCAAGAAGGGATATTTCAAGAAAACCAACGGGATCATAACAATCATCATAGCACTCATCCTTCGGTAAGCACGAAGGGGAATTAAACAATGTATGAGTTGAAGAGTTACTCTCATTAGAAGGTGGGCACGGGTAGCTAATCCGCTCTTCCTCCTTCTATTATTTGCTCTCCTCATCATCTTTTTCATCTAATGAGCTCACAGATTCATTGATTTCTTCTTCCATAGACTCCTGCAAAATATTAGTCTCTTCTTGGACAACGAAGACTTTCTGAATAAATGCATCAATATCGTAGTTATATTCATAATTCTCATAGCAATATGTCAATATAGCAAAATTTTCAGGCCTATAAACATCATCATCAAAAGCTTCATACTTTTCAAGCAAAGATTCAATTTCATTAGCACCCTTAAAAGCAAAAAATTCCTCAATTTGTCAACATCATAGTAATCATATATACCATTAGCACAAGAAGCTAAGGTTTCATTAACATTAAATTTGCATGAAAAGGGAAGGTGTGGATCCTTCATCCTAGAGCAACAAGTATAATCATATCTCAAGCATAGTTGCCTAGCATACCAACACAACATATAAATTTGATCCCATAATAGTTTCCCTTTCTGTGTCAAGCAATAATCCCTAAAGTATTCATGTTGATCCAATGTGTCTCCCATAACATAATTGAATGGGGTTCTCTCAGGATTATCAAAGTAGTACATAATATATTTCACATAATGAGCATCGAGGGTTTTAGGAGGTTCCCCATCTCCATGAGTAGCAAGTACACCTAATTTTTTTGGTATTTCGTGTTCCATATCCATAACTGAAGATAGAGAACAACTTAGAACATCAAATAAAAATTACTTAGTGATAAAGCAAACAAGCACACACGAGAATATTCACCCCACGCTATGACTCCCCGGCAACGGTGCCAGAAAAAGGTCTTGATAACCCACAAGTATAGGGGATCAATTGTAGCCTCTTTCGGTAAGTACGAGTGTCGAACCCAATGAGGAGCTAAAGGTAGAATTTTTTCCCTCAAGTTCTATCAACCACCGATACAATTCTACGCATGCTTGACATTCGCTTTACCTAGAACAAGTATGAAACTATAAGTACTTTGTAGGTGTTGTTGGATAGAATTGCAAGATAATAAAAGCCACATAAATAAAAAGTAGGGGCTGTTTAGATAAAGAAGCAACAAAGTAAATACAGCGAGTGTGGAAAAGTGGTGGTAGGAGTTGTGAAATTGTCCCTAAGCAATTGACTATTTTACTAGACCGATAGCAAGTTTTATGTGGGAGAGGCATAAGCTAACATACTTTCTCTTCTTGGATCATATGCACTTAGGATTGGAACTCTAGCAAGAATAGGTAACAACTAAAGATCATTAAGGTAATACCCAACCATAGCATTAAAGCATCAAGTCCCATTTATCCCATACGCCACAACCCCCTTACTCAGGTTTATGCTTCTATCACTCAAGCAACCCACTATAAGGGAATCATGAACGTATTGCAACACCCTACAGCGAGAATACCTCACGCTTGCGCGACACGAGGGAACAATAGGACAGCAACATAGCCACAAGCTAATTAAACCAATCATAGTAATTCATCAATCACCGATAGGACAACGAAAATCTACTCAGACATCATAGGATGACAACACATAATTGGATAATAATATGAAGCATAAAGCACCATGTTCAAGTAGAGGGTACCACGGGTTGCGGGAGAGTGGACCACTGAATATAGAGGGGGGAAGGTGATGGAGATGTTGGTGAAGATGGCGGAGGTGTTGGTGTAGATCGCGGTGATGATGATGGCCCCCGGTGGTGTTCCGGCGCCACCGGAAGCAAGGGAGAGAGAGCCCCCTTCTTCTTCTTCTTCCTTGACCTTCTCCCTAGATGGGAGAAGGGTTTCCCCTCTGGTTCATGGTCTCCATGGTGTGGGAGGGGCGAGAGCCCCTCCGAGATTGGATTTGTCTCTCTGTCTCTCTCTGTTTCTGCATTCCAGGTTCTTCCCTTTCACCGTTTTTTATATTCTCGGAGATTGGTAACTCCGATTGGGTTGCCCTTTGGACACGATTTCTATCCGGATATTGGCTTTCTTGCGGTGAAGGAAGGGCACCAACCGCCTTATGGGGTGGCCACGAGGGTCAGGGGCGCGCCTGTCCCCCTGCCTCATGGGCCCCTCAAGCATCGGCTTGCATTGATTCCACTTCCCAAAATTCACATATATTCCAAAAAAAATATCTGTCCGTTTTTATTCCGTTTGGACTCCGTTTGATATGGGTTTTCTGCGAAACAAAAAACATGCAACAAATAGGAACTGACACTGGGCACTGGATCAATATGTTAGTCCCAAAAATAGTATAAAACGTTGCCAAAAGTATACGAAAGTTGAATAATATTGGCATGGAACAATCAAAAATTATACATACAATGGATAGGTATCAACGGACTAGCACCTGTTACGCCGGGGAATGCTTCCATTAATTGGGAATCAACTGACCAGGAATTGAAATCCGGGGGGGCGACAGACCTCTAGCTAAGGTGAAATAGTATACGAGGAGAAACCTTGTGCATCCCAAGTTACTAGGAACATCTAGTATCAAGAATAAGCGGTCAACTAGTGTCTTCTGTGGGATGAATACCGTGCAAGCATACACGTAAGATATGCATGAATAAGGGAAGAGGAGTACCATTTCCGGTTGCCAGTGTGGTCTCCTCCATATGTCGCGGCGATCTTCCTTTTTCTCCCGGGGGAACCGATGTTTTGGAACCCATGTCCAAATTGTTGACTATGTTGCCATGGCCGTATATCAGCGGAGGGGAAGCAGATCTGAGGCAGCGAAGGACGGGGTAGCAGGAACAGCTCCGGTGCTGTGGATGGTGGCAGAGTTGGAGTGGCAGCGGTGAGGCGCAGGATGGCGTGGTTGAACTGGCTCGGGTACGGATGACTCGGCCTCAGCTTCAACTACTAGTCGTGGAGGGCGTTGCGGCTGAGGTTGCGGTGGACAACAACATCGGGGTATCGGTTCCGGCGTGATGGAGGAGGGCAGCGGTTGATGGGTGGGATGGGGTGGCAGACGGAGGATGCCGGGATTTCGCGGCTGGTGGAGAGGTAGTTTTTGCGCCCACAAAGTACAGATGGGGAATCGGACGAGTGGGTGGGGGGAGGAGGAGCAAAGGGAGAACCATGTTTCGGTCTGGGATGCGCTTGTTTTTGGCTTTTTTGAACAAAAGATGGGACGCGCTTACTTGAAATTTGGGGAAAGTACAAACTTTGACCCCTCTTAAATTTCGGACCTACTGCGGGTCGGGGGTAGGATGGTAATCCTAGGGGTCCCAAATAGTGGACGGGAGCAATTTCGGCCGCACACATGTGTGCTTAGGCGGCCATTGTGTATGAATATTTTTCGGAGGCGGTTGCGTGGCGTCTAGATGAAGCTACAAACCTACCCCGGTTTAGACCTTTGGACGTCGGGCCGGTAGGTTTCACGGGTCGGAGTTATTAGAAAAGTAATTTCCTTGTACTACCAAACATTGGTCTCACACGATTTCGGGCGAGTAGAGGCTCTTTTGGCGCTTTGTTCAAAATTTTGAAACACAAGCATTCACGTTTAGAGTACTCTTGAACATTGAGGATTGACCTAAATAGACAATGTTAAATTTGACCTTATATGTTCAAAAACCTCATTAAATTATCTGCTTCTGTTTGAAATTTTGACACTTGAAAATCCTATAACTACGATTATTTTGGAATGGAGGAGCTAAATTTGAATCTATTTTGTACATGACTACATATGCTATTATGTACAAAATCAGAGCAAAGATTGGTGACCTCATAATTTAGGTATGATTTACAAATGCCATGATATCGAATTCAAATAATTGAATGGACTTCGTGTTGAATTCGATTTTTTTAAACCACCTTAAGTTCAATTCAAATATATGCTAGTTCGTAGGTATCTATTTATAATGTTCATTGTGTAACTTTCGTATGTATAATGTGCTTTACACACACAACATGAACTATACTCACATTTATATTCGATTGCTAAAGCGATGCATTGTCTAGAGTTCAAAATACTAACTACGTGGATCAATTGTGTCGAATAATAACATAGACATGCTCAAATTTGATAGAATCTAGATGTCTGATGGATCAATGACCGTTCCTTATGCGAATTGCAAATATCATGATCCCATCCTAATATTTGGATACAATTTATATCTTTAATCAATGTGTACATCAGGCTTTTACATGTAGTTCCACTCTCCATCGGTGGTCTCTCACACATGCTCACACACTCTCTCCCGAGGTGTATTTCTCGCAGACATGCTCTCGATATAACCCTCCCTCCCTCTCGTAACCATTTACGACTGTTTTTACTAACCTTTATCACAAGAACTCTTCCTCTCACAAGCATACACACGCACAATCCCCATCAACCCTTTCTATATGCATAGACCTGCCTACGTGTCTCCTGTACGCACATTATCTTTAGGCTTGTCTCTCATGCATTGTCTCACACCTCTCTTCCTAATTGACAAGTATGATTCTAGCAGAGCATTCTGTAGGATGGCCCTTAAAGTTAGGTTGCATGAATAGAAATATTAAAGATAAGGGGTTACCTTAGTAGGAGAACCTAGGGTTACAAATCCTAGTCGGCTTTGTCAGTGGACACAGAGTCCTTCACAATTCTGCTATCTTTGTCTTGTACGACTAGTCATCCATGGGTCTCCCTAAATGCGCCACGGGCCGACCAATGTGGCGCAGGATGGAACCAAATGAAGGGACTCACCTCGAACCACCGGACCTCACGCGGTGACACACCCTCCACCCCCACGTCTTGTTATCTTCTCACACCCACACATACCAACACAAACACCACACAACAAAAATTCTCCTGGTGCCTCTATCCCTTCCCCCCTTGCATATACACAGTCAAGGGAATCTCTCACTGTGACGTCATATTTGTCTCTCTCTCTAGACCACTCTCATTTCTCGTGCTATCTCTCCCACGCCCCCCTGCCAGCCCCTTTATCCATGCCTCTCTCAAATACGTAATACACACACATACCTCTCTAGGCCCTACCAAATGCATCAACTACACATTCACACATGTTACATCACGTACCCCATTGATCTAAAAAGTCCTCTCTTCACTTTTATTTTGCATACAACATTCCTTTTGAAAGTGTGCCAAAAAATTATTTTAGAATTTCTACATATATACAACATTACAAAGTTATATGGAGAAGTATGAACGCTAATTTGCATTGCATGGTGCCCACAATGATATTTATTCCGCACTGTGAATTTGTATATTTTTATACCATATATAAAGTTAGTCATAATAAAGAGAAATGAAGAGCATCTCTCTCTCCATCACATACCCCCCCCCCTCTACACCCCTTTCACGTAAGCACACAAACTATCTCCAGGACCTCTAAAAGTAAGCCCCCAGCACATTCACACATGTTTCCTCTTTCTCTCGTGATATATACAGTGACGATCATTATATTTGAATAGAAAGCACGATACATACATTGGACTTACGGATCCACTCAATACAGTCATCATTTACGTTTTGTGGTTATTATACAGTCACGGGCTCACCATAAAACTCTATATTTGCTCAAGACATGACTAGTTGACCAGTTAAACGCTCCACGTGGCACCTCTAGTGTTGTATCACATTATCTCACTACCATTGGGCCCATCTGTCGGCCTGTATCTACTCTAGACCTACACTCTTATAAAATATACTCTTATAAAAAACAGAGTTGGTGATGATGGTGTGCCTACCATCCTGCAATATAGGCCGCCCAATTTATATCTGACGAATAGGAAGGGAACTATGTCAATTTTGCAAAAAGGTACCCACACACCTCTCCACATTTGCAAATAAGGCCTTCCCTCGTTCATCCTTTTCTCTCGCAAGATAAACTAGTCATACAAATGCATCTTGATGTAACGTGCAACGCACGGGCATCTTGCTAGTAAGAATGAAACACAAACGACAAAAAATATATTAGACGGTGGTTCGAAGTCATGACCGTTGGCACAGCGGATAAGGTGGCCTTGTATTGGTATGCTGAGCCGTTTGTTTTAACACACAAGAGCTGGTGTGGTGATTATACACACAGCACGCATGCACATGAACTACATGCACGCAACACTTACACGAACACATGCAGCCACGCACGCACACAACACTCACCAGCACACACGCACCCATGCATGCACACACCAGTATACCACACGACCAACACACACTCTCACGCTCAAGTGCTCAACCTACACGTGCATGCGCACACATCATGCCCTGACAGACACATACACAACCAGGTGATTCCCGCACACGGGTTGGAGTCTTGTCGTGCCGGCATAAATTTTTGTTTATCTGACCTTTTCCCTATGCAAATTGACAGGTGGGACCCACAAGGAACATGGTCAATTTAACTAGTCAAGATGGTGACACGCAGACTATTTGGTCGGTCAATAGAGTGCAATCTGATGCTGAACCATGAGCAAGTGACCGTATAATCACCGCAAAACATATATAGTGACCGTAATCAGCTTATTCTGAAGTTCAGTGACCATATTACGCTTTTCTCTGTGTAGGCCCTCCAAAACTACATCTCTACACGTTCTCGCATGTTACATCTAACAACTATGCAATACATCACTACTACTACACTCTAACACAATAAATCATATGTGTTTTTAGTTTTACTAGATATCATATTGTTACTTAATTATTCAGTTTGCATACATAAAAATTGCCTTTGAAATGTATGGCCAATATCATCTACTACGCGGGAAAAATCCCGCCCTTTCCTGTTTAATCGGGTTTGTATCGATCGATCGTGCGATACAACAAAACTATAGTACTATACAGTACAAGTGACAGTTCATTGGGCCACCGTGTCGTGTACTCCTCCGTCGTCAGAACGGAGCGCTCGCTTTCATAAATCTTCTAGTCCCTTTCACTAACATGTGGGACATCAAGCTACCGGCTCCATGTGCCATATCGAAATACAGTGCAGAGCAGCCGGGGCGAAGCACCCCAGTCATGGCGCCGACATAGTAATGAGCAAGGAGGCGTCAAATCACAAAGTTGCACCTTTCCCGCAGTTAAGTTGGAGGGACAAAGTAATAATACTAAAAAAGAAGTTGGAGGGACGAAGCAACCATCATTTCACTCATTGTTGAATCCGCTTCTCCCTCATCTTCTTCAAGTTAACCACGTGTTGCTTTAGCCGTTGTTCTGCCTCATGTGGGACGCGGATCGGCTTGGTAAAGCACTGACATGTGGGACTGCATGTTAGCAAACTTCCAGGACAACGTACCTAAAAATAAGAAACCTCCCCCGCCATCCGCGTGACAAAATCACCTCCTTTTTACTAATCTTGATTCTATAATTTTTTAGATCAATATAATTGAGATTTGTATAGATAGCACACAGGAGCAAAACCAAGTGGTATGGTTAAGGGCATCCACAATGTGTAGCCAAATGTGAAAATAGCTTTGGGCATCATGGGAACCATTGTGGACGGTGCTGCCAAAGCCAAAAAGATGGAACCGAAGCTCCCTGATCGATTGATTGATTGATTGATTGATTGATTGATTGAAGGAATAGAAAAATGCAATGTCTCTCCTATTTCTCCCGTGCTTGGACGCATGTACAGTATAGAGCACAGAGTCTACTCCCCTGTCTATTCTATTACAAATCACAAAGCAGTGAGACGTCAAACCACAAAGCACAGATGAAGCAACCATCATTTCACTCTTTGCTGACTCCGCTTCTCCATCGTCTTCTTCGAGAAACCACCTCACCGCACTAAGCTGGATGGACGACGCTATTGTGTACTAGTAGTACTAGTACATGTACCTGTCCTTTGGTTCAACGGACTTCCTGGATGCAAATAAGGCGGTTGTCTCGGCTTGCAGGCGGCACTTGCAAAAGACTTACCGTGGTCTCCCTCAATGGTGTTCTCCGTCGAACGCACTTTGCCAAACCACAACGTTCAAGATATCATCGACATCACCGCAATGGGGAAGGAAGTCAAATATAGTTACTACCTCCATTTTTTTGTACACAAGGCCAGTATATCAAAATTACAATTTGCAAAAGGCCATTAACATTAATCGAGGCAAAATTGATGGGGTTTGCCTCGTACTAGCAACCAAGAACATTAATATGCCCTTGCATGCATGTGGAAGTGAGAAGGTTGGTTTGCATCGCGCTGCATTAATCAAGCCATGAGGAGTGAGATGGTTAGCTCTTTGGGCGTAGGAGAAAAAATACACATTAATTGACACGTCGAACAAGGATTTGTATCGATCAATCCCGCGAAGGACCCTGCCTTTCTTTTTCAACACAAGTAGTACTCCTACATATGTACTTGTATCTTGTTTGGGTCTAGGGCTTGCATTGCCATACTTCACCACACATTTTTGCCAAGCTTGCCTAAAGTTTTCAAAATGAAAAGGAGGTACACTTGCGCACGGCTGTCGCGGTCGCACCGCACCCTCACACGGTCGCTCCTGCACGCTGCGGTCGCACCGCACCCTCACACAGTCGCTCCTGCATGCTACAAACCCAACCAAGGGAATGTACCCTCACCGACACGTGATGTCGCATGTGAACAAACCAAACTCAGCCATCCTACTGCTGACACATAATTTTCGTTCATAGAGTATGTTTATCCAACCGCATGTTGGGAAGGATCCATACGGCCCGTGCGGTAGTCTGTTGGGGAAGAAGAAGAGGTGAGGAAGAAGGGTTAGGAGACATAGGATATTCATCCAACTGACTGAAATGGTAGACTGACCTAAATGATGAAAGTCAGGTGACTTGCATAACAATATATGTTTTTACACAGCAAAAGATCCATAAAAACAACAACATAAAGGAAAAACTATCACTGCTCGCGGAACGACACAACCTCGTCATCTTTGGCTGCCGGCGCGAACCAGTCGTAGCAGCCGACGTGTGTATCCGCACCATGGTTGTCCTCGGCCTCCAGCTACTCATTCACGCGGGGCGTGAGGGCGCTCTGCATGGATGAGAGCACCGCCCCGTTCAAGTCGAGGACGTCCGGTTCCTCCTGCAGGAGGGCCTTGATGGCAGTGGCATCCGCGGGCTCCACGTCGAGTCGAGCCTCTGCCGCCCGGTTCAAGTCCAGGACGTCTGGTTCCGCCTGCAGGAGGGCCTCGATGACAACGGTATCCACATGCTTTGCGTCGAGTTGAGCCTCTACCGCCCGGTTCAAGTCCAGGACGTCTGGTTCCGCCTGCAGGAGGGCCTCGATGGCAGCGGCATCCGCGCGCTCCGCCTCAAGTTGAGGCTCCGCCGCCCAGTTCACATCCACGACATCCGGTTCCGCCTGCAGGAGAGCCTCGATGGCAGCGGCATGCGCGTGCTCTGTGTCGAGTTGAGCCTCTGCGTCCTGGTCCTCCTTTAGTGTAGCTAGGTTGAACCGCTGGTTCACCTGCACCATGGGGGACTCGGACGCCGGCACAAAGTCGACGTGCATCGTATCATACCCATCGGGGGACTTCTGTGCCGCGAACTCCGCCATGAACATTGGATCGGCTTCCTCCTCCTCTTAGCTTGGCTCTAGAGAACTCGGGGATTGGCCTGCCACAAAGCGAGCTTGGGAACGGAGGTCTGTGGCGCCAATCACCATCCTGCGCGGCGCTCCGGCATCAGCTTCTTGTAGTACGTGATCTTGCGGCGCACCATGGCTTTCTGGTGAACTAGGGGACGCTTGATGCGGGCTAGGGGATCGAAAGGTGGGGGAATGGGCTGGAGATTACGTGTGGCTTTGGGGCACTGGCTGGCATAGGCCGAGCAGCGAAGGTTCTGGTGTGAATAGTGGTTCCGGTGACGACCGGTCAATTAGTTTTGACTGTACATCGCTCTTGTCGCGTTCGGGTTGCACCCCGGCATGCTGGACCCTCCATGTCGCTCACGGAACGGAACACGCTTGGTCTTGCGTTCTCGTTCGCTTGTGGGACCGCAGTTGAGAGCAAACCAACGTCCCTCCCCCTCCCCCGCCCGCGTCATTTATACTACCACTCCCTCCATTTTATGCGGAGTAAATAAAAACAGAGGGAGTATACTACGAATGAGGATCCCCTGACATGGCCGAACCCATTGAGTAACTGACATGCGGGTCCTAGCAAGCATGGGGTCCGCTAGTAAGTGACTGAAAGCACTACAGAAAAAGACACATCTGTGACATTTTGGGCCGAATAAAAAACATTATGTCATACTTATGACACTTCTATGATGATAATTGTGACAAAACCCGGTATCATCATAGATGTGGTGGGCTCCTACTTCTATGAGAAAAAATCATGACAGAAAATGGGCTTTTCATCTTGGGCAGGCCGGAGACGCAGCTGCATGACATTTTTTGGGTCATCCATGACGGAAAAACCATGGTAGAAGCAAGGGCGAGGAAAATATCAGGGTGATCCCGGTTACGGTGGGTGGTCGGGGCCGAGCGATGCACGGAGGTTTGCTCGTTTCTCTCGTACGCGCACGTGCATGGGTGCGAGGCGTTGGGCTCTCACTGAACCCGAGCGAGGTGTTCACCTACTGAACCCGAGCGATTGCACTGCAGGCTACGCGTTACTCAACCCGAGCTATCGACTGATGGCTGTTAACTGAACCCGATTGAGCGATTCCTTCGCTACTGCTGGTAACTGAAGCTGATTGATGTTGCCTCTGGATGAACAGTGAGCGTTGCTGGGGGTGTTTGGATGAACAATTCCCGATGGGGGTGGATGAACAGGATGCCATGGTGTTGCCTCTGGATGAATGATGACCCACAAGTGTAGGGGATCGCAACAGATTTTGAGAGTAAAGTATTCAACCCAAATTTATTGATTCGACACAAGGGGAGCCAAAGAATATTCTTGAGTATTAGCAGTTGAGTTTTCAGTTGAACCACGCCTGGATAACTTAGTATCTGCTGCAAGGTATTTAGTAGCAAAGTAATATGATAGTAATGGTAACGGTGGTAAAAGGTAAAGACAGTAATAGCAATATTTTTGGTGTTTTGTAGTGATTGTAACAGTAGTAACAGAAAAGTAAATAAGCGAAGCACAATATATGAAAAGCTCGTAGGCAATGGATCAGTGATGGATAATTATGTCGGATGCGATTCCTCATGTAATAGCTATAACACAGGGTGACACAGCACTAGCTCCAATTCATCAATGTAATGTAGGCATGTATTCCGAATATAGTCATACGTGCTTATGGAAAAGAACTTGCATGACATCTTTTGTCCTACCCTCCCGTGGCAGCGGGGTCCTAGTGGAAACTAAGGGATATTAAGGCCTCCTTTTAATAGAGAACCGGACCAAAGCATGAACACATGGTGAATACATGAACTCCTCAAACTACGGTCGTCACCGAGAAGTATCCCGATTATTGTAACTTCGGGGTTGTCGGATCATAACACATAATAGGTGACTATAGACTTGCAAGATAGGATCAAGAGCACACATATATTGATGAGAACATAATAGGTTCAGATCTGAAATCATGGCACTCAGGCCCTAGTGACAAGCATTAAGCATAGCAAAGTCATAGCAACATCAATCTCAGAACATAGTGGATACTAGGGATCAAACCCTAACAAAACTAACTTGATTACATGATAAATCTCATCCAACCCATCACCGTCCAGCAAGCCTACGATGGAATTACTCACGCACGGCGGTGAGCATCATGAAATTGGTGATGGAGGATGGTTGATGATGATGACGATGACAAATCCCCCTCTCCGGAGCCCCGAATGGACTCCAGATCAGCCCTCCCGAGAGAGATTAGGGCTTGGTGGCGGCTCCGTATCGTAAAACGCGATGAAACTTTCTCTCTGATTTTTTCTCCGCGAGACAGAATATATGGAGTTGGAGTTGAGGTCGGCGGAGCCTCAGGGGGCCCACGAGATAGGGGCGCGCCCTATAGGGGGGGGCTCCCCCCACCCTCGTGGACAGGGTGCGGGGCCCCTAGTCTTCATCTTTTGCGAGGATTTTTTATATTTTCTGAAACTTGTCTCCGAGGATTTTCAGGTCATTCCGAGAACTTTTGTTTTCTACACATGAAACAACATAATGGTAATTCTGCTGAAAACAGCGTCAGTCCGGTTAGTTTCATTCAAATCATGCAAGTTAGAGTCCAAAACGAGGGCAAAAGTGTTTGGAAAAGTAGATACGTTGGAGACGTATCAACTCCCCCAAGCTTAAATCTTTGCTTGTCCTCAAGCAATTCAGTTGATAAACTGAAAGTGATAAAGAAAAACTTTTACAAACTCTATTTGCTCTTCTTGTTGTAAACATGCAAAGCCATCATTCAGGTTTCAACAATATTATAAACTAACCATACTCACAATAACACTCAGGTCTCACCATTACTCATATCAATGGCATAATCAGCTAGCGAGCCATAATAATAAAACTCGGATGACAACACTTTCTCAAAACAATCATAACATGATATAACAAAATGGTATCACGCTAGCCCTTTCTGAGACTGCAAAACATAAATGCAGAGCACCTTTAAAGATCAAGGACTGACTAAACATTGTAATTCATGGTAAAAGAGATACAGTCAAGTCATACCCAATGTAAACCAATAATAATGAATGCAAATGACAGTGTGCTCTCCAGCGGGTGCTTTTTAATAAGAAGGGTGATGACTCAACATAAAAGTAAATAGATAGGCCCTTCACAGAGGGAAGCAGGGATTTGTAGAGGTGCCAGAGCTCAATTTAAAATATAGATTGAATAACACTTTGAGCGGCATACTTTCGCTGTCAATGCAGCAACTATGAGATGGTTGTATCTTCCATACTACATGCATTATAGGCAGTTCCCACGAATAATGGTAAAAGTTTATACTCCCCCAACCACCAACAAGCATCAATCCATGGCTTGCTCGAAACAATGAGTGCCTCTAACTAACAACAGCCCTGGGGGAGTTTTGTTTAATTATTTTGATTTGCTTTGATCTTTTTGGATTATGGGACTGGG
The DNA here is from genome assembly GCF_002162155.2 of Triticum dicoccoides. Lineage (NCBI taxonomy): Eukaryota > Viridiplantae > Streptophyta > Magnoliopsida > Poales > Poaceae > Triticum > Triticum dicoccoides. Next base: position 486,466,112 of record NC_041387.1, on the reverse strand, counting down.
CATCCCGGTTACCAGCACTTTCTCGTGAATGAGGAGCGGAGTCCACTCCTCTAAGAATAACCCACCTAGAATGGAAGATATAGGCAGCCCTAGTGGAAACATGAGCGGCTAGAGCATACAAAACAGAATTTCATTTGAAGGTTTAGAGTTTGGCACATACAAATTTACTTGGAACGGCAGGTAAAATACCGCATATAGGAAGGTATGGTGGACTCATATGGAACAACTTTGGGGTTTTTAAGGAGTTTGGATGCACAAGCAGTATTCCCGCTTAGTACAGGTGAAGTCTAGCAAAAGACTAGGAAGTGACCAACTGAGAGAGCGACAACAGTCATAAACATGCATTAAAACTAATTCACACCGAATACAAACATGAGTAGGATATAATCCACCATGAACATAAATATCGTGAAGGCTATGTTGATTTTGTTTCAACTACATGCGTGAACATGTGCCAAGTCGAGTCACTCAATTCATTCAAAGGAGGATACCATCCCATCATACCACATCATAATCATTCTAATAGCATGTTGGCACGCAAGGTAAACCATTATAACTCAAAGCTAATCAAGCATGGCAGAAGCAACTATAATCTCTAAATGATATTGCAAATATGTTTACTTCATAATAAGCTGAACCAGGAACAATGAACTCATCATATTTACAAAAACAAGAGAGGTCGAGTTCATACCAGCTTTTCTCATCTCAATAAGTCCATCATATATCGTCATTATTTCCTTTCACTTGCACGACCGAACGATGTGTATAATAATAATAGTGCACATGCATTGGACTAAGCTGGAATCTGCAAGCATTCAACTCAAGAGAGAAGACAAATAATTTGGGCTCTAAATTAAATAAACAATCATGCATATGAGAGCCACTAAACATTTTCAATATGGTCTTCTCTACCCCCAAAGGAAAGAAAAGAAAATAAAACTATTTACACGGGAAAGCTCCCAACAAGTAAAAGAAGAACAAGAAATCTTTTTGGCTTTTTCATTTTAATTTCTACTACAAGCATGGAAATTAAACTAACTATTTTTTTTTCTCAAGGTTTATCAAACACACAAGAAGAAAAGTAGAAAAAGGAATTTTAAACTAACATGGATAATACAATGAAAGAGTATGAGCACCGACGACTAGTGTGTGAACATGAATGTAAAGTCGGTGAGAAATACGTACTCCCCCAAGCTTAGACTTTTGGCCTAAGTTGGTCTAATACCAGGGACTGCCTGGCTGATATCCATAAGTGAAACTAGGGTCATACTGAGATGCAGCGGCAACCGCCTCCTGAGCTGTAGCGTGTTAGCGAGCTACCTCCGCTCTCCTCTCGTGTTCAGCTGCTTCCTCTCTGGTAACAACATATCTTCCTTTTGCCTGATAATCAAAAAGGTAGGGAGTAGGAAGAGTAACATGGACGATGTTGCGTCTGTCATAGGTTAGTCGATATTGGAGGAATTGATCACTCCTCCCAAGAAATTGATGACTGACCATAGATTCATAATCCAAATAAACAGGAGATATTATCGTATCTCCCTCTCATGGGGCTATACCAAGATAATTATCCACACGGGTTGCATCAATTCCTCCAAATAAATTTCCCTTTCTACTATTATTCTGCAACCTACGTGCAACTATTGCCCCCAAGTTATAACCTTTATAACCTATCACAACACTCTTGAGGATACTCACATCAGGGACACACATTTGACATGCTTCATCCTTTCCATTAATACATCTACCAATGAAGAGAGCAAAATAATGTATAGCAGGAAAATGAATGCTCCCTATGGTAGCTTGTGCTATGTCCGTAGATTCTCCCACAGTAATACTAGCAAGGAAATCTCTAAATTCAGATTTGTGAGGATCATTAATATTACCCCACTGTGGGAGTTTGCAAGCAGTTGTAAAATCCTCTAAGTCCATGGTATAAGTGAAGGAAATATGCCCTAGAGGCAATAATAAAGTTATTATTTATTTCCTTATTTCATGATAAATGTTTATTATTCATGCTAGAATTGTATTAACCGGAAACATGATACATTTGTGAATACATAGACAAACATATAGTCACTAGTATGCCTCTACTTGACTAGCTCATTAATCAAAGATGGTTATGTTGCCTAACCATAGACATGTGTTGTCATTTGATTAATAGGATCACATCATTAGGAGAATGATGTGATTGACATGACCCATTCCGTTAGCCTAGCACTTGATCATTTAGTATGTTGCTATTGCTTTCTTCATGACTTATACATGTTCCTGTAACTATGAGATTATGCCACTCCCGTTTACCGGAGGAACACTTTGGGTGCTACCAAATGTCACAACGTAACTGGGTGATTATAAAGGAGTACTACAGGTGTCTCCAAAGGTACATGTTGGGTTGGCGTATTTCGAGATTAGGTTTTGTCACTCCGATTGTCGGAGAGGTATCTCTGGGCCCTCTCGGTAATGCACATCACTATAAGCCTTGCAAGCAATGTGACTAATAAGTTAGTTGCGGGATGATGCATTATGTAACGAGTAAAGAGACTTGCCGGTAACGAGATTGAACTAGGTATTGGATACCGACGATCGAATCTCGAGCAAGTAACATACCGATGACAAAGGGAACAAAGTATGTTGTTATGCGGTTTGACCGATAAAGATCTTCGTAGAATATGTAGGAGCCAATATGGGCATCCAGGTTCCGCTATTGGTTATTGACCAAGAATAGTTCTAGGTCATGTCTACATAGTTCTCGAACCCGTAGGGTCCGCACGCTTAAGGTTTCGATGACAGTTATATTATGAGTTTATGAGTTTTGATGTACCTAAGGAGTTCGGAGTCCTGGATGAGATCTGCGACATGACGAGGAGTATCGAAATGGTCGAGACGTAAAGATCGATATATTGGACGACTATATTCGGAGTTCGGAAAGGTTCCGAGTGATTCGGTTATTTTTCGGAGTACCAGAGAGTTACGGGAATTCGCCGGGGAGTATATGGGCCTTATTGGGCCATACGGGAATATAGGAGAGAGGCCGAAAGGAAGGAGGCGCGCAGCCCCCCTCTGGTCTGAATTGGACAAGGGGTGTGGCCCCCTTTTCCTTCCTCCTCTCCCCCTCTTTCCCTCTTCTCCTACTCCAACAAGGAAGGAGGGAGTCCTACTCCTGATGGGAGTAGGACTCCCCTTGGCGCGCCCCCTCCTAGGGCCGGCCTCCTCCCCCCCTTGCTCCTTTATATACGGGGGCAGGGGGGCACCTCTAGGGACTACAACACAAGTTGATCTACGGATCGTTCCTTAGCCGTGTGCGGTGCCCCCCTCCACCATATTTCACCTCGGTCATATCGTCGCGGAGTTTAGGCGAAGCCCTGCGCCGGTAGAGCATCATCATTGTCACCATGCCGTCGTGCTGACGGAACTCATCCCCGAAGCTTTGCTCGGAGCCCGGGGATCGTCATCGAGCTGAACGTGTGCTGAACTCGGAGGTGCCGTACGTTCGGTACTTGGATCGGTCGGATCATGAAGACGTACGACTACATCAACCGCGTTGTCATAACGCTTCCGCTTACGGTCTACGAGGGTATGTGCACAACACTCTCCCCTCTCGTTGCTATGCCATCACCATGATCTTGCGTGTACGTAGGATTTTTTTTTGAAATTACTACGTTCCCCAACAGTGGTATCAGAGCCTAGGTTTTATGCGTTGATGTTATATGCACGAGTAGAACACAAGTGAATTGTGGGAGATACAAGTCATACTGCTTACCAGCATGTCATACTTTGGTTCAGCAGTATTGTTGGATGAAGCGGCCCGGACCGACATTACGCGTACGCTTACGCGAGACTGGTTTTACCGCCGTGCTATGCACACAGGTGACTAGCGGGTGTCTGTTTCTCCAAATTTAGTTGAACCGAGTGTGGCTACGCCCGGTCCTTGCGAAGGTTAAAACAGCACCAACTTGACGAACTATCGTTGTGGTTTTGATGCGTAGGTAAGAACGGTTCTTGCTCAGCCCGTAGCAGCCACGTAAAATTTGCAACAACAAAGTAGAGGACGTCTAACTTGTTTTTGCAGGGCATGTTGTGATGTGATATGGTCAAGACGTGATGAGATATAAGTTGTTGTATGAGATGATCATGTTTTGTTGAAGTTATCGGCAACTGGCAGAAGCCCTATGGTTGTCTCTTTGTTGCATAGGATGCAAGTGCCAAATAATTGCTTTACTTTATCGCTATGCGATAGCAATAGTTGCAAGAGCAATAGTTGGTGAGACGACCATGTAACGACACATTGATATAGATCAAGATGATGAAGATCATGGTGTCGTGCTGGTAACGATAAAGATCATGACAGTACTTTGGAGATGGAGATCAAAGGCGCAAGATGATCATGGCCATATCATGCCACATATTTTGATTGCATATGATGTTTATCTCTTATAGATCTTATTCTGTTTTGTTTGATGGTAGCATTTTAAGATGATCTCTCACTAATTATCAAGAAGTGTTCTCCCTGAGTATGCACCGTTGCGAAAGTTCTTCGTGCTGAGACACCACGTGATGATCGGGTGTGATAGGCTCTACGTTCAAATACAACGGGTGCAAAATAGTTGCACACGCGGAATACTCAGGTTAAACTTGACGAGCCTAGCATATACAGATATGGCCTCAGAACACGGAGACTGAAAGGTCGAGCGTGAATCATATAGTAGATACGATCAACATATTGATGTTCACCGTTGAAACTACTCCATCTCACGTGACGATCGGACATGGTGTAGTTGATATGGATCACGTAATCACTTAGACGATTAGAGGGATGTCTATCTAAGTGGGAGTTCTTAAGTAATATGATTAATTGAACTTAAATTTATCATGAACTTAGTCCTGGTAGTATTTTGCAAATTATGTTGTAGATCAATAGCTTGCGTTGTTGCTTTCATATGTTTATTTTGATATGTTCCTAGAGAAAATTGTGTTGAAAGATGTTAGTAGAAATGATGCGGATTGGATCCGTGATCTGAGGTTTATCCTCATTGCTGCACAGAAGAATTATGTCCTTAATGCACCGCTAGGTGACAGACCTATTGCAGGAGCAGCCGCAGACATTATGAACGTTTAGCTAGCTCAATATGATGACTACTTGATAGTTTAGTGCACCATGCTTAATGGCTTAGAATCAGGACTTCAAAGATGTTTTGAACGTCATGGACCATATGAGATGTTCCAGGAATTGAAGTTAATATTTCAAGCAAATACCCGAGTTGAGAGATATGAAGTCTCCAACAAGTTCTATAGCAAAAAGATGGAGGAGAATCGCTCAACTAGTAAGCATGTGCTCAGATTGTCTAGGTACTTCAATCACTTGAATCAAGTGGGAGTTAATCTTCCAGATAAGATAGTGATTGACAGAATTCTCTAGTCACCATCACTAAGTTACTAGAACTTCGTGATGAACTATAGTATGCAATGGATGACGAAAACAATTCCCGAGCTCTTCGTGATGTTGAAATCGATGAAGGTAGAAATCAAGAAAGAGCATCAAGTGTTGATGATTGACAAGACCACTAGTTTCAAGAAAAGGGCAAAGGAAAAGAAAGGGAACTTCATGTAGAATGGCAAGCAAGTAGTCACTCCCATGAAGAAGCCCAAAGCTGGACCAAAGCCTGAAACTCAGTGCTTACACTGCAAAGGAAATGGTCACTGGAAGCGGAAATGCCCCGAATATTTGGTGGATAAGAAGGATGGCAAAGTGAACAAGGGTATATTTTATATATAGGTTATTGATGTGTACCTTACTAGTGTTTATAGTAGCTCCTGAGTATTTGATACTTGTTCGGTTGCTAAGATTAGTAACTCGAAACAGGACTTATAGAATAAACAGAGACTAGTTGAAGGGGAAGTGACGACGAGTGTTGGAAGTAGTTCCAAGATTGATATGATCATCATCGCACACTCCCTATACTTTCGGGGTTAGTGTTAAACCTAAATAAATGTTATTTGGTGTTTGCGTTGAGCATGAATATGATTTGATCATGTTTATTGCAATACAGTTATTCATTTAAAGTCAGAGAATAATTGTTATTCTGTTTACATGAATAAGACCTTTGATGGTTATACACACAATGAAAATAGTTTGTTGGATCTCAATCGTAGTGATACACATATTCATAATATTGATGCCAAAAGATGCAAAGTTAATAATGATAGTGCAACTTATTTGTGACACTGCCGTTTGGGTCATATCGGTGTAAAGTGCATGAAGAAACTCCATAAAGATGGATTTTTGGAATCACTTGGTTATGAATCATTTGATGCTTGCGAACCGTGCCTTTTGGGCAAGATGACTAAAACTCCGTTCTCCGGAACAATGGAACGAGCTACTGACTTATTGGAAATAATACATACTGATGTATGCGATCCGATGAGTGTTAAGGCTCGTGGCAAGTATCGTTATTTTCTAACCTTCACAAATGATTTGAGCAGATATGGGTATATCTACTTGATGAAACATAAGTCTGAAATAGTTGAAAAGTTCAAAGAATTTCAGAGTGAAGTGGAAAAATCATCGTAACAAGAAAAATAAAGTTTCTACGATCTGATCGTGGAGACGAATATTTGAGTTATGAGTTTGGTCTTCATTTGAAACAATGTGAAATAGTTTCGCAACTCACGCCATCTGGAACACCACAATGTAATGGTGTGTCCGAACGTCGTAATCGTACTTTACTAGATATGGTGCGATCTATGATGTCTCTTACTGATTTACCACGATTGTTTTGGGGTTATGCATTAGAGACAGCTACATTCACGTTAAAAAGGGCACCATCAAAATCCGTTGAGACGACGCCTTATGAACTGTGGTTTGGTGAGAAACCAAAGTTGTCGTTTCTTAAAAGTTTGGGTCTGCGATGCTTATGTGAAAAAGTTTCAACCTGATAAGCTCGAACCAAAATCGGAGAAGTGCGTCTTCATAGACTACCCAAAGGAAACTGTTGGGTACACCTTCTATCACAGATCCGAAGGCAAAACATTCGTTGCTAAGAATGGATCCTTTCTAGAGAAGGAGTTTCTCTCGAAAGAAATGAGTGGGAGGAAAGTAGAACTTGATAAGGTAATTGTACCTTCTCCCAAATTGGAAAGTAGCTCATCACAGAAATCAGTTCTAGTGACGCCTACACCGATTAGTGAGGAAGTTAATGATGATGATCATGAAACTTCGGATCAAGTTACTACAGAAACTCGTAGGTCTTCTAGAGTATGGTCCGCACCAGAGTGGTACGGTAATCCTGTTCTGGAAGTCATGTTACTAGACCATGATGTACCTACGAACTATGAGGAAGCAATGATGAGCCCAGATTCCGCAAAATGGCTTGAGGCCATGAGATCTGAGATAAGATCCATGTATGAAAACAAAGTATGGACTTTGATTGACTTGCCCAATGATCAGCGAGACATTGAGATTAAATGGATCTTCAAGAGGAAGACGGACGCTGATAGTGTTACTATCTACAAAGCTAGAATTGTCGCAAAAGGTTTTCGACAAGTTCAAGGTGTTGACTACGATGAGAGTTTTTCACTCGTATCTATGCTTAAGACTGTCTGAATCATGTTAGCAATTGCCGCATTTTATGAAATCTGGCAAATGGATAAACAAAACTGCATTCCTTAATGGTTTTCTTAAAGAAGAGTTGTATATGATGCAACCAGAAGGTTTTGTCAATCCTAAAGGTGCTAACAAATTGTGCAAGCTCCAGCGATCCATCTATGGACTGGTGCAAGCATCTCGGAGTTGGAATATATGCTTTGATGAGTTGATCAAAGCATATGGTTTTATACAGACTTTTGAAGAAGCCTGTATTTGCAAGAAAGTGAGTGGGAGCTCTGTAGCATTTCTAATATTATATGTGGATGACATATTGTTAATTGGAAATGATATGGAAATTATGGGTAGCATGAAAGGATACTTGAATAAAAGTTTTTCAAAGCAAGACCTCGGTGAAGCTGCTTACACATTGAGCATCAAGATCTATATAGATAGATCAAGACGCTTGATAAGATTTTTCAATGAGTACATACCTTGATAAATTTTTGAAATAGTTCAAAATGGAACAGTCAAAGAAGGAGTTCTTGCCTGTGTTACAAGGTGTGAAGTTGAGTAAGACTCAAGACCCGACCATTGCAGAAAATAGAAAGAGAATGAAAAGTCATTCCCTATGCCTCAGTCATAGGTTCTATAAAGTATGCTATGCTGTGAACCAGACCTATTGTATACCTTGCTCTGTGTTTGGCAAAGGAATACAATTTTGATCTAATAAGTAGATCACTGGACATGGGTCAAGAATATCCTTAGTGAGGACTAAGGAGATGTTTCTCGATTATGGAGATGATAAAAGAGCCCGTCGTAAAAGTTACAATGATGCAAGCTTTTACACCAATCCAGATGACTCTAAGTCTCAATCTGGATACATATTGAAAGTGGGAGCAATTAGCTAGAGTAGCTCCGTGCAGAGCATTGTGGACATAGAATATTTGCAAAATACATACGGCTCTGAATATGACAGACCCGTTAACTAAGCTTCTCTCACGAGCAAAACATGATCATACCTTAGTACTCTTTTGGGTGTTAATCACATAGCGATGTGAACTAGCTTATTGACTCTAGTAAACCCTTTGGGTGTTGATCACATGATGATGTGAACTATGGGTATTAAACACATGCAGATGTGAATATTGGTGTTAAATCACATAACGATGTGAACTAGATTATTGACTCTAGTGCAAGTGAGAGACTGAAGGAAATATGCCCTAGAGGCAATAATAAAGTTATTATTTATTTCCTTATTTCATGATAAATGTTTATTATTCATGCTAGAATTGTATTAACCGGAAACATGATACATGTGTGAATACATAGACAAACATATAGTCACTAGTATGCCTCTACTTGACTAGCTCATTAATCAAAGATGGTTATGTTTCCTAACCATAGACATGTGTTGTCATTTGATTAATGGGATCACATCATTAGGAGAATGATGTGATTGACATGACCCATTCCGTTAGCCTAGCACTTGATCGTTTAGTATGTTGCTATTGCTTTCTTCATGACTTATACATGTTCCTGTAACTATGAGATTATGCCACTCCCGTTTATCGGAGGAACACTTTGGGTGCTACCAAACGTCACAACGTAACTGGGTGATTATAAAGGAGTACTACAGGTGTCTCCAAAGGTACATGTTGGGTTGGCGTATTTCGAGATTAGGTTTTGTCACTCCGATTGTCGGAGAGGTATCTCTGGGCCCTCTCGGTAATGCACATCACTATAAGCCTTGCAAGCAATGTGACTAATAAGTTAGTTGCGGGATGATGCATTATGTAACGAGTAAAGAGACTTGCCGGTAACGAGATTGAACTAGGTATTGGATACCGACGATCGAATCTCGAGCAAGTAACATACCGATGACAAAGGGAACAAAGTATGTTGTTATGCGGTTTGACCGATAAAGATCTTCGTAGAATATGTAGGAGCCAATATGGGCATCCAGGTTCCGCTATTGGTTATTGACCAAGAATAGTTCTAGGTCATGTCTACATAGTTCTCGAACCCGTAGGGTCCGCACGCTTCAGGTTTCGATGACAGTTATATTATGAGTTTATGAGTTTTGATGTACCGAAGGAGTTCGGAGTCCCGGATGAGATCGGGGACATGACGAGGAGTCTCGAAATGGTCGAGACATAAAGATCGATATATTGGACGACTATATTCGGAGTTCGGAAAGGTTCCGAGTGATTCGGTTATTTTTCGGAGTACCAGAGAGTTACGGGAATTCGCCGGGGAGTATATGGGCCTTATTGGGCCATACGGGAATAGAGGAGAGAGGCCGAAAGGAAGGAGGCGCGCAGCCCCCCTCTGGTCTGAATTGGACAAGGGGTGTGGCCCCCTTTTCCTTCCTCCTCTCCCCCTCTTTCCCCCTTCTCCTACTCCAACAAGGAAGGAGGGAGTCCTACTCCTGATGGGAGTAGGACTCCCCTTGGCGCGCCCCCTCCTAGGGCCGGCCTCCTCCCCCCCCCTTGCTCCTTTATATACGAGGGCAGGGGGCACCTCTAGGGACAACAACACAAGTTGATCTACGGATCATTCCTTAGCCGTGTGCGGTGCCCCCTTCCACCATATTTCACCTCGGTCATATCGTCGCGGAGTTTAGGCGAAGCCCTGCGCCGGTAGAGCATCATCATCGTCACCATGCCGTCGTGCTGACGGAACTCATCCCCGAAGCTTTGCTAGATCGGAGCCCGGGGATCGTCATCGAGCTGAACGTGTGCTGAACTCGGAGGTGCCGTACGTTCGGTACTTGGATTGGTCGGATCATGAAGACGTACGACTACATCAACCGCGTTGTCATAACGCTTCCGCTTACGGTCTACGAGGGTACGTGCACAACACTCTCCCCTCTCGTTGCTATGCCATCACCATGATCTTGCGTGTACGTAGGATTTTTTTTGAAATTACTACGTTCCCCAACAGTGGTATCAGAGCCTAGGTTTTATGCGTTGATGTTATATGCACGAGTAGAACACAAGTGAGTTGTGGGTGATACAAGTCATACTGCTTACCAGCATGTCATACTTTGGTTCAGCGGTATTGTTGGATGAAGCGGCCCGGACCGACATTACGCGTACGCTTACGCGAGACTGGTTTTACCGCCGTGCTATGCACACAGGTGACTAGCGGGTGTCTGTTTCTCCAAATTTAGTTGAACCGAGTGTGGCTACGCCCGGTCCTTGCGAAGGTTAAAATAGCACCAACTTGACGAACTATCGTTGTGGTTTTGATGCGTAGGTAAGAACGGTTCTTGCTCAGCCCGTAGCAGCCACGTAAAATTTGCAACAACAAAGTAGAGGACGTCTAACTTGTTTTTGGAGGGCATGTTGTGATGTGATATGGTCAAGACGTGATGAGATATAAGTTGTTGTATGAGATGATCATGTTTTGTTGAAGTTATCGGCAACTGGCAGAATCCCTATGGTTGTCTCTTTGTTGCATAGGATGCAAGTGCCAAATAATTGCTTTACTTTATCGCTATGCGATAGCAATAGTTGCAAGAGCAATAGTTGGTGAGACGACCATGTAACGACACATTGATATAGATCAAGATGATGAAGATCATGGTGTCGTGCTGGTAACGATAAAGATCATGACAGTACTTTGGAGATGGAGATCAAAGGCGCAAGATGATCATGGCCATATCATGCCACATATTTTGATTGCATATGATGTTTATCTCTTATAGATCTTATTCTGTTTTGTTTGATGGTAGCATTTTAAGATGATCTCTCACTAATTATCAAGAAGTGTTCTCCCTGAGTATGCACCGTTGCGAAAGTTCTTCGTGCTGAGACACCACGTGATGATCGGGTGTGATAGGCTCTACGTTCAAATACAACGGGTGCAAAATAGTTGCACACGCGGAATACTCAGGTTAAACTTGACGAGCCTAGCATATACAGATATGGCCTCAGAACACGGAGACTGAAAGGTCGAGCGTGAATCATATAGTAGATATGATCAACATATTGATGTTCACCGTTGAAACTACTCCATCTCACGTGACGATCGGACATGGTGTAGTTGACATGGATCACGTAATCACTTAGAGGATTAGAGGGATGTCTATCTAAGTGGGAGTTCTTAAGTAATATGATTAATTGAACTTAAATTTATCATGAACTTAGTCCTGGTAGTATTTTGCAAATTATGTTGTAGATCAATAGCTTGCGTTGTTGCTTTCATATGTTTATTTTGATATGTTCCTAGAGAAAATTGTGTTGAAAGATGTTAGTAGCAATGATGCGGATTGGATCCGTGATCTGAGGTTTATCCTCATTGCTGCACAGAAGAATTATGTCCTTAATGCACCGCTAGGTGACAGACCTATTGCAGGAGCAGACGCAGACATTATGAACGTTTGGCTAGCTCAATATGATGACTACTTGATAGTTTAGTGCACCATGCTTAACGGCTTAGAATCGGGACTTCAAAGATGTTTTGAACGTCATGGACCATATGAGATGTTCCAGGAATTGAAGTTAATATTTCAAGCAAATACCCGAGTTGAGAGATATGAAGTCTCCAACAAGTTCTATAGCAAAAAGATGGAGGAGAATCGCTCAACTAGTAAGCATGTGCTTAGATTGTCTAGGTACTTCAATCACTTGAATCAAGTGGGAGTTAATCTTCCAGATAAGATACTGATTGACAGAATTCTCTAGTCACCATCACTAAGTTACTAGAACTTCGTGATGAACTATAGTATGCAAGGGATGACGAAAACAATTCCCGAGCTCTTCGTGATGTTGAAATCGATGAAGGTAGAAATCAAGAAAGAGCATCAAGTGTTGATGATTGACAAGACCACTAGTTTCAAGAAAAGGGCAAAGGAAAAGAAAGGGAACTTCAAGTAGAATGGCAAGCAAGTAGTCACTCCCATGAAGAAGCCCAAAGCTGGACCAAAGCCTGAAACTCAGTGCTTACACTGCAAAGGAAATGGTCACTGGAAGCGGAAATGCCCCGAATATTTGGTGGATAAGAAGGATGGCAAAGTGAACAAGGGTATATTTGATATATAGGTTATTGATGTGTACCTTACTAGTGTTTATAGTAGCTCCTGAGTATTTGATACTTGTTCGGTTGCTAAGATTAGTAACTCGAAACAGGACTTACAGAATAAACAGAGACTAGTTGAAGGGGAAGTGACGACGAGTGTTGGAAGTAGTTCCAAGATTGATATGATCATCATCGCACACTCCCTATACTTTCGGGGTTAGTGTTAAACCTAAATAAATGTTATTTGGCGTTTGCGTTGAGCATGAATATGATTTGATCATGTTTATTGCAATACGGTTATTCATTTAAAGTCAGAGAATAATTGTTATTATGTTTACATGAATAAGACCTTTGATGGTTATACACCCAATGAAAATAGTTTGTTGCATCTCGATCGTAGTGATACACATATTCATAATATTGATGCCAAAAGAAGCAAAGTTAATGATGATAGTGCAACTTATTTGTGACACTGCCGTTTGGGTCATATCGGTGTAAAGTGCATGAAGAAACTCCATAAAGATGGATTTTTGGAATCACTTGGTTATGAATCATTTGATGCTTACGAACCGTGCCTTTTGGGCAAGATGACTAAAACTCCGTTCTCTGGAACAATGGAACGAGCTACTGACTTATTGGAAATAATACATACTGATGTATGCGATCCGATGAGTGTTAAGGCTCGTGGCAAGTATCGTTATTTTCTAACCTTCACAAATGATTTGAGCAGATATGGGTATATCTACTTGATGAAACATAAGTCTGAAATAGTTGAAAAGTTCAAAGAATTTCAGAGTGAAGTGGAAAAATCATCGTAACAAGAAAAATAAAGTTTCTACGATCTGATCGTGGAGACGAATATTTGAAACAATGTGAAATAGTTTCGCAACTCACGCCATCTGGAACACCACAATGTAATTGTGTGTCCGAACGTCGTAATCGTACTTTACTAGATATGGTGCAATCTATGATGTCTCTTACTGATTTACCACTATTGTTTTGGGGTTATGCATTAGAGACAACTACATTCACGTTAAAAAGGGCACCATCAAAATCCGTTGAGACGACGCCTTATGAACTGTGGTTTGGTGAGAAACCAAAGTTGTCATTTCTTAAAAGTTTGGGGCTGCGATGCTTATGTGAAAAAGTTTCAACCTGATAAGCTCGAACCAAAATCGGAGAAGTGCGTCTTCATAGAATACCCAAAGGAAACTGTTGGGTACACCTTCTATCACAGATCCGAAGGCAAAACATTCGTTGCTAAGAATGGATCCTTTCTAGAGATGGAGTTTCTCTCGAAAGAAGTGAGTGGGAGGAAAGTAGAACTTGATAAGGTAATTGTACCTTCTCCCAAATTGGAAAGTAGCTCATCACAGAAATCAGTTCTAGTGACGCCTACACCGATTAGTGAGGAAGTTAATGATGATGATCATGAAACTTCGGATCAAGTTACTACAGAAACTCGTAGGTCTTCTAGAGTATGGTCCGCACCAGAGTGGTACGGTAATCCTGTTCTGGAAGTCATGTTACTAGACCATGATGTACCTACGAACTATGAGGAAGCGATGATGAGCCCAGATTCCGCAAAATGGCTTGAGGCCATGAGATCTGAGATAAGATCCATGTATGAAAACAAAGTATGGACTTTGATTGACTTGCCCAATGATCAGCAAGACATTGAGATTAAATGGATCTTCAAGAGGAAGACGGACGCTGATAGTGTTACTATCTACAAAGCTATAATTGTCGCAAAAGGTTTTCGACAAGTTCAAGGTGTTGACTACGATGAGAGTTTTTCACTCGTATCTATGCTTAAGACTGTCTGAATCATGTTAGCAATTGCCGCATTTTATGAAATCTGGCAAATGGATAAACAAAACTGCATTCCTTAATGGTTTTCTTAAAGAAGAGTTGTATATGATGCAACCAGAAGGTTTTGTCAATCCTAAAGGTGCTAACAAATTGTGCAAGCTCCAGCGATCCATCTATGGACTGGTGCAAGCATCTCGGAGTTGGAATATATGCTTTGATGAGTTGATCAAAGCATATGGTTTTATATAGACTTTTGAAGAAGCCTGTATTTGCAAGAAAGTGAGTGGGAGCTCTGTAGCATTTCTAATATTATATGTGGATGACATATTGTTAATTGGAAATGATATGGAAATTATGGATAGCATGAAAGGATACTTGAATAAAAGTTTTTCAAAGCAAGACCTCGGTGAAGCTACTTACACATTGAGCATCAAGATCTATATAGATAGATCAAGACGCTTGATAAGATTTTTCAATGAGTACATACCTTGATAAATTTTTGAAATAGTTCAAAGTGGAACAGTCAAAAAAGGAGTTCTTGCCTGTGTTACAAGGTGTGAAGTTGAGTAAGACTCAAGACCCGGCCATTGCAGAAAATAGAAAGAGAATGAGAAGTCATTCCCTATGCCTCAGTCATAGGTTCTATAAAGTATGCTATGCTGTGAACCAGACCTATTGTATACCTTGCTCTGTGTTTGGCAAAGGAATACAATTTTGATCTAATAAGTAGATCACTGGACATGGGTCAAGAATATCCTTAGTGAGGACTAAGGAGATGTTTCTCGATTATGGAGATGATAAAAGAGAGCGTCGTAAAAGTTACAATGATGCAAGCTTTTACACCAATGCAGATGACTCTAAGTCTCAATCTGGATACATATTGAAAGTGGGAGCAATTAGCTAGAGTAGCTCCGTGCAGAGCATTGTGGACATAGAATATTTGCAAAATACATACAGCTCTGAATATGACAGACCCGTTGACTAAGCTTCTCTCACGAGCAAAACATGATCATACCTTAGTACTCTTTTGGGTGTTAATCACATAGAGATGTGAACTAGATTATTGACTCTAGTAAACCCTTTGGGTGTTGATCACATGATTATGTGAACTATGGGTATTAAACACATGCAGATGTGAATATTGGTGTTAAATCACATAACAATGTGAACTAGATTATTGACTCTAGTGCAAGTGGGAGACTGAAGGAAATATGCCCTAGAGGCAATCATAAAGTTATTATTTATTTCCTTATTTCGTGATAAATGTTTATTATTCATGCTAGAATTGTATTAACCGGAAACATGATACATGTGTGAATACATAGACAAACATATAGTCACTAGTATGCCTCTACTTGACTAGCTCATTAATCAAAGATGGTTATGTTTCCTAACCATAGACATGTGTTGTCATTTGATTAATGGGATCACATCATTAGGAGAATGATGTGATTGACATGACCCATTCCGTTAGCCTAGCACTTGATCGTTTAGTATGTTGCTATTGCTTTCTTCATGACTTATACATGTTCCTGTAACTATGAGATTATGCCACTCCCGTTTACCGGAGGAACACTTTGGGTGCTACCAAACGTCACAACGTAACTGGGTGATTATAAAGGAGTACTACAGGTGTCTCCAAAGGTACATGTTGGGTTGGCGTATTTCGAGATTAGGTTTTGTCACTCCGATTGTCGGAGAGGTATCTCTGGGCCCTCTCGGTAATGCACATCACTATAAGCCTTGCAAGCAATGTGACTAATAAGTTAGTTGCGGGATGATGCATTATGTAACGAGTAAAGAGACTTGCCGGTAACGAGATTGAACTAGGTATTGGATACCGACAATCGAACCTCGGGCAAGTAACATACCGATGACAAAGGGAACAAAGTATGTTGTTATGCGGTTTGACCGATAAAGATCTTCGTAGAATATGTAGGAGCCAATATGGGCATCCAGGTTCCGCTATTGGTTATTGACCAAGAATAGTTCTAGGTCATGTCTACATAGTTCTCGAACCCCTAGGGTCCGCACGCTTGAGGTTTCGATGACAGTTATATTATGAGTTTATGAGTTACCGAAGGAGTTCGGAGTCCCGGATGAGATCAGGGACAGGACGAGGAGTCTCAAAATGGTCGAGACATAAAGATCGATATATTGGACGACTATATTCGGAGTTCGGAAAGGTTCCGAGTGATTCGGGTATTTTTCAGAGTACCGGATTGTTACGGGAATTCGCCGGGAGTATATGGGCCTTATTGGGCCATACGGAAATAGAGGAGAGAGGCCGAAAGGAAGGAGGCGCGCAGCCCCCCTCTGGTCCGAATTGGACAAGGGGTACGGCCCCCTTTTCCTTCCTCCTCTCCCCCTCTTTCCCCCTTCTCCTACTCCAACAAGGAAGGAGGGAGTCCTACTCCCGATGGGAGTAGGACTCCCCTTGGAGCGCCCCCTCCTAGGGCCGGCCTCCTCCCCCCCTTGCTCCTTTATATACGGGGCAGGGGGCACCTCTAGGGACAACGACACAAGTTGATCTACGGATCGTTCCTCAGCCGTGTGCGGTGCCCCCCTCCACCATATTCCACCTCGGTCATATCGTCGTGGAGTTTAGGCGAAGTTCTGCGCGGGTAGAGCATCATCATCGTCACCACGCCGTCGTGCTGACGGAACTCATCCCCGAAGCTTTGCTGGATCGGAGCCCGGGGATCGTCATCGAGCTGAACGTGTGCTGAACTCGGAGGTGCCGTACGTTCGGTACATGGATCGGTCGGATCGTGAAGACGTACGACTACATCAACCGCGTGTCATAACGCTTCCGCTTACGGTCTACAAGGGTACGTGGACAACACTCTCCCCTCTTGTTGCTATGCCATCACCATGATCTTGCGTGTACGTAGGAATTTTTTTTGAAATTACTACGTTCCCCAACAATAAGATTTATCATAAATATCAAATAGGAACTGGGAGAATTACGCGTACAGTTATATTTAAACCTCTGCACAAAGGAATCGGTCAATTATAGTACCGCGGACACTTATCTTGTAAGAAGTCCTCCAACTCGGCATTACGCACATATGCGTCAAATTCCTCCTTACAGCCGGCTTTGACCATAAAATCATCGGATGGCCACTCACAAGCTCGTACATCAGCGTTCCTCGGCAATTCAACATATTGCTCACGTATAGCAATCCTGGGCCCTTTCTTCACCAAGGAACCACCTTGATACATTCTCCTAAGCATATTTCTTTTTCTGAAATAATTCTGAAATTTTAGTAACTTCAAAATAAAAGTGAATAAAACTAAACAAGATTGGTAGCAACTACTCCTACAAGTGCCTAGAGCCTATATCATGCATTAGAAATGCTTGGAACCTCATAAATTTAACATGAAGCTGAAGAACAGGGTCACCAAGACAGCAAGGATTTGCAATGAATAAAGCACTAGAACAAAAACTAATTGGACCAATGGAGGAGTCACATACCAAGCAACAATCTCCCAAAGCAGTTTTGTGAATGGAGCTTTGAGCAAGGAGATCGAAAATCGCAGCAAAACAAGCTAGAACTCGTGCTTGAGCTGGATGGGGATTTTTTTGGTAGAATATGGAGTGTGTGGGTGCTGGCATAAGTGGAGGGGGGCTACCAGGGGCCCACAAGACAGGGGGCGCGCCCTATAGGGGGGGGCGCCCTCCACTCTCGTGGTCTGGTGCTTGCCTCTCCTACAGTGATTTCAGTGCCTAAAATCCTCAAATAATCCATAAAAAATCATACTAAATTTGCAGGGCATTTGGAGCACTTTTATTTTCGGGATATTTTTTATTGCATGGATAATTCAGAAAACAGACGGATAATACTATTTTTGTTTTATTTATTTTAAATAACATAAAGTAAAAAGAAAGTACAGAAGGTTGTGCGTTCTAGTTTCATCCATCTCATGATCATCAAAATGAATCCACTAACAAGGTTGATCAAGTCTTGTTAATAAACTCATTCCGAATAACTCGGAACTGGAGAAATTTTGAAGTGACACTAAGTTACCTCAACGGGGATATGAAAATCCCCAACAATAAGAATATCATACTTTTTCTTGACAGTAGGGAGAGGAAATTCAAAACCTCCAATAATAATTGATGGAATTTTCTCAATAGTATTTATGCTATGAACTTGGATTTGTTTCCTCGGAAAATGTACTGTATGCTCATTTAACATGAAAGGTGACATGGCCCTTGTTGCAATCAATAACAGCTCCTGCAGTATTTAAAAAGGGTCTACCAAGAATAATAGACATACTATCGTCCTCGGGAATATCAAGAATAACAAAGTCTATTAAGATACTAACATTTGCAACAACAACAACATGCACGTCGTCACAAATGCCGACAGGTATAGCAGTTGATTTGTCAGCCATTTGCAAAGATATCTCAGTAGGTGTCGACTTACTTAATTCAAGTCTACGGTACAAGGAAAGAGGTATAACACTAACACCGGCTCCTAAATCACATAAAGCAGTTTTAACATAATTTCTTTTAATAGAGCAAGGTATAGTGGGTACTCCGGGATCACCAAGTTTCTTAGGTATTCCACCCTTAAAGGTATAGTTGGCAAGCATGATGGAAATCTCAGTTTCAGGTATTTTCCTCTTATTAGTGATGATATCTTTCATATATGTAGCATAAGGGTTTGTTTTAAGTATATCAGTTAAACGCATGCGTAATAAAATAGGTCTAATCATTTCAGCAAAACGCTCAAAGTCCTCATCATCCTTTGTCTTGGATGGTTTAGGAGGAAAGGGCATTGGTTTCTGAACCCATGGTTCTCTTTCTCTACCATGCTTCCTAGCAACAAAATCTCTCTTATCATAATGTTGGTTTCTTGGTTGTGGGTTATCAAGACCAACCGCAGGTTCAATTTCTATATCATTGTTATTACTAGGTTGAGCATCTACATGAATATCATTATTAGCATTATCATCAGGTTCATGTTCATCTCCGAATTGTGTTTCAGCATCAGAGATAGAATTATTATTAGGATTCTCAGGTATTTCTCCATTAGGTTCACTAGAAGTTTGCAAAGTCCTATCATTCTTATTTTTCTTCTTCTTGGAAGAACTAGGAGCATCTAGATTATTATTCTGAGAATCTTGTTCAATTCTTTTAGGGTGGCCTTCAGGATACAAAGGTTCCTGAGTCATTCTACCAGTTCTAGTAGCCACTCTAACAGCAAAGTCATTTTTATTATTTAATTCAGCAAGCAATTCATTCTGAGCCATAAGTACTTGTTCAGCTTGAGTAGCAACCATGGAAGCATGTTTACTAGTGAGTTTAAGTTCACCTTTAACTCTAGCTACATAATCATTCAAGCGTACTATCATATAAGCATTATTCTTCAATTGTCTACCAACGTAATCATTGAAATTTTCTTGTCTATTCATGAAATCATCAAATTCATCTAAGCAAGGGCTATGAAATTTAGTAGATGGGATTTCATCTTTATCACATCTATAGAGAGAATTTACCTTTACTACCTGTGTCGGTTTATCAAGACAATGTGTTTCTTCAACAGGCGGTATATTAAGAACATGTATTTCTTCAATAGGAGGTAAATTCTTAACGTCTTCAGCTTTAATACCTTTCTCTTTCATTGATTTCTTTGCCTCTTGCATATCTTCAGGACTGAGAAATAGAACGCCTCTCTTCTTTGGAGTGGGTTTAGGAACAGGCTCAGGAGTTGGCTCAATTGGTTCAGGAATTTCCTCCGAAATTGGTTGAGGGAGAGTCCAATTATTTTCATTAGTCAACATATTATTCAATAGTAACTCAGCTTCATCGACTGTTCTTTCCCTAAAAACACAACCAGCACAACTATCCAAGTAGTCCTTGGAAGCATCGGTTAGTCCATTATAGAAGATATCAAGTATTTCATTTTTCTTAAGTGGATGATCAGGTAAAGCATTAAGTAACCGGAGAAGCCTCCCCCAAGCTTGTGGGAGACTCTCTTCTTTGATTTGCACAAAATTATATATTTCCCGTAAGGCAACTTGTTTCTTATGAGCAGGGAAATATTTAGCAGAGAAGTAATAAATCATATCCTAGGGACTACGCACACAACCAGGAGCAAGATAATTATACCAAGTCTTAGAATCGCCCTTTAATGAGAACGGAAATATCTTAAGGATATAAAAGTAGCGAGATGTATTATCATGAGTAAACAGGGTAGCTATATCATTCAACTTGGTAAGATGTGCCACAACAGTTTCAGATTCAAGGCCATAAAAAGGATCGGATTCTACGAAAGTAATAATTTCAGGATCAACAGAGAACTCATAATCCTTATCAGTAATACAGATAGGTGAAGTAGCAAAGCAGGGTCAGGTTTCATTCTAGCATTAAGAGATTGCTGCTTCCATTTAGCTAATAGTTTCTTAAGATCATATCTATCTTTGCAGGCAAAAATAGCTTCGGCAGCTTCTTTATTCATAACATAACCCTCAGGAACAACAGGCAATTCGTAATCATTCGGAGAACCTTCATCATCACTATCATCCATAATAGCATCTTCAATAATTTCATTCTCTCTAGCCCTAGCAAGTTGTTCATAAAGAAATTCACCTAATGGCATAGTAGTAACACGCACAGAAGTAGTTTCATCATAAGTATCATGCAAAGCAGAAGTGGCATCGTCGATAACATGGGACATATCAGAATTCATAGCAATAGTAGGTTTAGGTGTCGCAAGCTTATTAATAACAGAAGGAGAATCTAGTGCAGAGCTAGATGGCAGTTCCTTACCTCCCCTCGTAGTTGAGGGATAGATCTTGGTTTTAGAGTCCTTCAAATTCTTCATATTGATCAACAGATATAAATCCCAAGTGACTCAGAGAATAGAGCTATGCTCCCCAGCAACGGCGCCAGAAATTAGTCTTGATGACCCACAAGTGTAGGGGGTCGCAACAGCTTTCGAGGGTAAAGTATTCAACCCAAATTTATTGATTCGACACAAGGGGAGCCAAAGAATATTCTTGAGTATTAGCAGTTGAGTTGTCAATTCAACCACACCTGCATAACTTAGTATCTGCAGCAAGGTATTTAGTAGCAAAGTAATATGATAGTAATGGTAACGGTGGTAAAAGGTAAAGATAGTAATAGCAATATTTTTGGTGTTTTGTAGTGATTGTAACAGTAGTAACGGAAAAGTAAATAAGCGAAGCACAATATATGAAAAGCTCGTAGGCAATGGATCAGTGATGGATAATTATGTCGGATGCGATTCCTCATGCAATAGCTATAACATAGGGTGACACAAAACTAGATCCAATTCATCAATGTAATGTAGGCATGTATTCCGAATATAGTCATACGTGCTTATGGAAAAGAACTTGCATGACATCTTTTGTCCTACCCTCCCGTGGCAGTGGGGTCCTAGTGGAAACTAAGGGATATTAAGGCCTCCTTTTAATAGAGAATCGGACCAAAGCATTAACACATGGTGAATACATGAACTCCTCAAACTACGGTCATCACCGAGAAGTATCCCGATTATTGTCACTTAGGGGTTGTCGGATCATAACACATAATAGGTGACTATAGACTTGCAAGATAGGATCAAGAACACACATATATTGATGAAAACATAATAGGTTCAGATCTGAAATCATGGCACTCGGGCCCTAGTGACAAGCATTAAGCATAGCAAAGTCATAGCAACATCAATCTCAGAACATAGTGGATATTAGGGATCAAGCTCTAACAAAACTAACTTGATTACATGATAAATCTCATCCAAACCATCACCGTCCAGCAAGCCTACGATGGAATTACTCACGCACGGCGGTGAGCATCATGAAATTGGTGATGAAGGATGGTTGATGATGACGACAGTGACGAATCCCCCTCTCCGGAGCCCCGAACGGACTCCACATCAGCCCTCCCGAGAGAGATTAGGGCTTGGCGACGGCTCCGTATTGTAAAACACGATGAAACTTTCTCTGATTTTTTTCTCCGTGAGACAGAATATATGGAGTTGCAGTTGAGGTCGGCGGAGCCTCAGGGAGCCCACGAGATAGGGGGGCGCGCCCCCCACCCTCGTGGACAGGGTGTGGGCCCCTTGGTCGTCATCTTTTGCGAGGATTTTTTATATTTTCTAAAACTTGTCTCCGAGGATTTTCAGGTCATTCCGTGAACTTTTGTTTTCTACACATGAAACAACATCATGGTAATTCTGCTGAAAACAACGTCAATCCGGTTAGTTTCATTCAAATCATGCAAGTTAGAGTCCAAGACAAGGGCAAAAGTGTTTGGAAAAGTAGATACGTTGGAGACGTATCAATGAACAGGACCCCGATCGATCGAGCTGGTTGGGGCTGGATGAATAGGACACCGTGGAGGGCTGGATGAACAAGACGACCCCGTGGAGGCCTTGTTGAACAGTAGCTAGTGGAGGGCTGGATGAACAGTAGCCCATGGAGGGGTGGTTGAACAGGAGCCCGTGGAGAGGGCTAGTTGAATAGTAGCCAGTGGAGTAGCGCATGGTGGAGGCTGGATGAACAGTCACAGGTGGAGGCTGGAGGAGCTCGACGGTGGATGGACAGTAGCCCGTGGAGGCTGGAGGAGGTCGACGGTGGAGATGAACAGTATCCCGTGAGTCCCATTTTGCGGTATGCCACACCCCTCTCGATGAATAGGACCCCCGTTTCGACCGTACAGCTCCAACACAAGTCCGTTTCCTTCATTTTGCGGTACGCCACACCCCTCCCGATCAACAGGACCCCGTTTCGACCGTAGGAAGTCCAACATAAGTCTATTTCCTCCGCTTTGCGGTACGCCAGACCCATCTCGATAAACAAGATCCCGTTTCTAATGTGGTCGATCGAACACAAGGCCGTTTCCTCCGTTGTGCAGTATTGCAAGCCTCATTTCCATCGGCTGTTACATCCAAGCCAGTTGGCTCCCACGCATTCTGTTGCCTCCCGATTAACATGATGCATTCCGTTGCCTCCCCATGAACACGACGATGACGCAGTTTCTCCATTCTGACCCAGCCATGTACACGAGCCCTGGCCGTACATATGCGCGAGTAGGCATTCCAGACCCCGCCCATATGTACGTACGTGGTTGTATTTACTTTCTTGCACCCTAGCCGCTGTACGTACGTGTACATGCTACGTACGCGCCTATACTACGACACGTGCGCACCTCTACATCGACTAGTATGTACGTACACATTCGCGACCAGAATGACAATGCTACATACGCTTCGACCAGGTGGGTCCCGACTGTCAGGCACTTCCTTGCGTGCGAAGATGTAGCTGGTGGGTCCTAGCAGTCAGGGGGTGAATCGTTTTTTTTGCCAAGACGCACTTCCTTGCATGCGAAGATGTAGCTGGTGGGTCCCAGCAGTTAGGGGGAAACGTTTTTTTATGAAATACGGTGGCCCGTACGGTGGGTCACTGCTATCAGGTGGAGGAATAATTATTTTGCGCGTAATAAGGAGGCACTTCCTTGCGGCCGCCGTGGACCCAGTTGTTAGCCTCTCCATCTATAGAACTCTTCCGATGGAAGTCGTTCCTTGACCACGTTGATCACACCGCACCGAGAGCACCAGGGCGGTGGACGACGCCAAGGCCTAGGAAGGGGATGACGCTGAGCCAGGGAAGACACGACAGTGGAAGCCCGTGCGGAGATGAGTACGACGGTTCACTGGTTCGGCTGCGGTGTGAGGCTACCATCGCCGTAGGGCCTGGCCAGCAGTGGGAGTAGCAGGTGGCGGTGAGGCCTCCGCGGCAGCACAGCCGTCCACGGGAGGCATGAGCAGGCGGCACGACCGGCGCTGCTTGGGGCGGCTGGAGCAAGAAGACCAGAGGTTGAAGTAGCACTACGGCCGTTGGATGAACATCGTACGGTAACTAGAGCTAGAATCATTCATATTGACTAAGTTAACCAAGCCCTCCGTCCCCGTTAACTTAGTAGGCCCACAAGTCAGTATCCCACTATGCTAGGTCCCAGCTAGCAGGGGGCGTATTCATTTTTTTGTGCTTAATAAGGAGGCACTTCCTTGCGTGCGAAGATATAGCTGGTGGGTCCGACCTATTAGCGGGGGGACCGTTTTTTTCATGAAATACAGAGGCCCTTCCGGTGGGTCCCAGATGTCAGCTGAGGAATCATTATTTTGCGCGTAATAAGGAGGCATTTCCTTATGTGCGGCCGCGGACCCAGCTGGCAGCCTCTCCACATACAGTCCACGTCCGATGGAAGTCGTTCCCTGACCACATTGACCATGCCGCGCCGAGAGCACTAGGGCAGTGGATGATGGCGAGGCCTAGGAAGGGGACGACGCAGAGCCGGGGAAGACGCGGCAGTGGATGCCCACATGGAGAGGAGTATGAGGGTTCACTAGTTCGGCTGCGGTGTGAGGCTGCCGTCGCTGCAGGGCCTGGCTAGCAGTGGGAGTAGTAGGGGGTGGTGAGGCCTCAACGGCAGCACAACTGGCCACTGGAGGCAGGAGCAGGCGGTCTCGTCGGCGCTGGTTTGGGTGGCTGGTGCAAGAAGAGCAGCGATTGAAGAAGCAGCAGGACTATTCGATTCAAATCCAATGGTTACTGCTGCTAGAATCATTTGTTGACTAAGTTGACAAGCCTTGCGTACGCGTCAACTTAGTAGGCCCACGGGTCAGCCTCCCAATCGGTGTGCCCCAAATGTCAGTGGGAGGAATCATTTTTTTCACGTAATAAGGAGGCATTTGATTGCGTGCGGCCAGGCCAGCGGAGGGAGTAGGGTGGGCCAGGGAAGCCTGCGCGGCATCACAGCGGGCCACAAGATGAGGGAGAAGGCAGTCCCGCCGGCGCTAGTTTAGGCGGCTGGAGCAGGAAGATCAGAGATTGAAGAAGCACGTCGGCCGTTGGATGGACATCCAACAGTCACTGCTGCTAGAATCGTGTGTTGACTGACAAATCCTTGCGTAAACAAGTCATCCTCGAAATCTGTGGCGTGTATAACCCATTTGCTATTATTTTTATATTTTTTACTCATTTTCTAATTCATATGGAATTTGTTGCAGCCCGTTTTCCATTTTTAGAATTACTGCCCATTTTTTGGTCAGTACCAGGGTTAAAAAAATTAACTAAGTATGTGTGAAGTTTTGAAAATTCGCAAATTTTTGCTAGGGAACAAAATATTCTTAATCCAAAAATTAGTAGCCATACTAAAACAAAATTAAAAATAAATTAGTACTATGTCATGTTAAATCCAATGAAATACTCCCTCTGTCCCAAGATTCTTGTCTTAGATTTGTCTAAAGACAGATGTATCAAGTCACGTTTTGGTATTAGATATATCTGTATCTAGAATAATCTAAGACAAGAATTTTGGGATGGAGGGAGTATAAAATATCAGTGAAGAACAAAAACAAAAAAAGAAACTAATATCCCATTTGCTATAGCTTTTTTGGAATTTTCAACCCCTTTGATATTACTTTTAACAAACACTGACCATACTCTTTGGCCAGGCCGGAATGCATCCCTCCTTGTCTTAAAAGATTTGCAGCCCAGTAAGTCGGAGAAAACAAATAGGCCTATCTTGGGTATTCTTCAAAAAGAAATATTGGGCTACATATTTTCCCAAAGAAAAAACTGCTGGGCTGGTCATGTTGTTAGACGGGCCATAGAGACCGCGCAACCCAGTTTATAGCCTGCTCTTCCGAATTACTACTCAAAAAAACTTGTGCAATTATATCGTTAATTGACTATATGTTCAAAATGATGTGGGTCCTAGATATCAGCAGGGTGGATTAGAGTAAAAAAACGAGGTGTGCATCTGAGTAGTAAAAGAGGCGCTTGCTTGTGTTCAGGAGTGGACCTGGTGGGTCCGTACTGTCATACTCACAACTACAGTGCTCTCCTGATTCACTATGTTGACAGGGACCGTTTCGAAAAAACTATGTTGACAGGGCCGGACGGCGGCGCCACGGTGAGCGCACCAAGGCGGAGGATAAAGTGTTGTTGCCAATGTGCTGGGCTAGGTAGGACATTCTTATTCAAAAATAAAAATGGATCGGAACTATTTACGACATTGACTACGATTTGCATGGGTCCGCTGGTTGCAGGAAGAAAATGCCGGGAGAAAGAAGACTGGTCGCTATCTTTGCCTAAGAATAATATCGACTGAATGTAACGACACTATCATAGGAAATAATATCCTCCTGTTAAATCGTGAATTTAAAGAGCTGGTGCATGACCATTTAGCTTTATTTATTTATTTACTTATTTATGTTTAGGGGACCATGAGCATGTACCTGGGCCGGATTCATGTGAGAGCCTCCCTTCCAGTTAATTATGGGCTCCTCTATTGGGCCTTCATTAGTGGGCTGCATGTTATCAACAAGTGGAAAATGTGTTCCGTACGAAAAATAGTATGCGCTACGTACGGTATGGGGCACTAAAGGATCGAACCATGCAACGACTTCCAAAACATTGTGTTTGTCGTTCTAACAACACATTTATTCAACCAACAGATGAAATATACTACTGATTGTACATTGAAAACAGCAGCAGCAACCAGGGCTGGGGGTGCAACAGAAGCAGTAAGCAGGCTAGAAGAGTGAAGACGCAGTTCTCTCTTCCAAACCAAACATCAACCATCATTACAAAAGGGCTACCAAAAAATAACAAGTGTATGCATCAAACTAAACAAAGATCCTACTACACCAAGTGTACGCATCTAACTAACTGGCTCAGTTAGATGTTACTATTTATTAAGCTGTGGAGATTGGCTGGCGGCTTGAACCAGATGGGTGCCTGATGGGGGGAACTCCACCTAGCAGGTCGAAGTCTGATACTTGCGACCCTCTCTCCTACTTTGGGCTGCAGAGCATGGCGGCACATATCAGAGTATGGTGCATGCAGAGACGCATGGTACACTGTGTACACACAGTTTTGCCTGATGAATGAAACCGCGCTGCCATCATGATCCTTGCCGTCGGTTATCTCCTGGTTAATCGGATAATTCGGTCCGACAAACAGAGAACATGTACCGAGGCTACTTACCAGCCTCCAGTCAAGAAATCCTGAAGGCCCAGAGAAGCTGGGATCCTACTCAAAGACCTTGCAGTGACTGTGATTGTATTCCGTGAAACAACACGTCCGGTACATGCGAACGATTATCAATCGTTCACCGTTGTCTGATCAAGCCAGGAACCACCTGCAACTGCCATGCCGCTTTTCTTTGAGAGGTTCTGGGATTAGGAAGGGTAGGGACACCATGCGGCCTACAACATCATATCAAGTTGGAGTCAAATAAAAAAGGGCTCTTGATGTAGTCAATCTTAAGAGCATCATCTTATGAGCATGAATATTTTTTCAGTAAATGTTGACAGTAATATAAGCAAGCCATCATGATATCATAGGAAAGTAACGTATTGCTGTAAAACCCGTTTGTAGTGATGACTAGAGTAGGTCAGCAATACGTCCAGCCATAGAAGGAGTCGACAGCTTAAATGAAGCCCTTGTGTTCAATGGCATCAGAGAACCATGGAAGATGTATGATCCTGCAATGGACATGCAGATTTATCCACTTACCGCAATGACCTGTCAGATAGGCGAGGCTGCGGTTGAAGAACGGAATTAGCCTAAAGGCTTTATAATTCGCAGATCTTGTGGGCACTTGGCAGATTACAACCTTGAGCAAATCGAACTTGGTATCATGTTGGCTATTGTAAGGCCGCAGTGCCAAAGCAGTGCAGTGTTAATCGAAGGAAGGGGGATCAATCGATGGGTGTAGACCTCCACGAGCATCCAGATGCCGCGACCATCGACGAGCACCATCCAAGACGTGTTCATGCCGACCCAGTACATACCATTAATGTAGTTGAGGGTGATGGGGATCGGATCGCAGTCAAGGGGGTTGATGCTCGCCACCCTACGATCGTTATGCTGCGTGACACGCTGTTTCTGAAGATCGAGCGGCATCAGCAAGCAAGGAGCTGGCTTAAAAAGCTTCGGCCTGAGGGCTTTGAGTAAACGGTACAGCCCCGACGAGCACGGGGCGAGTGGCATGGTACTGAGATTGTCCACACATGAAACAATGAGCTTGATTACCTCTGTGGGGAGCGAATTCCAGTCACTCTTTTGGTGGACGATGCTCGGTTCTTGTTAGTGCTTGGGTTTCGGATGAGCGGGGAGGCGCCTTAGTGGCGATGGAAGATTGTACGAGATTATGTGCGGACAAAGATGGAGAAGCGAATATGTGCTGCGGGAAGTGGATAGGTGATGATGACTACAACACGCTGCTTGACTTACGAGACACATACCAGCAGCGTAGGATCATATTGAAGTCAGTCAACTTGCTTGAGTGATCACAGTACTAGTACTCCCTACAGTACCTACTACTATGCCCTAACTTGCTTGAGTAGAGTAGTAGTGGAGTAGGACTCTACTCTGCTACTAGCACTGGAGGAGTAGTATATTCTAATCTAAAATAGTTACAAACTTCAATGCCCGAGCGTGGAACAACTACGAACCGCCATCGGTGCTAACTCCAATCCCCAGCAAACATTCGCTCGGAGACATGGCAGTTGCAAACGCCCGCGACGCAGTTACAGTATGTGTGTAAGGGTGGCGGTTTTGTCAAATACAATGGCTCAAAAATAGGCCACCGTCGGATGGAAATCTCATGGTTACGTGGGATTCGCCAGGATTGAGCTTGTGCCGAACAATCGCCAGATATCATTACTAAAAAAGGTTAAAACATCCGGGGCTATAACTTGCACCGGCTGACCACTAACAATGATACTAACATAGTTGTAAAATGGTCAAAGACCGTGTCTACGTGGTGTTTGGAATTATATGCAAGAAAATTAGCAAGATGACCGTGCGTTGCACAACACACCATCATCACCAACTCAGTTTTTTCTCTACTCCTAGTCCTATAAAAGACTCAGTTGCTGATGATGGAGGTGTGGAGGCGTGTTCAGCCGGGCGTGCAGCGGACGGCGCAGTACTATTCGATTTGTTATAAAAAACAAAGAAGAGTAGTAGAGATAGAGATAAGAGTAGAGATAGAGACTTAGGGAGGAGCACTATCTACTGCTTCATGTGCTACTCCTGCGCTCCATTCGGCAGCCGCAACGTCCCCTACAGCCACCCCCTCCCGCGCTCCATTCGGTGAGCGCTGTTGAAATTTGGGGAGCGCACTCTCGTGACTGCTGGCAGCCATGACTTCACCGACGACGACTTCTTCCCTGACCTCGGAAACCTCTTCCTCAATGACATGGGCGACAACCTCAACGCCAACGGTGCTACTCCCATTGCATCGTATGTGTTTCTGTCCTTCCTGTTTGAAATCGTGGTAGAATTCATGTTTCTACTCTATATCCTACTAGATTCTATATGTTCATCTACTATGCTAGTCCACATGATTAGTTTAATCTCTGTTATAGCCGTCATGATTTATTTTGTGCTTATTTGATTAAATCTCGTAGTAACTTGCTCATATATTCAACTGGTGCAACGTCCCCTACAGCCACTCCCGTTTCATGGACGACCTGGTCGATGCCTCCAAGGAGCCCTTCGTCTACTACTATGAGTGCCCGATGCCGTTTTGGGGCTTGCCGACGGACATCATGCATCACCTCACGGATGCGTGCAACGGTCACTACTGGCCCTTGGCGGAGAACATCAAGTACAAGACGTGCTACCCATTCACCATGCTGGAGTCACTGGATGTTCACCGCTGCCTGCTAGTCTCGGAGGAGGACGGCAACATCTTCCTCTTGATCGTGGGCACCGGCGAGGCCCGCGCAGGCTGCCGCCCTGTCTCTATAGTGTGCGTCAGGGGCGACGCCGCTGAAGCTGACATTGACACGGGGCCGATGTACGGGTGCATACTCACTATTACTACGCCTCCGAGGTACGTGGGCGGCGACACCGGCTTCATCATGCTGACTAGGACTGTGCAGAGCTGGGACCTTCCCGTCGATGTGGACATGGAAGACGCATGGTATGATTTAACCCCCAACACGGTGCATGGGTACTCCAAGGAGGTTCACCTGGACATACGCATTATGAAGATAAATGTTGATCATTAGTCTTCGCTCAGTGTAATCCGCTGTTTAAGCATGTGGAGACTTCCATGCATGATCTTGCTCTATTGGAGTATCGCACATGAATAAAAGTGTATGCATTTATAGTTTAGTCTAGAATCTTCCTTGTATGAATTTTTACTACAGTACTGGTGAAATGCTTACTATGAACCATTTCTTACATCTCCTCTGCCCCTTCCAAGTCATCCTGATTTAATCCCTCCGTCTAGGTATATAAGGGCATGGTCAATACTTAATAGTATAGCCAACTGTTGACTATAAGAAAGTGCCATGTCATCTGTAGCCAACATGTATAACAATTGATACTCAAAAACTATTTCTTAAAGATCATTTCTTGCAAAGCACAATAAGTGTTATTTATTCACAAGTTTTGGATGCGGGTTAAACAGTTGAGCGCTTTTGTTTGCAAAAGATACCTTTTTATCTATTTCACCCGGATGTTTGTGAGGTCTAGAGATGAAATAATATCCGAAGAAACCTATCGATACCCGTTACACATGAGATGACCCCCACATCCTTTGTCAAAATAAACAACTCCCCGATCAATGCATTTCACTCTTCTGTGTAACGCACGGGAACCTTACTACTATAGGTTAGTACGACCAAAAATTGAACTAACATTACATATAGTACGATAAATGCTGATGCATGTCACCTAAAATCATATAATTGAAAACTATGTTCAAATATGAATCCAACGATATAGTTTTTGTTGACAAGCACTAACATTTTGTCAGTTAAATCTTCAGTCAAATTCAATGGGGGACTAATAAACCACGACCGATGTAGCACAAGTGTAGAGGGCGGTGCTGCACGGGAGTCTCACCTCTCACCCCGCTCGTGGCACGGCAGTAAAGCCGTCATATCACAAAACCCAACCACTGCCAGTAATAAGTGGCCTGGTAAAATAAACGGACAAGCAACCATCACATCCCTCCGTCTTTTTTGCATTTCATCTCTCTGCAGATACTTTCTCCGGTTCATCTCGCACACTCGACCCCTAGCTACTACTCCTAGTATCCCTAGCTACTACTCCTAGGGCCAGTTCTTTTGGCGGCTTAAAAAATAAGCCGTCTCTTCCCCAGCTTTTCCCATAAGACTAGTCACAGTGGAGAGTAACATTAAGGCGCCTCACTCATTTATTTGGGCTTCTAAACTACTACTAGTACCTCCATCCTGGTTTATTCGTCACCATTGTAATTTGTGGTAGATTTTGACCAAAGATTTAACTGATAAAATGTTAGTGCATGTGACATGCACAAACATTTCATTAGTTAAATTTATGATCACCATTTGACACATATTACAATGGGGACCAATAAACCAGGACGGAGCTAGTAGTAATGGGATTACTACTAATCTAGAAACCAAAACGAACTTGCCCGTGGTACTCCTACTAGTAGTACTAGTACTCAAGTTGGAATTCCAATTGCACGGCACAACTTGTTAAGCAAAAAATTCGATACAGGGTGTAGGAAGCGGTTTGGGAATTTCCATGCCTTTCCGACCAGTGAGATACTCCGTACAAAGTACGACAGAGAAATAACCACAGAGAAGGAAGCTAAAAGTAAACAATCAAACGAGCATTTTGCATTTGTTTTGCATTGAATCATTTCACAAGCTTGACTAGTGTTGTTTTTCTACATTTACAAAAACCACATCGTAATGTTAAAACGTTCATTTGCATGTACATAAGTAATAGTAGTACTCCCTCCATCTAGGTGTATAAAGTCTTCCCTCCTTCTTAGTCACGGAGCACAACCAAAGACGACTTATTCACCTGGACGGAGGGAGTAGCACAGTCTGCAAGCATATATAGAGAGAGACTGCACAACGATAGTATATAGTAAAGTTTGTGTTATATGCACCTACTTAAAAAATGCGTACGGATACACAAGGTTTCCAAACGTTCCCTCTTACATACTTAATTAAGGATGCTAATAATTCCTGAATGTTTGGGATTTATCATTTGTCCCAAAACTAATGAGATCACCTTACGAAACTAAATTATACTCCTACTAAAAGCCACAGCGCTCGCAGGAGCGCTTGCGGCATGCCACGAGTGCCCTAGTGCGCGGCCGTTTCCCAGCGCACCGACACACCGCCTCTTCCTCAGCCTCGCAACTCGCGAGGTGCTGATTGGCGGCTTGCCGGCGGGCGAGCGCGATCTCACTGGTGTGGTGATCCGGCGCCAACAGGTACTCCTCATCGCTAGAAGCGTGCACCCGGTCCACGTACCGCCAAGCGTAGATGAGGCGCTTGGGCCCGGCTGCACTCAGAGCTTTGGCACGGGCATCCTCCGCCACCCTCATGGCCCTTGCACGAGCCTTCTGCCAAAGAGCCAATTGCTTGGCTCTCTCGAATGCAACATAGACCTGCCAGGCAGCTTGCCCCGCGGCACGCTTCTCTTCCTCGGCCTTCTTCTCCGCCTCTATTTTGGCATGCTCTGCCGGTGGAAAAGCCTCCCACATGGTGACATCCCTTTCTTTCCAAAGCTCCTCAAGGCTGGGGGGGCACGGCGGGCGGCGCGACGTTCTCCTCGTAGCGGGGAGCCGACGCGTCCTCCGACGCGCGTGCTGGCGAGATTAGGAACGACGACACGTCCATGTCAATGTGTCGTGGCGAGGAGTGGAACACCGACGCGTCCTCCTCGACTGGTGGCGGTGAGGAACGGAATGGCGACGCGTGATCGTCTGGGTAGTGCAGCGAGGGGCCCCTAGGGCTTGGGAGGGGCGATGCCATGGTGGTCGACGTGAGAGGGAGGGGGAGGAGATAGCGATGAACGTGAGCATTCTTCCGAATGCCGTGGGAGGCGCATTATTTATAGCGAGCAATGGCACACCTACGTAAGATATGGACTGAGTTGCACCGACTTAACTGCAGGTCTAGTTGCATCACTAACATGTGGGCCAGATCCCTGTTGGGCCCATATGTGAGTGACCCAATGCACCTGCAGTTAAGTAACTGAAGCAGCGTCCCGGAAGATATGTTGCCTGATTAACATAACAGCTACGTGAGCATATTTGTTGGAGTAAATTACGGGGGAGGGAAGGGGTGGAAATATTGCTGGTCACAATGGATTGGACGAGCGTGGGGGGAGGAGAGTCATGCATGCTGATTTTTTCCACATGAGGTGGAGTGGTGGGACCGCCAGAGGGAGAAGGAGAGTCTGGCAGGCATATTGTTTCCACACATGGAGAGGAAAAGATATGGAGATGAACGGGCTTCCTGCAGGTATGGGGAATGGTGCATAATAAGTCATCTTGCATGCCGGGCTAGGTATAGTCTCAAGTCATTAAAAACATACACGCCCCGCACATGTTCATATTTCAAGGTGCACTAAATTATTGCATGTGATGATTAAGGATGGCCATAATGGTGGTATCTTAGCTGGTATCATGCATACGGGAATAGCAAACATGCTGATGTGGCAAAGAATTAAAGAAGAGAGGGGGGTTAGAGTAACTAGTGTTCATGCATGCATTGGTAAACACATTTTTTTGTGAAGAACGACAACATTAGTTGAGTACTTTTTCAGACTACAAAAAATATTCCACTGCCTCTATCTTGCTAAGAGTAGGTGAAATTTTAGAATCGAGCCCTTTAAACTAGAAGGGAGGTAGTAGTACTCTAATAGCTAACCTTGTTTTGATGACAAGATAGGACATGGCACGCACCTGAACGGAGGAACTAGTCTGCATTGTGCATTTAAGTTTTGTTTGAAGTTAATGTACTACTTTGACCAAACTTATAGAAAAATGTATCAACATTCACAATGTCAAATCAATATTGTTATACTCGTTATAAAACGTAGTTCTTATACTCATTATAATCAGAATTGTAGATATTGATATTTTTAGTATAAATTTGGTCAAAAACTTTGCAAATGGTTGATGGAAGTTAAAAGGACCAGAGGGAGTATCATGCATGCGGAGTAGGCAAAATAATTGCTCATTTATAGCCGGTCGAAGTCTCAAAGGGCGCGACCGCGCGAGGGAGGCGAAGGTCCTGGGAGGCGCGCCGGTTGACGGAATTAAGCGAAGTTACATCCACGCGCCGGCATGGCGTGCAAACTGGCAGAAGCTATACCATCAGGCCTATGATAAGGGTCTAGTAGACATGACATCTAGTGGGTCCCGAGAACTCTTTGGGGGCTTGTAGTCGTTTATCCACCGGGCAAGCCGGCAACCCCACGTTGTTCGCACGCCCTATCCGTCCCCGTGTTCTACTAGTATAGTACCTTACAACAGTTTGCTCCCAGTCGTCCCGTCCTTTCACATTACACTAGTTCAACTTCTCCTAACCCTCCTCCAAAATCCATGGCCTCCCAAATCTCCATGGTCTCCGCTGAGTACCAGGTTAGAGCCATCACTTGTGATGAGTTCATCGTCATCTACACACGTGAATCCGCAATGGTAAAAGCATGCCTTGCTCGCTTCCTATGCATGTTCAACAGTTCAATGGATGAGTGGGTCGCTAGGCTAGATGTTGAGTACACCACAGTCCTAGAAAGAGAGAAGATTCTAAGGAGGAAAACAAGAAGAAGCCCGCCGTGATCCAGGTTTGCGTACATAACATGTGCTTGGTCTACCACATATACCATGCCGACATTGAGTGCCAAGATTTTAAGAACTTCCTCAAGGACGAAAGAGTGAAATTCATTACTGTAGACTTTAGGAACGACAGGGATGTCCTGGGTCGGATAGACCTCGTTGTAGGCTAGCCGTTCAATCTCTAGAAGGCAAGCGTGGTGTCCTCCTCTCAGCCTTCAATGTTGACCCTGGCAGCAGCCATGATTGATCCTTCGTATGTTAAACTGAAGAAACCTCACCACGAGTTTCATCATGCATGGGAGTCGAAGACATTAGATGAAGATCACATCCTGTACGCAGCAATGGATGCCTACCTTTGTTTGAATATCTACAAGGGTTGGGTGAAGAAGTAGAGCCCAGTGTCTGGTTCAAGCAAAGAAGTGTCGGCAAAGAGGAAGAGGAAGAGGGACGAGGACGAAGTCGAGTACGTGGACTTGGACTCTGAGTAGGTGGCAGTGTCGTCGCTCATGCTAGTTCAACTACAGTGTCAGGTGGACTAGTTGCTTAGTTTATTTTCAAGGGTGTGTTGTGCTGAGGCCCCAACAGAACTATGTTTATGTTCTTTCTCATTATTTGAACTCTTTAGTGCTTATAGTAGTACTAGTACTATGTCTTACTACTGTTCTTCTTGCAGTTGGTACTACTGCTCGTATCTTCGTGTTCCTACTGTACTTAATATGTTCATACTAGTAGTATAATTTGGGTCAGTCGATTTGTGAAAGAAGTTCGACGGAGCGAAGGAAGAAGACGGCAGAGAAGCTACCCCAGTATCTATATTAGGGTGGCAGGGTGCCCATGATGTATCTTATGAGTGTTGGGTGTGGAATGTAGTTCGCCGGAAAAAATGGATCGTGCCCGGGGTTAAACGGATGGCGGGGGTGGGGGGAGCATGGCGGCGACAGGCGGTTCAAGGGAGGGCGGGGCGGCGGCGGCAGGCGGTTAGGCGTGTGGTGGGCTGAGAAGATGAACGGTGCGTCAATTGCGGAGGTTGAAGAAGCCCTTCTAGCCATCCATGTTGCATCAACCGGCTCACAAGAGTCGACTGACCCAAATTGCTCCTTCAGATTGTAGGATCCATGTGGGATTCAAGGTCTCGAAGGTAGATTCCACGTCTGCACCCGGTTTGCAGGCTCGACGCGTGCGCAACCGGCTTCCGCCATGATAGCCACCATGCGTGCCTCCTCCGCGCGGGCAGAGACGACAATGAAACGCTAGTTACTCCTCTTCGGTGTGCTGGAGCACGCGCTCGTCCTCCTCTTTGTATGCTGCGTGCATAGACGCAGCTCCACCAGCTGCTCGCGTGCTTGGCAGCGCGTCGGCATCGCGAGGAGCGACTGCAGACGACGTGAGCGGTGATGTCTACGAAACAACCTTCTTCTTATAGACGATGTTGGGCCTGCAAGTGCACATGTTTGTAGGACAATAGCAAATTTCCCTCAAGTGGATGACCTAAGGTTTACCAATCCGTAGGAGGCGTAGGATGAAGATGGTCTCTCTCAAGCAACCCTGCAACCAAATAACAAAGAGTCTCTTGTGTCCCCAACACACCCAATACAATGGCAAATTGTATAGGTGCACTAGTTCGGCGAAGAGATGGTGATACAAGTGCAAAATAGATAGTAGATAAAGGTTTTTGTAATCTGAAATAATAAAAACAGCAAGGTAACATGTGGTAATAGTGAGCGTAAACGGTATTGCAATCATAGGAAACAAGGCCTAGGGTTCATACTTTCACTAGTGCAAGTTCTCTCAACAATAATAACATAGATAGATCATATAACAAGCCCTCAACATGCAACAAAGAGTCACTCCAAAGCCACTAATAGCGGAGAACAAACGAAGAGATTATGGTAGGGTACGAAACCACCTCAAAGTTATTCTTTCAGATCGATCTATAAAAGAGTTCGTACTAGAATAACACCTTAAGACACAAATCAACCAAAACCCTAATGTCACCTAGATACTCCATTGTCACCTCAAGTATCTGTGGGCATGATTATACGATATGCATCACACAATCTCAGATTCATCTATTCAACCAATACATAGTACTTCAAAGAGTGCCCCAAAGTTTCTACCGGAGAGTCAAGAACGTGTGCCAACCCCTATGCATAGGTTCATGGGCGGAACCCGCAAGTTGGTCACCAAAACATACATCAAGAGGCACATGATATCCCATTGTCACAACAGATAAGCACGGCAAGACATACATCAAGTGATCTCATAAAACACTCCGTCCGATAAGATAACTTCAAAGGGGAAACTCAATTCATCACAAGTGAGTAGAGGGGGAGAAACATCATAAGATCCAACTA
Source organism: Triticum dicoccoides (assembly GCF_002162155.2). Lineage (NCBI taxonomy): Eukaryota > Viridiplantae > Streptophyta > Magnoliopsida > Poales > Poaceae > Triticum > Triticum dicoccoides. The sequence continues at coordinate 486,428,707 of NC_041387.1, read as the reverse complement.
CAATAGCAAAGCTCGGGATACATCAAGATCGTGCCATAGAGGGAACACGAGAGAGAGAGATCAAACACATAGCTACTGGTACATACCCTCAGCCCCGAGGGTGAACTACTCCCTCCTCGTCATGGAGAGCGCCGGGATGATGAAGATGGCCACCGGTGAAGGATCCCCCTCCGGCAGGGTGCCGGGAAGGGCTCACGAGAGGTTTTTAGTGGCTACAGAGGCTTGCAGCAGCGGAACTCCGGATCTATCTTGATTCCTGAAAGTTTCAGTATTTATAGGAATTATTGGCGTTGGTTTCACGTCAGGGGGATCTCCGGGCCGTCCACGAGACAGGGGGGCGCGCCCCCTAGGGGCGCGCCCTCCTATCTCATGGGTAGCCCGGAGCTCTTCTGGCCCAACTATGATGCTCCGTGGTCTTCTTTTGGTCCATAAAAAATCCTCAAAAATTGGCACGTCATTTGGACTCCGTTTGATATTCCTTTTCTTCAAAATACTGAAACAGGAAATAAAACAGCAATATGGGCTGGGCCTCCGATTAATAGGTTAGTCCCAAAAGTAATATAAAAGTGTATAATAAAGCCCATAATCATTCAAAACAAATAATATAATAGCATGGAACAATAAAAAATTATAGATATGTTGGAGACGTATAAAGCATCCCCAAGCTTAATTCCTTCTCGTCCTCGAGTAGGTAAATGATAAAAACAGAATTTTGGATGTGGAATGCTACCTAGCATGATTCTCAAAGTAATTTCGTTTTATTGTGGCATGAATGTTTAGATCCAAATGATTCAAGATAAAAGCTTATAAAACATAAAAATAATAATGCTTCAAAGCATACTAACAAATGATCATGTCCTATCAAAATAGCTTATCCCTACAAAATCATATAGTTAGGCCATGCTTCATTTTCATTACACAAAATACTCCCATCATGCACAACCCGGATGACGAGCCGAGAAATTGTTTCATATTTTTTAACGCGCTTCAGCTTTTTCAACTCTTACACAATACATGAGCGCAAGCCATGGACATAACACTAGGGTGGTAAAAGATTATGGTTGTGAGGACAAAAAGAGGGAGAAGATAGTCTCACATCAACTAGGCGTATCAACGGGCTATGGAGATGCCCATCAATAGATATCAATGTGAGTGAGTAGGGATTGCCATGCAACGGATGCACTAGAGCTATAAATATATGAAAGCTCAACAAAAGAGACTAAGTGGGTGTGCATCCAACTTGCTTGCTCATGAAGACCTAGGGCACTTTGAGGAAGCCCATCATTGGAATATACAAGCCAAGTTCTATAATGAAAAATCCCACTAGTATATGAAAGTGACAACATAGGAGACTCTCTATCATGAAAATCATGGTGCTATTTTTGAAGCACAAGTGTGGAAAAAGAGATACTAGCATTGTCCCTTCTCTCTTTTTCTCTCATTTTATTTTTTTTCTTTTTCTTTTTCTCTTTTTTTTCTTTGGCCTTCCCTTTTTTTGGCCTTTCTCTTTTTTTTCTTTTTTTTCTTTTTGTAAAGTCCGAAGTCTCATCCCAACTTGTGGGGGAATCATAGTCTTCATCATCCTTTCCTCACTAGGACAATGCTCTAATAATAAAGATCATCACACTTTTATGGATTTACAACTCAAGAATTACAACTCAAAGCTAGAACAAGATATGACTCTATATGAATGCCTCCGGCGGTGTACCGGGATATGCAATGAATCAAGAGTGACATGTATGAAAATTATGAAGGTGGCCTTGCCACAAATACGATGTCAACTACATGATCATGCAAAGAGCAATATGACAAAAGTATGCGTGTCATATGAACGGAATGGTGGAAAGTTGCATGGCAATATATCTTGGAATGGCATGGAAATGCCATAATAGGTAGGTATGGTGGCTGTTTTGAGGAAGGTATATAGTGGGTGTATGGTACCGGCGAAAGTTGCGCGGTACAAGAGAGGCTAGCAAAGTGGAAGGATGAGTGTGCCTATATCCATGGACTCACATTAGTCATAAAGAACTCATATACTTATTTCAAAAGTCTACTTAGCCCTCGAAGCAAAGTACTACTACACATGCCCCAAGAGGGATAGATTGGTAGGAAAAGACCATCGCTCATCCCCGACTGCCACTCATAAGGAAGACAATCAAAAGAGTACCTCATGCAACAAATTTGTCACACAACTTTTACCATACATGCATGCTACGGGACTTGCCAACTTCAACAAAAGTATTTCTCAATTTCATAATTATCCACTAGCATGACCCTAACATTACTACCTTTATATCTCAAAACAATTATCAAGCAACATATTGACCACAGCATCCAATTCACTTCCTATGATAGTTTTTATTCAAATTACCATTCTGTTTAAGACTCTCAAAATAATATAAGTGAAGAATGAGAGTTCATTAATTTCTACAAAATAAAACCACCGCCGTGCTCTAAAAAGATATAAGTGACGTACTAGAGAAAACGATAAACTACTCTGAAAGATATAAGTGAAGATCAATGAGTAGCTAAATAATTATGCAACTATGCAAAGACTCTCTCTCATTAAAGAATTTCAGATCTTGGTATCTTATTAAGAAGCAAGAAAAACAAAATAAAATGACATTGCAAGGATAGCACAACTCATGTGAAGAAGCAAAAACTTAGGCTCAACCGATACTAACCGATGATTGTCGAAGAAGAAAGGTGGGATGCCTACCGGGGCATCCCCAAGATTAGATGCTTGAGAATTCTTGAAATATTATCTTGGGGTGCCTTGGGCATCCCCAAGCTTGAGCTTTTATGTCTCCTTAATTCCTCTCATATCATGGTTTCTCTTCTTTTTATCAAAAGCTTCATTCACAACAAACTCAACAAGAACTCGTGAGATAGGTTAGTATAAACCAATGCAAAATCATAACATCTTCTACTATAACAAATCACTAACATTATTATTCAACATTGAATACTAAATGTCTCTGCATATTTAATACGCCTATCCTCAAATAGAATCATTAAACAAGCAAACATATGCAAACAATGCAACCATAACAGCAATCTGCCAAAACAGTACAGTCTGTAAAGAATGCAAGAGTAACAATACTTCCCTGACTCCAAATATTATTAACTAAAATTCACACTGTAATAAATTTATCAGATCTTAATATGCAAAAATATTCAATGTTATACCATTTTCTGACTTTTCTAGGGAATTTTTGCAACAGTGGTAAACTTTCTGTTTTCAAACAGCAACATGTATATAAGCAAAATAAGCATGGCAAAGGCTATCCTTGACTTTTTTATTGAAACTAAAGATGCAAAACATTATTATAACTAACAGAAAGAAAGAACTAACAAAATAAAATGACGCTCCAAGCAAAACACATATCATGTGGCGAACAAAAATATAGCTCCAAGTAAAGTTACCGATGAACAAAGACGAAAGAGGGGATGCCTTCCGGGGCATCCCCAAGCTTAGGCTCTTGGTTTTCCTTGAATATTACCTTGGGGTGACATGAGCATCCGCAATATTAGGCTCTTGACACTCCTTATTCCATATTCCATCGAATCTTTACCCAAAACTTGAAAACATCAACCACACAAAACTCAACACAAAACTCGTAAGCTCCGTTAGTATAAGAAAATAAAACCACCACTTAGGTACTGTAATGAACTCATTCTAAATTCATATTTGTGTAATATCTACTGTATTACAACTTATCTATGGTTCATACCCTCCGATACTACTCATAGATTCATCAAAATAAGCAAACAACACACAGAAAACAGAATCTGTCAAAAACAGAACAGTCTGTAGTAATCTGTATCAAATGTATACTTCTGGAACCCCAAAAATTATGAAATAAATTGATGGACCTAAGTGATTTGTCTATTAATCATCCGAAAAAAGAATCAACCTAAAATCACTCTCCAGTAAAAAAATGGCAGCTAATCTCGTGAGCGCTAAAGTTTCCATTTTTTACAGCAAGATCACATAAACTTCACCCAAGTCTTCCCAAAGGTTCTACTTGGCACTTTATTGAAACAAAAGCAATAAAACATGATTAATACAGTAGAATAATAATGTGTACATACAAAAACAGTAAGGATAAATATTGGTTGTCTCCCAACAAGCGCTTTTTTAATGCCTTTTTAGCTAGGCATGATGATGACAATGATGCTCACATAAAAGATAAGAATTGAAACATAACGGGAGCATCATGAAGAATATGACTAGCACATTTAAGTCTAACCCACTTCCTATGCATAGGGATTTTGTGAGCAAACAACTTATGGGAACAATAATCAACTAGCATAGGAAGGTAACACAAGCATAGCTTCAAGAATTTAAGAACATAGGGAGGAAACTTGATATTATTGCAATTCCTACAAGCATATGTTCCTCTCTCATAATAATTTTCAGTAGCATGATGAATGAATTCAACAATATAACTAGCACCTAAAGCATTCTTTTCATGATCTAAAAGCATAGAAAATTTACTACTCTCAACATAAGAAAATTTCTTCTCATGAATAGTAGTGGGAGCAAACTCAACAAAATAACTATCATGTGATTGAAAATTAAGATCAAGATGACACGTTTCATGGTTATCATTATTCTTTAAAGCATACGTGTCATCACAATAATCATCATAGATAGGAGGCATGCTTTTATCATAGTAAATTTGCTCATCAAAGCTTGGGGGACAAAAAATATCATCTCCATCAAACATAGCTTCCCCAAGCTTGTGGCTTTGCATATGATTAGCATCATGGGTATTCAGGGAATTCATAGTAACAACATTGCAATCATGCTCATCATTCACATATTTTATGCCAAGCATTCTATGTAATTCTTCTTCTAGCACTTGAGCACAATTTTCCTTTCCATCATTCTCACAAAAGATATTAAAAAGATGAAGCGTATGAGACAAACTTAACTCCATTTTTTTGGTAGTTTTTTTATAAACTAAACTAGTGCTAAAACAAGAAACAAAAAGATTCGATTGCAAGATCTAAAGATATACCTTCAAGCGCTAACCTCCCCGGCAATGGTGCCAGAAAAGAGCTTCATGTCTACTACACAACCTTCTTCTTGTAGACGTTGTTGGGCTTGCAAGTGCACAGGTTTGTAGGACAATAGCAAATTTCCCTCAAGTGGATGACCTAAGGTTTATCAATCTGTAGGAGGCGTAGGATGAAGATGATCTCTCTCAAGCAACCCTGCAACCAAATAACAAAGAGTCTCTTGTGTCCCCAACACACCCAATACAATGCCAAATTGTATAGGTGCACTAGTTCGGCGAAGAGATGGTGATACAAGTGCAAAATAGATAGTAGATAAAGGTTTTTGTAATCTGAAATAATAAAAACAGCAAGGTAACGAGTGGTAAAAGTGAGCGTAAACGGTATTGCAATGATAGGAAACAATGCCTAGGGTTCATACTTTCACTAGTGCAAGTTCTCTCAACAATAATAACATAGATAGATCATATAACAAGACCTCAGCATGCAACAAAGAGTCACTCCAAAGACACTAATAGCGGAGAACAAAGAAGAGACTATGGTAGGGTACAAAACCACCTCAAAGTTATTCTTTCAGATCGATCTATAAAAGAGTTCGTACTAGATAGCACCTTAAGACATAAATCAACCAAAACCCTAATGTCACCTAGATACTCCATTGTCATCTCAAGTATCCGTGGGCATGATTATACGATATGCATCACACAATCTTAGATTCATCTATTCAATCCAACACAAAGTACTTCAAAGAGTGCCCCAAAGTTTCTACCGGAGAGTCATGAACGTGTGCCAACCCCTATGCATAGGTTCATGGGCGGAACCCGCAAGTTGGTCACCAAAACATACATCAAGAGGCACATGATATCCCATTGTCACCACAGATAAGCACGGCAAGACATACATCAAGTGTTCTCATAAAAGACTTAATCCGATAAGATAACTTCAAAGGGGAAACTCAATTCATCACACGAGAGTAGAGGGGGAGAAACATCATAAGATCCAACTACAATAGCAAAGCTCGGGATACATCAAGATCGTGCCATAGAGGGAACACGAGAGAGAACACGAGAGAGAGAGATCAAACACATAGCTACTGGTACATATCCTCAGCCCCGAGGGTGAACTACTCCCTCCTCGTCATGGAGAGCGCCGGGATGATGAAGATGGCCAGCGGTGAAGGATCCCCCTCCGGCAGGGTGCCGGGAAGGGCTCCCGAGAGGTTTTTAGTGGCTACAGAGGCTTGTGGCAGCGGAACTCCCGATCTATCTTGATTCCTGAAAGTTTCAGTATTTATAGGAACTATTGGCGTTGGTTTCACGTTAGGGGGGTCGCCGAGTCGTCCACGAGACAGAGGGGCGCACCCCTAGGGGCGTGCCCTCCTATCTCGTGGGTAGCCCGGAACTCTTCTGGCCCAACTCCGATGCTCCATGGTCTTCTTTTGGTCCATAAAAAATCCTCAAAAATTGGCATGTCATTTGGACTCCGTTTGATATTCCTTTTCTTCGAAATACTGAAACAAGCAATAGAACAGCAATATGGGCTGGGCCTCTGGTTAATAGGTTAGTCCCAAAAGTAATATAAAAGTGTATAATAAAGCCCATAATCATTCAAAACAGATAATATAATAGCATGGAACAATCAAAAATTATAGATACGTTGGAGACGTATCAAGCGGGCAAGCATTCGGCTTCGTGGCACAGGAATGACTGCGACACGGCGGTGATGGGCGAGAAATTGTTGGCCGAAGCAGAAGGGTGTCGGCATGTGCAATGGTGGCGACATATTGATGAGTGCGTGTATGGGAGCTTAGTTTTGTTTATATATAGGGTTGGTCAAACTTAAAAGAAAACCGTACTAGTACACGTAAACATTAGACTTAGGCAACACTTTTATTAGTTACCACAACCACGATACAGAATCCTGTGCAAGCATGTGAACCGCGGCCGCACGGTTGATCGAACGATGCGTCACCGTGTCGCGCTCGAAGGACATCCACCGAACCTTTTTGTGTGTGTGAAAACAATCCCCAAATATTACTCAACTTTTTTTCCTAGAAAAGTTCTTGACGTTACAATATTTCCATATATTTGAATTTAGCTCTAGTTCATGTTTATTTGGATTTGGACATTTTAGGTGCGCCCTGGGTTTTTTTAATACTGAGTTTGTGTGTGTGACTGAGAGAGAACGTGTGTATGTGTCCATATGTGTGTTGTGGCAGAAGGGCAATGTGGAGACGGTGTGCGTGTGATAGAGACATAGAGAGGTGTGAATGTGCAAATGATCATGCATGAGTGAGACATAGATAGATGCCGATACGTTGTGTATACATGAGAGAACGGTCTTCTCTTTTACTTGTGTGTGTGTGTGTGTGAGAGAGAGAGGAGCATCCGTAACACAACAACCATCTCTCTCGATTCGTCCGTCCCTCGCACGATCGCATGTAACACATGCATCAATGATAACCCACAAGTATAGGGGATCACAACAGTTTTGGAGGGTAGAGTATTCAACCCAAATTTATTGATTCGACACAAGGGGAGCCAAAGAATATTCTCAAGTATTAGCAGCTGAGTTGTCAATTCAACCACACCTGGAAACTTAGTATCTGCAGCAAAGTGTTTAGTAGCAAAGTAATATGATAGTGGTGGTAACGATAACAAAAGTAAAGACAGCAAAAGTAATGTTTTTGGTATTTTGTAGTGATTGTAACAGTAGCAATGGAAAAGTAAATAAGCGAGAACCAGTATATGGAAAACTCATAGGCACCGGATCAATGATGGATAATTATGCCGGATGTGGTTCATCATGTAACAGTCATAACATAGGGTGACACAGAACTAGCTCCAGTTCATCAATGTAATGTAGGCATGTATTCCGAATATAGTCATACGTGCTTATGGAAAAGAACTTGCATGACATCTTTTGTCCTACCCTCCCGTGGCAGCGGGGTCCTATTGGAAACTAAGGGATATTAAGGCCTCCTTTTAATAGAGAACCGGAACAAAGCATTAGCACATAATGAATACATGAACTCCTCAAACTAAGGTCATCACCGGGAGTGGTTCAGATTATTGTCACTTCGGGGTTGCCGGATCATAACACATAGTAGGTGACTATAGAATTGCAAGATAGGATCAAGAACTCACATATATTCATGAAAACATAATAGGTTCAGATCTGAAATCATGGCACTCGGGCCCTAGTGGCAAGCATTAAGCATAGCAAAGTCATAGCAACATCAATCTCAGAACATAGTGGATACTAGGGATCAAACCCTAACAAAACTAACTCGATTACATGATAAATCTCATCCAACCCATCACCGTCCAGCAAGCCTACGATGGAATTACTCACGCACGGCGGTGGGCATCATGAAATTGGTGATGGAGGATGGTTGATGATGACGACGGAGACGAATCCCCCTGTCCGGAGCCCCGAACAGACTCCAGATCAGCCCTCCCGAGAGAGATTAGGGCTTGGCGGCGGCTCCGTATCGTAAAACGCGATGATTTCTTCTCCCTGATTTTTTTTCTCCCGAAAGCCAATATATGGAGTTGGAGTTGGCATCGGAGGGCCACCCGGGGGCCCACGAGGTAGGGGGCGTGCCCCCCACCCTCATGGACGGGGTGTGGGCCCCCTGGTCTTCATCTTTGGCAAGGATTTTTTATTAATTATCCTAAGATATTCCGTGGAGTTTCAGGTTGTTCCGATAACTTTTATTTTCTGCACATAAAACAACACCATGGAAATTCTGCTGAAAACAACGTCAGTCCGGGTTAGTCCCATTCAAATCATAAAATTTTGTCGGCGTTCTGGGAACAGGGGTCCCCAGACTTGCCTGTGTGCAGCCTGCGGCGTGGCTCAAAGGGGGCCCAGCACGGCCCATCTTCAGCAGCACAAGCTCAAGACCCTCGCGAGGGGCCAAGCCTCGCAGGGTGGACGACAGGGAGCTTCCTCAGGCACGGCCTCGTCAAGATGGCTCACGAGGAGGCGGAGAGTTCAAGGCGGGGTACCTCGCGAGGTGCCCATGACGCAAGCCATGACGACCAAGGGCGCCGGACGGGCGCCAGCCGCGCAGTGTCCTTCTTTCCTCTTTGGTGCAAGGGGAGCAAGCGCAGGCGAGAGCATCAAGCAAAGGCATTCATTTTGGTGCAACAAGACCAAGACTAGTCCAACGGCAGGATGGAGGTCACCGTGGAGCCCAAGTTGGCGTCACCACCAGAGCCTTTGGCAGGCGAGGACCAACTTTAGTCAGGATAAGTGTACTAGATGTTCCCCTTCAAATTGGCCAATTGTTGGCGGCCTTCCCGCTCAATATTTGGGAAGAGGCCCAGGGCCTTCGCCTATAAATAGGACAAGCCACCCACAGGGTATAGAGATCGACCCGGCCGGCCAAAGAGAGAGATCTGGATAGGAAGCTGAAGATAAGATAGGCATCTAAAATCAACCCCTCAAAAGGGACAACACCACCACAAGAACAGACCCTCGCGAGGCTGTTCTTCCTTGTATTGTTCATCATCGGCCCGAGAGGCAATCCACCACGCCACAAACTAGAGTAGGGTATTACACCACAATGGTGGCCTGAACCAGTATAAACCCTGTGTCTTTTGTGTTGTTCTTCTCGTAGTTTAGATCCTAGTGATTCGACGAGGAACAGGTAGGCAGGAGGCGAAACCTCCACGCGCACCCCAGTGTTTGAACCTCAAGGGTCTGCCGGAACCCTAAATTCAACATTTGGCGCGCCAGGTAGGGGTGCTCCGGAATTCGTCTTCCGTCGCCCTGTTCTTCTCCGACCGTCGTGACCATGTCTGACGCACGTCGGGTTCGCACCGAGCGTCGAGCCGCCCTCGCTTCCTGCATCACCCAGATGGCTCCCGTCGGCGGGCGCCCTCGTCGTTCCCCGTCGCCTGCCATCAACGCCGCCACCGGCCCGGCGGGGAACGAGCAGAAAGCATCGTCCCAGCACCCGTCCTTGAGGCGAGACGGATGCACCGCTACGCCCTCGATCACCCCTACTGGTTCTTCATCCCGCGCGCCCCGCGCGGCCATGGAGGCTCATCGCGGCGCTCATCGCGGCAAACGAGCTCCTGCGCTACCGCCCAGTCGACGACGTCTACAAAGAGTGGCTCGACCGAGTCGCCGAACTCGTCCACGCCGCTGGGGGCTCCCCCACGCCATCTTTCTCGCTGCACTGCGCCCCGCCATGCGCGGGCAATGAAGCTCATGGGGCGCCTCAGCCGCCTCCCCCTCAAGAAGGCGCCCTGGCTCCAAGGCGCGCGGCCCCTGGGCGGAACCCGCCCCGTCAGGAACCAGCGCGGCAGGAGCAGAGCTGCCAAGAGGTCCCACGCCCTCGAGAAGCTGCCCAAGTGCTCCCTGCTCCGGCTCATCCCGACCACGCTCCTGCTCCAGCACGTCAAGACCCTGCGCTGCACCCAGCTGCGGCGCCCGGGGACCTGCAGGACCGAGCCCTTCGTCCTCCAAGGCCTCCTGTGGCCACAGCGGGCTGCCGCGCCTTCTCCACCGAGCTACGCACCATCGCGTGGCCCGGCAAGTTCAAGCCAGACCTGCCTCCTCGCTACGACGGCATGGCAGACCCTGCAGTGTTCCTTCAGCTCTACGAGCTGGGCATCGAGGCTGCCAACGGAGATGAGAAGGTCATGGCGAACTAGTTTCCCATGGCTCTCAAGGACGGGGCCCGCACCTGGCTTCTGAACCTGGCCCCAGGCACGATCTCCTCCTGGGACGAGATGCACACCCGCTTCATCGCCAACTTCCAGGGTACTCACGACCGGCCACCCGCCGTGAGCGACATGCGCCGCATCAAGCAACAACCGGGGGAAACCCTGCAGAAGTACATCTAGCACTTCAACAACGTGCGCCTCAAGATTCCCAAGGTGACCTAGGAGGCCATCATCTCAGCCTTCTCTGACGGCGTGCGTGAAGGAGGAGCTTGCAATGCATGAAGATCTGTGCACTTCCTTGGAGCTGTTCAACCTGGTGACCAAGTGCGCCAGGGCCGAGGAAGGGCGTCTCGCCCTCCTTGAATTGCCTGTTGCAGACCCTGAAGAGAAGAAGCCCAAGCCCAAGGACGTGAAGCGCAAGGGGGTTGCCGTGCTCGCGGCAGAACCAGACACCAAGCGGGGCAGAGATCAGCTCGAATCCTCCAAGGGCGGTCGGTACTGCGTGTACCACGACCTCCACACCCACAACACCAATGAATGCCAAGAGCTCAGGGCCGTGTGTGAAGGACGGACTGGCCGGCGTCCCGACCACAACGACCGGGGCTACAGACGACGAGGAGGATGGAACGCAGGACGCTGGGAAGACCGCGGCCCACGTCAAGGGTGGCGCGACCAACCTCGCGAGGATCGCTGGCAGGACCCGCCTCGCAAGGGAGGCTGGAGGGATCAGCCTCGCGAGGATCGCCCGCAAGGTAACGCAGGCCTCCGTCCGCTACCACCGCAGCCAAGGAGAAATGAGGACCGTCATCAGGACGAAGGGGCTGGGGGCTTCCAGGAACCACGCGCGATCGCCTGCATCCTAGGTGGAGCTCAAGCCCCAGCCTCTCAGCGCATCTTCAAGCAGTTCGCCCGCGAAGTGAATGCAGTCCTCCCCAAGCTCGAGGCCACCCGCCCTCTCAGGTGGTCGGCGTGCGCCATCACGTTCTGCTCAGCGGATCAGCTCAAGTGCGCGGCCACAGCCGGAGTCCTCCCGATGCTTTGTTCCCCAATCATCAGCAACGTGCTAGTCACCAAGACCCTCATCGATGGCGGGGCAGGGCTCAACGTCCTGTCCGTGGAAACATTCAACAATCTCCAAGTACCCTACAGTCAGCTTCAGCCCACCAAGCCTTTCTCCGGAGTCACCGACGGCTCCACGGTCCCGATTGGGCAGGTCCGCCTCCCTGTCACCTTCGGGGCACGCGACAACTACCGCACCGAGCTCATAGACTTCGACGTCGCCCACATTCACCTGCCGTACAACGTCATCCTTGGGTACCCAGCGCTGGCCAAGTTCATGGCGGTAACCCACCACGGCTACAACGTCCTCAAGATGCCAGGAAGTGGCGGAGTCATCACGGTGCCCTCCGAAGAGAGAGACGCAGTCTGCTCCCTGGAGAGAGCCTTTCAGGCCGCATCCCTGGAAAACCCGGATCGTGGAAGCAGGAGGCTTCCCGAGGCCGCCCCCAAGAAGAAGAAGACATCGACCGGCCCGACCCCTTAGGAGGCAGGTCCCTCTGGGCCCGCGCCTGCTTAGGGGGAACCTCCTTCCATCGCATAGGGAAGCGCGCCTGATGCCCTCCTCAGGCAGGGCTCGGGGGCTCTCCCCTGGAGGGCCGTCGACCTCGCCAAGGTCACGAGGGAGGCTCTTGGCCACCACGTGGAGGCGTGCTTCGAAGCGCGTTTCCATCAAGAAGGAGCAAGGCAAGGAGGGCGAAACCCTCAGGAGTTCGTCAGCAAGGCCATTCAGGAGCTACATGAGTCAAGGGTCATGAGAGGCAGCCGCTGCTTACCCGCTGTGGCCCCCCATCCAGGCGAGGATGGTGGGCTGCGCGTCTGCATCGACATACCAGGGCTCAACCAAGCCGCGTTTCAGGAGTGCCTCTGGCCTTCGCGAGTGGGACGCTGCGAGGGCCCGCCCCACAGCTACGTTCGCATGCCATACGGCTTGCCGAACGCGGCTGCTGCATACCGGCGCATCATGAGGGCCATCCTGGAGGCTCAAGAGGTCACGCGGTCTGCAGCCCTGGCGGAGATGGAGATGGTCCGCGAGGAGCCACCAGCGCCTCCGGAGCCTCCCGAGGCCCCAGGGCCTGGGGGGCTCGTGAGGATCTGCTCCCGCAGCCCACCGAGTCTGCTGCATCAACACCCCTTCGTCTTCAGCGTCATCAGGTGACATCTTTCTAGTTTCATTTCTAGCTGGGAGCGCCCCCAGGGCTGCATTATTCCCAGGCCGCGTGGGTCCGTCCCTGTGGCATTTATCTCTTTTATTTCATGTTCTTAGCTCACTCTGTTGGGGGCGCCCCTCGGGCTGCATTATCCCCAAGCCGCTCGGGTCAGACCCAGTGGCATGTACCCCTCTTGCATTTATCTTAGGGCCGTGTTTTCGACCCGTCATGCTTGTTGTTTGGTGCCTGTTCATGGTACCTTTTTTCTTCCTGGATGTCGCAAGCTTGCGCGTTAAAGGGGGGCGCCTGAGCATCGCGACTCAGGGCTCCTACCAGCTCTCTGGCCCTCACCCTCTGGTCTGCCCACGGCATCGCGCCCTGGCATACCAGCGACGGCTGAGACCAGCCCGAGAGCCAGGACCCGAGGACATGGAATTTCGACATCTGACCCAGCTTGCGCGTTAAAGGGGGGTGCCTGAGCATCGCGACTCAGGGCTCCTACCGTCTCTCCGGCCCTCACCCTCTGGTCTGCCCACGGCATGGCGCCCCGGCATACCAGCGACGGCTGAGACCAGCCTGAGAGCCGGGACCCGAGGACGTAGAGCATCGACATCTAGCAAAATTTGTAGGAACACACTCCAAGATAAGGCCCAGAGCCAGGCGCAACCCGCCTTGAGGTAGGGCCCCGTGAGTCCCGCGCTGGCTCACGGGTGCCCAGATACACCTCGTCAAGCCCTACCGTGCCAGCCACGTGTCAGGGCGGGGCTGTACACGCCCCGGGGGCTCCTCCCGGAGGGGAGCCCCCTCCCACGCACTAGTGGAAGCACCATGCTCCGCGCTGGCTGATGACACTGCCGAGGAGCGGCTATGCCCGTACGCATACGGAAGCGCTATGCTCCGCGCTGGTGATAAACAACTGAGGGTGGCCCCCGGGCCGCATCAACCTCAGGGAGCCCAGAGCTTAGTGTCTAGCCTCATCGCAACGCCTCTCCTTGGGAGTGCCGCGCAAGGGGGCTGGGCACGGGGGCTACGCCTGGGTCACGCCCAG
>NC_041387.1:486360542-486414483 GCF_002162155.2 Triticum dicoccoides | reverse complement strand
GTTTCTGGTCGGGGCTAACGGTGGTTGAGGTATGCGCGGGGCCGGGCTCTGCAGACGTAGAACAGTAGATCCACCCCCACATCTCACCTCCCTACTTGCTGTTCGGGCGCCAAGGGGGACTCCTGAGCATCACGACTCAGGAGCCTAACTTGTCACGTAGCCCCTCACTCCTTGGTCCCGTCTTGGTTTCCTGTCGGGGCTAACGGCGGCTGAGGTATGCGCGGGGCCGGGCTCTGCCGGCGTAGGACACAAGCAAGTAAGAAGGAAATAGTGCAAATTTCAAAGAATTCAAGAGCAAATATTACAGTCCATACTATTATCACAGCACCAAATGCAAGTTTTAACGCCTCCCCGAGGCCTGATACATGTGCAGAAACTAAAAGCAGGGCGGGAGCCACAACGGAGTCACTTGCCAGCCGTGGAGTTGCGCGGAGCGGGTTCGCCTTGTGGAGCTGCCGGGCTAGCAGCGCTCCGCTTCGGCCTGGTGCTGAAGGCCCGGAACTTCCCCAGCAGAGCCTCCGCACGACCCTTCACAGCCTCAGCAGCGGCAGCGGCATGCTCGCCACTTGCCGGCTCCAGCAGGCTGTCGAGATCGACGTTGGGGTCCCGAAGATAGATGTGGGTGAACACCCGCGTCAGCGCCGCAGAAGACAAGACGCGTGCCTCGGCCTCAGCCGTAGGGCCGAGGCCTAGGGCGACATCGTCAAGGGCATGAACCAGGAAAGGAAGCAGCTTGGCGGGGCCGTCCTCCTCGCCGGCCAGCAGGCTCTCCAGGCCGCTCTCATAAAGCGTCTTCAGTGAAGCTCGAGCCTTCTCCTCCATCTCCGCAAAGGCCACACGATCCTCGGCAAGAACCCGTGCCTTGCCGTCCAACTCGACCTTCCTCGCCTCCAGCTCTTGCTCCAGCGCGCCTAGGCGGTCACGGTGCTTCTTGAGCTTGGCGTCCCAGTCCTTGACGGCCGCCTCGCGAGCCTTCATGCCATCCTCCTGCTCTAGGCGAAGGCGAGTCTCCTCGGTGAGCCGGTCCTGCAGGCCCTTCAACTCGCCCTCCAGCACCTCGCAATGACCTCGGGCATTAGCCACCTCCTCCAAGGCTGCGTCGCGGGCAACCTTCGCCCCAAGGACGGCCTGCTTCTCCTCGTCGCAGGCCGTCGAGGCCTGGACCAGCGCCGCCCGAATCGAAGCATCAGAGCGAATCCAGCCATAGGCTAGCTCCAAGCGCCCGGCCACCAAACGAGGGTCGCCGCTCAGAAGATCCCGCCGCAGACAGTCCAATTCAGCAGCAGCATGATCCAGGACAGTAGGAGGAGACGGGGAAGCAGCAGTCGGCAGAGTAGGAGGAGAAGGCGGCAGCGTGACCACGATGTCCTGAGGCGGAGCCTGCTGCGCCCCACCGGCTGTGGCGACAGTGTCAAGCGGGGGCGCCTCAGGGGTTGCCAGGGCTATAGGAGCCAAGCTCGCTCCAGCTGGCTTGGCAGGGCCTCGAAGGGACGCCTGGGCAGGAGAGGCCCGCGCGCCATGTTCACCTTCTGTCGCGAGCAGAGGCGCTGCCGCGGAGTCTAAGGAGCCCCCTTTGGCTTCTTTCCGTGGGCGCCAACCTAGCCGGGAGATACGGGAGTCAAGCCTCAGCGATGAAACAAGAAACAAGACAGGGATCAAGCACTTACAAGTCGTCGCCCGCAGACTCGAGCAGCCTCCGGCCGTACTTGAAGCCCGAGAGCCGGTCGCAAGGATCAGCCTCAAGGAGCGCGGGTGTAGCTGGGGCGCTTGCGGATCGCCTCGGGGCTAGGGCGGACCCGCGGGGGATCAGCCCAGTCCGGTCCTTCTTCGGAACCGGGGGCAGGCTCCCGCCGTCCTGCTCGCCATCACCCTGGTCGTCGTCACTTAGAGAGAGGCGGAGAGTGCGGGACTTGCGCCGAGGAGGTGGAGCCCTTGACTCTGCCTCGGAGTCAGCCCCCTTTTCCCGCTCCCCTTCCTCCCTCTCTTCGCTAGAGTCGCCGGAGGATACATCCACCAGGTCCTTGAGAGCCTCCGCGGGCACAGGCCCGTCCCTGTTGAGGACGGGCATGGACCCCACGACCTGCTCCCAGTCCTCACGAAGGAACAGGGGCGTCGGAGCGCCCTCCAACCTTCCCATGTCTCCCCCGACCAAAGACTGGAGGACCACGGCCAGATCCTCATCGGCCAGGACCACGGGGCTCGGGTGGGGCCTCCACATCGGAAGCGAGTACTGACGAAGCGGAGCCAGCTGATGCTCCAGGAACTCCCTCAGCAGCGAGGCGCCAGTCAGCTTTGCCGCCGCCATGCTGGCTGGCCTCAGATCCGCATCCATCTTCTCCAACACCAGCCTTGCGTGGGGATCCACAAGCTCCACTCGAGACCAATCGTCGGAGCTCGAGGGGAGCCCCGTCGGCAAGGCCAGCCGGGGGTGGATGCGCCCAGCATCAACCAAGACCCACTTGCTCCTGAAGCCCTCAATCCGTTTCCCAGGATTCGAAATGGCTATGGAGTTGCCGTACGCGACGAAGCTCACATACGCAGAGACGGAACCGCGAGAGGGCCGGAGGTAGAAGTAGTGGCGCAGCAGGGCCACCGAGGGCTTCACCCCCACATGAGCCTCGCAATAGTAGGCGAAGATTGCCAGAAGGAGGACAGAGTTGGGGTGGAGATGCAGAGCTTGAAGGTTGTAATGGCAGAGGACGGAAAAGAAGAACTCAGAGAAGGGAGGCACCAGACCGGCGACGATGGCGCTCACGAAGAGCGGATAGAAGGTGCTTCCTTGGCCCTCAGGGAGGGAAGAGCCGGCCTTTAACACCTTCGCCCCGTCGACGCCCTGCGCCGCTGCCAGCTGGCGCACCCGGGCAAGGCTCGCCTCTGACACATTCGGCGAGTCCAGGGCGGACGAGTACCAAGCTCCGGTGGGGGCCTGGAGAGGCGCCATGTCTGGCTAGGGCGCGCGGGTGGAGTAGATCTGGAGATTTCGAAGGAAGGAAGGAGAGGCGCAAGAAAGGGGATATGAGCAGCAACTGGAGAGAGCAAAGGAGGCAAAGGGCAGATGCCGCTCCTTATCAACTAGTGCGGTTGCGGAGACGCCCGTGTCCAATCAACCGCCACGCGGCGCCCAAGGCCGCAGGCTGTTAGGGCCCGCGACGCTTCGCACTTGCCCTTTCGCCTCTCTGCTCGGCCAAGTCCGGGCGCGACTTGGGCCCGGGGGCTACTGTCGGCGTTCTGGGAACGGGGGTCCCGAGACTTGCTTGCCTGCGGCCTCCAGCGTGGCTCAAAGGGGGCCCAGCATGGCCCATCTTCATCAGCACAAGCTCAAGACCCTCGCGAGGCACCAATCCTCGCGGGGTGGACGACAGGGAGCTTCCTCAGGCACGGCCTCATCAAGCTGGCTCACGAGGCGGCGGAGAGTTCAAGGCGGGGTACCTCGCGAGGTGCCCATGATGCAAGCCATGACGACCAAGGGCGCCGGACGGGGGCCAGCCGCGCAGTGTCCTTCTTTCCTCTTTGGTGCAAGGGGAGCAAGCGTAGGCGAGAGCATCAAGCAAAGGCATCCATTTCGGTGCAACAAGACCAAGACCAGTCTAACGGTAGGATGGAGGTCACCGTGGAGCCCAAGTTGGCGTCACCACCAGAGCCTTTGGCAGGCGAGGACCAACTTTAGTCAGGATAAGTGTACTAGATGTTCCCCTTCAAATTGGCCAATTGTTGGCGCCCTTCCTGCTCAATATTTGGGAAGAGGCCCAGGGCCTTCGCCTATAAATAGGACTAGCCACCCACAGGGTAGAGATAGAGATCGACCCGGCCGGCCAAAGAGAGAGATCTGGATAGGAAGCTGAAGATAAGATAGGCATCTAGAATCAACCCCTCAAAAGGGACACCACCACCACAAGAACAGACCCTCACGAGGCTGTTCTTCCTTGTATTGTTCATCATCGGCCCGAGAGGCAATCCACCACGCCACACACTGGAGTAGGGTATTACACCACAATGGTGGCCTGAACCAGTATAAACCCTGTGTCTTTTGTGTTGTTCTTCTTGTAGTTTAGATCCTAGCGATTCGATGAGGAACAGGTAGGCAGGAGGCGAAACCTCCGCGTGCACCCCAGTGTTCGAACCTCAAGGGTCTGCCAGAACCCTAAATCCGACAAATTTAGAGTCCAAAACAAGGGCAAAAGTGTTTGGAAAAGTAGATACGACGGAGACGTATCAACTCCCCCAAGCTTAAACCCTTGCTTGTCCTCAAGCAATTCAGTTGAAAACTGAAAGAGAAAAAGAAAAACTTTTACAAACTTAATTTGCTCTTGTTGTTGTAAACATGAAAAGCCAACATTCAAGTTTCAGCAAATATTATGAACTAACCATACTAACAATAGCACAAAGGTCTCACAATTACTCATATCAATAGCATAATCAGCTAGCGAGCTATAATAACAAAACTCGGATGACAACACTTTCTCAAAATAATCATAACATGATATAACGAAATGGTTTATCGCTAGCCCTTTCTGAGACCGCAAAACATAAATGCAGAGCACCTTCAAAGATCGAGGACTGACTAAACATTGTAATTGATGGTAAAAGAGATCTAGTCAAGTCATACCCAATATAAACCAATAATAATGAATGCAAACGACAGTGTGCTCTCCAGCGGGTGCTTTTTAATAAGAAGGGTGATGACTCAACATAAAAGTAAATAGATAGGCCCTTCGTAGAGGGAAGCAGGGATTTGTAGAGGTGCCAGAGCTCCGTTTTAAAATAGAGATTGAATAACACTTTGAGCGGCATACTTTTGCTGTCAACGCAACAACTATGAGATGATGATATCTTCCATGCTAAACAAATTATAGGCAGTTCCCAAACAGAATGGTAAAGTTTATACTCCCCCTCCTCCACAAGCATCAATCCATGGCTTGCTCGAAACAACGAGTGCCTCCAACATTCAACGGGTCCCAGGGGGAGTTTTGTTTGCAGTTATTTTGATTTAGTTTGCATAAAGCATGGGACTGGGCGTCCCGGTGACCAGCCATTTTCTCGTGAATGAGGAGCGGAGTCCACTCCTCTTGAGAATAACCGCCTAACATGGAAGATAAGGGCAGCCCTAGTTGAGACATGAGCTGCTCGGGCATACAAAACAGAATTTCATTTGAAGGTTTGGAGTTTGGCACATACAAATTTACTTGGAACGGCAGGTAAATACCGCATATAGGAAGGTATAGTGGACTCATATGGAACAACTGTGGGGTTTAAAGGAGTTTGGATGCACAAGCAGTATTCCCACTTAGTACAGGTGAAGGCTAGCAAAAGACTGGGAAGCGACCAACTGGGAGAGCGACAACAGTCGTAAACATGCACTAAAATTAATATACATCGAATACAAGCATGAGTAGGATATAATCCACCATGAACATAAATATCATGAAGGCTATGTTGATTTGATTCAACTACATGCGTGAACATGTGCCAAGTCTAGTCACTCAATTCATTTAAAGGAGGATACCATCCCATCATACCACATCATGATCATTCTAATAGCATGTTGGCACGCAAGGTAAACGATTATAACTCATAGCTAATCAAGCATGGCACAAGCAACTATAGTCTCTAAATGTCATTGCAAATATGTTTACTTCATAATAGCTAACTCAGGAACGATGAATCATCATATTTACAAAAACAAGAGAGGTCGAGTTCATACCAGCTTTTCTCATCCCAATAAGTCCATCATATATCATCATTAACTTTCACTTGCACGACCGAACGAAGTGTATAATAATAAGAGTGCACGTGCATTGGACTAAGCTAGAATCTGCAAGCATTCAACTCAAGAGAGAAGACAAGTAATATGGGCTCTAAGTTAAATAAACAATCATGCATGTAAGAGCCACTAAGCATTTTCAATATGGTCTTCTCGACCCCCAAAGAAAGGAAAAAAATAAAACCTATTTACACGGGAAAGCTCCCAACAAGTAAAAGAAGAACGGGAAATATTTTTGGGTTTTCCTTTTTAATTACTACAGCAAAGAAATAAACTACTACTAATTTTTTTTGGTTTTTTCTTAAAGTTTATCAAACACACAAGAAGAAAGCAGGAAAAAGAAAATAATCTAGAATGGATATTACAGTGAAAGAGTATGAGCACCGACATCTAGCAATGAGTGTGTGTGAACATAAATGTAATGTTGGTGGGAAATACGTACTTCCCCAAGCTTAGGCTTTTGCCTAAGTTGGTCTATTGCCAGGGATGGCATGGCGGATACCCGTAGGTGAAGCTGGGGTCATACTGTGACAAAGAAGGCTCCGGCTGCCACTGCCTGGCAGCCTCCTCTGGATCCCAAGAATAAACAGATAGCCGTGGAGGCTCATCTTGTGGCTCCGGTTCCGGGGCGGGTGCAGGATTTTGATAGGCTTGAATTGCCGCCCACGGAACGATGTGAGGACCTGCAGACAAGTTAAACAAAGAGGGAGCAGGCAACGTAGTAGTCTCAGGGTGATGTTTATCAAAGTACAATTTATATCTGAGCTCCCCTTCGCGATTCTTAACAAGAAAATCATGCGCTATCATACTCCTCTAATCTAAATAAGCACGGGGCAGCTATGTTTCCTCTTTCTCTTCATGCCTAATAGGTATTTCAAAATGTTCAGCTAGGCGTGAGGCATAAATGCCTCCAAAGATGGGGCCTTTAGTACGGTTCAGACTTAACCGTCTAGCAACAATTCCACCCATACTAACAGAGTTATTTCGATATAAACCATGGAACAAAATGATAACATCAGGAATACTAAGGTTTCCACAGTTTCTGCGCCCTATCAATCAACGACTAGCAAATAAGGCGAAGTAGCATAAAACAGGAAAATGTATTCTAGTGATTCTTGCATCAGACACCTTCCTGGTTTCTCCCACCGTGATAGTGTTAATAAAAGCTTCTACTTCGTTACGGTGTGGTTCATCCAAAGTGCCCTCAAAAGGTATTTTGCAAACCTCGCAAAATTCAGCTAATGGCATCCTCTTAATAACATCATATAAATGAAATTCTACCGATGGAGGTGAATTCTTTGGGAAGAAGTAGAAATTTTGCACAAAAGTATTTGTGAGTAAGAGATACTGATGGCGTTGGTCGCGGAGGAAGTCGGTGAGGCCAGCATTATCAATTAATAAATAGAAATCTTCATAAATCCCGGCTCTCCTCAAGAAGTCATCGGAAGGCCATTCACATGGTCGGACCTCCGCGGTGCGAGGCAAATTAAATTTGGGCTTATGCTCTTCTTCCTTCTGTTTTTCCTTCGAGCTTCGGCTTGACGAGCCCCTCAAAAGTCTCTTCATTATTTCTGAAACAATCTGAAATTTTTAGTAACTTCAAATAAAAGTGAACCAACTTCAATAAAGTTGATAGCAACTACTCCCACAAGTGCCTAGAGCCTATATAAAGCATCAGAACTACTTGGAACTATATAAATTTGACATGCAAGCTCAAGAACATGGTCACCTATGCAGCACAAATTTGCAATGAATAAAGCACTAGAACAAAAACTAATTGGACCAATGGAGGAGTCACATACCAAGGAAAAATCTCCCCAAGCAGTTTTGTGAGAGGTGCTTTGAGCAAGGAGATCGAAAATCACAGCAACGGGGGCTGGAACTCGTGCTTGAGTTGGTTTTTCGTGTTTGTGTGAGGCAGAAGAAGAAGATGGGTGCAAGGATAAGTGGAGGAGGGCCACCATGGGCCCACGAGGCAGGGGCGTGCCCAGGAGGGTAGGGCGCGCCCTCCACCCTCGTGACCAGGCGGTAGCTCCCCTCGCGGTGATTTTTGCACAGTAAATGCTTCAATATTCCCAAAAAAATCATATTAAATTGGCATGGCATTCTGAGGACTTTTATTTTTGGGATATTTTTACGGATAAGTCAGGAGATAGACAAAAAAAATACTATTTTACTTTATTTCTACTAAATAACAAAAAATATAAAGAGGGTACAGAAGGTTGTGCTTCTAGTTTCATCCATCTCATGTTCATCAAAAAGAATCCACTAACAAGGTTGATCAAATCTTGTTAACAAGCTCATTCCGATTAACACGGAACCGGAGAAATTTCGAATAGCACTAAGTTACCTCAACGGGGATATGAAAATCCACAACAATAAGAATATCATACTTTTTCTTGACAGTAGGGAGAGGAAATTCAAAACCTCCAAATATAATCGATGCAATTTTTCCAATAGAGTTGATACTATAAACTTGAGGTTGTTTCCTCGGAAAGTGTACCATGTGCTCATTGCCATTAACATGAAAAGTGACATTGCCTTTGTTGCAATCAATAACAGCCCCTGCAGTATTAAGGAAAGATCTTCCAAGAATAATAGACATACTATCATCCTCGGGAATATCAAGAATAACAAAGTCCATTAAAATAGTAACGTTTGCAACCACAATAGGCACATCCTCACAAATACCGACAGGTATAGCGATTGATTTATCAGCCATTTGCAAAAATATTTTAGTAGGTGTCAACTTATTCAAGTCAAGTCTACGATATAAAGAGAGAGTCATAACACTAACACCGGCTCCAAGATCACATAAAGAAGTTTTAACATTATTTCTCTTAATGGAGCATGGTATAGTAGGTACTCCGGGATCTCCAAGTTTCTTTGGTATTCCACCCTTAAAAGTATAATTAGCAAGCATTGTGGAAATTTCAGCTTCAGGTATATTTCTTTTATTAGTAATAATATCCTTCATATACTTAGAATAAGGATTTGTTTTGAGCACATCAGTTAATCGCATACGCAAAAAGATAGGTCTAATCATTTCAGCAAAGCACTCAAAATCCTCATCATCCTTTTTCTTGGATGGTTTTGGAGGAAAAAGCATGGGTTTCTGAACCCATGGTTCCCTTTCTTTACCATGTTTCCTAGAAACGAAGTCTCTTTTATCATAGCGTTGATTCCTTGATTGTGGGTTATCAAGATCAACATCAGGTTCAACTTCTACATCATTATCATTACTAGGTTGAGCATTATTATGAACATCATCATTAACATTTTCACTAGGTTCATGTTCATTACCAGATTGTGTTTCAGCATCAGACATGGAAATATCATTTGGATTCTCAGGTGGCTCAGCAATAGGTTCACTAGAAGTTTGCAAAGTCCTATCATTTTCCTTTTTCTTCCTTTTAGAAGAACTAGGTACATCAATATCATTTCTCTGAGAATCTTGCTCGATTCTCTTAGGGTGGCCTTCAGGATACAAAGGTTCCTGAGTCATTCTACCGGTTCTAGTAGCCACTCTAATAGCATAATCATTTTTCTTACTATTCATTTCATCAAGCGCTTCTTTTTGAGCTTTAAGTACTTGTTCTACTTGAGTGGTAACCATAGAAGCATGTTTGCTAACAAGTTTAAGTTCACCTCTAATATCAGCCATATAATCACTCAAGCATTTAATCATATAAGCATCTTGTTTTAATTGTCTACCAAAATAAGCATTAAAGTCATCTTGCTTAAACATAAAGTTATCAAACTCATCCAAGCACTGACTAGCAATTTTAGTAGGAGGGACTTCAACTTTATCATATCTATAGAGAGAATTTACCTTTACTACCTGTGTCGGGATATCGGGAGGTTCTTCAGTAAATAAGTAGTTGAGATCATGTACTTCTTCAATAGGCGGTAAATTAAGACCGTGTATTTCTTCAATAGGAGGTAAATTCTTAACATCTTCAGCTTTAATACCTTTTTCTTTCATAGATTTCTTTGCCTCTTGCATATCTTCGGGACTGAGAAATAGAACACCTCTCTTCTTTGGAGTTGGTTTAGGAATAGGCTCAATAATTGGCTCAGGAGCTGGCTCGGGAGGTGCCCAATTATTTTCATTTGTCAACATATTGTTCAATAGAATTTCCGCTTCATCCGGTGTTCTTTCGCTGAAAAGAGAACCAGCACAACTATCCAGGTAATCTCTGGAAGCATCTGTTAGTCCATTATAAAAGATATCAAGTATTCCAGGTTTCTTAAGGGGATGATCAGGCAAAGCATTAAGTAACTTGAGAAGCCTCCCCCAAGCTTGTGGGAGACTCTCTTCTTCAATTTGCACAAAGTTATATATTTCCCTCAAGGCAGCTTGTTTCTTATGAGCAGGGAAATATTTAGCAGAGAAGTAATAAATCATATCCTGGGGACTTTGCACACAGCCAGGATCAAGAGAATTAAACCATATCTTAGCATCACCCTTTAATGAGAACGGAAATATTTTGAGTAAATAAAGGTAGCGTGATCTCTCATTATTTGTAAACAGGGAAGCTATATCATTTAACTTAGTAAGATGTGCCACAACAGTTTCAGATTCATAGCCACAGAAAGGATCAGATTCAACCAAAGTAATTATATCTGGATCAACAGAAAAATCATAATAATCCTTATCGGGGACACAAATAGGTGAAGTAGCAAAAGCAGGGTCGGGTCTCATTCTATCTCTAAAAGATTCTTTACTCCATTTAACTAGCAACCTCTTAAGTTCATATCTATCCTGGCAAGCAAAAAATAGCTGCAGAAGATTCTGCATCAAAAAGATAACCTTCAGAAATAGGAGGCATATTTTCATCATCACTCTCATCATTGTATTCAGGTGTAATAATTTCTCTTTCTCTAGACCTAGCAATTTGCTCATCAAGAAATTCACCAAGGGGCATAGTAGTATCAAGCATAGAAGCGGTTTCATCATAAGTATCATGCATAGCAGAAGTGCCATCATCAATAACATGCGACATATCAGAATTCATAGCAGTAGCAGGTTTAGGTGTCGCAAGCTTACTTATAACAGAAGGAGAATCTAGTGCAAGGCTAGATGGCAGTTCCTTACCTCCCCTCGTAGTTGAGTGCAAAATCTTGGTCTTAGCATCTTTCAAGTTCTTCATAGTGTCCAGCAGATATAAATCCCAAGTGACTCAAAGAATAGAGCTATGCTCCCCGGCAACAGCGCCAGAAAAAGGTCTTGATAACCCACAAGTATAGGGGATCGCAACAGTTTTCGAGGGTAGAGTATTCAACCCAAATTTATTGATTCGACACAAGGGGAGCCAAAGAATATTCTCAAGTATTAGCAGCTGAGTTGACAATTCAACCACACCTAGAAACTTAGTATCTGCAGCAAAGTGTATAGTAGCAAAGTAATATGATAGTGGTGGTAACGATAACAAAAGTAAAGACAACAAAAGTAATGTTTTTGGTATTTTGTAGTGATTGTAACAGTAGCAATAGAAAAGTAAATAAGCGAGAACTAGTATATGGAAAACTCATAGGCACCAAATCAATGATGGATAATTATGCCGGATGTGGTTCATCATGTAACAGTCATAACATAGGGTGACACAGAACTAGCTCCAGTTCATCAATGTAATCTAGGCATGTATTACGAATATAGTCATACATGCTTATGGAAAAGAACTTGCATGACATCTTTTGTCCTACCCTCCCGTGGCAGCGGGGTCCTATTGGAAACTAAGGCATATTAAGGCCTCCTTTTAATAGAGAACCGGAACAAAGCATTAGCACATAATGAATACATGAACTCCTCAAACTAAGGTCATCATCGGGAGTGGTTCCGATTATTGTCACTTCAGGGTTGCCGGATCATAACACATAGTAGGTGACTATAGACTTGCAAGATAGGATCAAGAACTCACATATATTCATGAAAATATAATAGGTTCAGATCTCAAATCATGGCACTCGGGCCCTAGTGACAAGCGTTAAGCATGGCAAAGTCATAGCAACATCAATCTCAGAACATAGTGGATACTAGGGATCAAACCCTAACAAAACTAACTCGATTACATGATAAATCTCATCCAACCCATCACCGTCCAGCAAGCCTACGATGGAATTACTCACGCACGGCGGTGAGCATCATGAAATTGATGATGGAGGATGGTTGATGATGACGACGGCGACGAATCCCCCTCTCCGGAGCCCCGAACGGACTCCAGATCAGCCCTCCCAAGAGAGATTAGGGCTTGGCGGCGGCTCCGTATCGTAAAACGTGATGATTTCTTCTCCCTGATTTTTTTCTCCCTGAAAGCCAATATATGGAGTTGGAGTTGGCGTCGGAGGGCCACCAGGGGGGCCACGAGGTAGGGGGGCGTGCACAGGGGGGCGCGCCCCCCACCCTCGTGGACAGGGTATGGGCCCCCTGGTCTTCATCTTTGGGCGAGGATTTTTTTATCAGTTATCCTAAGATATTCCGTGGAGTTTCAGGTCGTTCCGATAACTTTTATTTTCTGCACCTAAAACAACACCATGGCAATTCTGCTGAAAACAGCGTCAGTCCGGGTTAGTTCCACTCAAATCATACAAGTTAGAGTCGAAAACAAGGGAAAAAGTGTTTGGAAAAGTAGATACGACGGAGACGTATCAATCAACATGCAAATTTTGACACCCTCACCCGGCCCCTTCCCACCTCAAGGCCCGCACATCGCTCTCTATCTCGCACGCACAATCTTTTCATGAATACCCTGTTTAGCATGTAGCTTTCAGTCACATACACACACGTTTCTCTCCTTAGGTTTGTTTTCTCTCAGTATTTGACACACACACACACACACACACACACACACACACACTCCCCCGAGCACACAATTAATCCCCATCCAAGGTTATATGGCGACCACTCTTGCTTGTGCTTCTTTGCACCCCAGCATGCACAACACCTCAATCATCAAAGAGGGCATCGAGGAGATCGAAGACGGCGACCACACTGTGCTAGAGAATGCGGGACCATTTGGAAGCAGGATGATGTGACAACGACTGACTGACTCCTCCCCCACCATCTCTCTCTCGCACAAAATTACCAATCCCTCTCCCCCTCGCACAAAATTATCAATCCCTCAACCCACGAGATCCTTCCCCTCTCGTCCATGTTTTTCCAGCTCTGTCATCAAACCTATTGTCTCTTCTCCTTCCACGTGTATAGAATCCGGATGCACACGCATCTCATGTATATTACATGTCTCCATCTTTCACACAGACCTAACTTCTTCCTCTCTCTTTCTCTCTCTATCTGTTTCTCTCTGTCTCGTTAGGTTTGTCTCCTACTCTCTTGTCCACATACATACAATCTTTCCTGCCTTATCTGCTCCATCTTCGCAAGCTCTTTCTGCACATTTTCATTCACACATTGGGATGTGTTCAAAATGTTTCTTTTATAATGGCTGATGTAGAGTTATAGTTGGTTTTGTTGCATCCTACAAAGCAATAAATATGAAATGCATTTAGATTCTCATTTGACTGGGATTATGTGAGTTTGAGCATGTTGTGAAGTACTATAGACCTGGTATACATCTTGGAATTTGACAATGATTGTAACTATTGAATTGTGTAGACCATTACATTCAATGTCAGTAGCCTAACATATTTATTTCACAATTTCAACAAATGATTAATTCACTACAAACTAAGAAAACAAATGTGTACTCCCTCTATTTTTATTTAAGTCTGCATATTAGCATTGGTCAAAGTCAAGTTTTGTAAACTCAGAAAGTTTATAACAAAAAATATTAACATATACAATAACAAATAAATACCATTAGATTCAGTATTGAATGTACTTTCAAATCATACATATTTTCTATGGTAAATGTTTCTATTTTTCTATAAACTTGGTCAAACTTTAGGAAGTTTGACTTCGGTCAAACCTAATATGCAGAGTTTACTAGTACTACTAGCTAGTTGCTTAGCTGATTCACCCAACACGCCACACGAGGAGTTCAGTGTCACAAAATTTTGAGGTCGGCGGGAACATCTCCCGCGACCCTGATTCGAGCAGTGGGAAGTTACCATCATAGCCTTCGGAACAGGCCTACGGATGACGCTTGGTAGGGGGTTGTTTTCGTAACTTCAGGTTCACCCTACCCAGCCAACCCACCCCAGCACCCAGAGTAGCACACCTGAATACTCCCCATTTTCTATCCCCATCGCAAAATAGACTTCTCCACGGCACCGCAGCCTTCATGCTCCTCCCCTTCTACATCGGTGCACTCGTTCACCGCAGCACATCTGCCTCATCGACGACCTCGTATGTCGCACTGGAGCCGGTCCACCGTCGTGGTCGTACACGCAGCTTCATCCCCAGCACCGTCTTCCACGGTCTCGGATCTGCTTCCCGGAAGTCGACGCCAAGCGCAGAAGCACCACCGTTGTGGACAATGAACTGACTCCCATTGCCGACCATGACTCACAAAGGGCACCGCGACCATCATTCTCCTCCTCGATTGGTAATGTGTGTATTGAATCACTTAGCAGTACATGTGCAGGTCCAATTTTGTTCATACCTACCCTTCAAATTTCCTAGGTGCTATTGTTCCCGTAAAAGTAATTGGTTATAGCCTCCATTGTCCAATAGAATATCAGCTTGTAATTGTGCGTCGCTCCTGTATTGCGCTGTGCTTGGGTAGTTTTTTCATCTACAACCAGTAGTGTGGCAAATGATGGAAAGTTTTTTAGAACTAGCAAGATGCCCATGCGTTGCACGCATCAAGATGCATTTTTATGAGTAGTTTATCTTGTGGGAGAAAAGGATGAAAGAGGGAAGGCCTTATTTGCAAATCTAGAGAGGGGTGTGGCTATCTTTTTGCAAAATTGCCATTGTTTCCTTCCTATCTATCAGATATAAATTGGACGGCCTATATTGCAGGATGGCAGGCACACCATCATCAACAACTCTGTTTTTTATAAGAGTAGAGAAAAAAGTAGAGAGTAGAGAACTAGAGATAAATATTAAATATAAAATAAATATAACAATAGAGAAGAGAGTAGCGATAGCAGAGACATCGGGAAAGTATCGCGCGCACGAAAAAACGGCCGGGCGTGCGCTAGTTTTGGCGCGCAGCGTCCGGCGCGCTTTATAAAATCCAACGCCCTCCCACCGCTCTATGCCTTGCCACCACTCTCTCCCCGCTCTATGGCTCGCCACCGCTCTCTCCCCGCTCTTTCTCGCCTCGCCGCCACTGTGCCACCATGCTGTCGCGTCACCGGGAAACTTGGGGATACCGCGGCGTCCGCGCACGCCCCTCCGGCGGCTTCTCCACCGAGATCCGTTTCCGCGGGTTGCGCCTCAGCCTTGGCAATTTTGACACCGCCAACGCATACGACGCGGCAGCATGGCGCGTCCGGTGGCCTCTTAGAACATTGAACTTCCCCAATGTCCCAACGAGGGAGCAGGCGCAGGAGCTCGCACATCTGCCGCGACTTATCATCGACGAGGATCGTCGCGACAACCGGAGGCGGGAGCACCATCTCGGCATCACCGAGATGGACGAGGAAGCCATGGTGATGTGGCGCCAACGCACCCCGTAGGATATCATCAACGAGTGCGAGGTCTACGTGCAAAGGAGGGTGGAGAGGGATAAGATGAGGGCGGAGCGAGCCACCTATCGCGAGGACAAGCATAGGCAAAAAGCGGACGCTCAATTCAACATGAGGCTAGGAGCAGCGTCGCCCTGGGAATCCGACGACGACCGGTATCTTCATGCCTACTTTCAGACATCGGAGGAGGACATCACCGAGGAGTCGGACGACAAGGAGTAGTTTAATTATCTATTTTTATCTATCTATGCTGAGAACTATCCTCTACTCTCTAGTCTCTACTCTCCATCTCTACTTCTCGATCTCAGCACTGTAAACGCTTTTTTAAAGCGCCACACCTTGCGATTCTGTTGGAGATGCTCTAACATGGCAGACGAGTGCTTTAATGTTTCCCACAAGATGCGCGAGTATTACTAGTAGTATATTTTTCTTGCCTTGTTGAGATTTTAAAACCACGAGTGCAAACATATAAAGACGAGCAATGAAGACCAAACATGGGATATTGGGGACATCTTCAAGGAACATGGCAAGTTAAAGAGGAGTTGCACCGAACCTATAAAATGAGCTTTGGTAAGTAACACCCTTTCAATTACTTTCGTTTAGCCTCGTGTTCTTTGATGTGTATATGTTGTAGTTTCTGTTTCTCTTAAGCCTCGTGTTCTTCGATGTGTAATAAGATGAGTCTTAATCGTCCTAATGCTTTTGTTTTTAGCTTGATGTAGGAAGTGGGTATTCTCACCTTGTAGTCTGTTTTTATATATTTATTTCCTTTGAATTAACTTCTCCGAGTTCTGTTTATATGGCTTCTACTAAATGGATCTGGGTTGCTCTGAGTATTGATCTAAAAAAGAAGTAACTTCATGTCAGGATGCAGTTCCTGCGAGGAGGGAAGTATGGTCAACCTCGAGATCATGTTTCCAAAATAAGGCTGGATTACACACAAGGTGCCAGTTCCCTAATGATGCTAGATTAGACACAAGGTTCAAATTCCTAGATGATGTTGGATTACACACAAGCCAGGTGGAGTCGTCAGCTGTTCGTGTCCTCGTAGCTCTAGTAAAGGCTGAAAGAAAGCATGCAGTAGCCCCTGAGAATGTAGCTGAATTCCTGAAGAAGCAAAAAGAGTAATCAGATGCTCTCTTCACCCAAGCCAAAGAAGAGATGGAAGAAGACAGAAATAAGCTAGTAGTGGTAGAGCAGGCTAAGCGTCTCCTACTATCTAAAACTGTGATCAGCTCAAAATGAGGTGATAGTGTGTGTGTGCATGTGTGACAAAGACACAAAGAGTGTGTGTGCTAGAGGTATCAGCTCAAAATGAGACGATAGTGTGTGTGTGCACGATCGAGAGGGCGTGTCTCAAGAAGGGAAGAAAAATCTACATATATACAAGGAGCGGGAGAGAGACATGTATGCGATAGTGGAAGCATGAGTGTGCGGGTGTATAAACCTATCTAGAGGCTAGTCGATAAATGTTTGTGAGAGAAATACGAGTCAGGGGTGCAAAAGCGAGAGTTTTGTGTGTGTGAGAGAGAGACGGTAGTCGGGAAGGGGAGTGGAAGCAGGAGTTGTGTGTGTGAGAGAGAGACAGAGAGGGGGGGAGTTTGTCTAATTGGTAAACAAATGAATAATATCAGTCTAGGATGGAGACGAGAAGGAGGCCGCAACAAATGTTGTGTCTATAGGAGAGAGAGAGAGAGAGAGTAATTTTAGTGGTAGGAGTCATATCTAGAGACATATAGGGTGTGTGAGAGAATCCCATAGAGAGAAAGACAAAGTGAAAGATGAGTGGAGACTGTGTGTATGGCGGTGAAAAAGTAAGATTAGGTACCTAGTGATACCAGAGAACGGTAGAGACGTGAGAGATAATGAAAACCGTGTAATGTATAATGATAGGGAGAGTGTGACACTTGTCAAGGGAGACGTCGAGAGACCATGTTTGCGAGGATAGGAGAAACATGAAGTGAGTGTGCGGGTGAGCTGGAGAAAAGAGAGTGATAGCTACATGAAGGAGCATGCATGTGAGAGATATGGGTGTGAAAGGAGTGAACAGAAAAGGGATTCAAATATTTGAATTCGAGATGATGATACATGTAATCCATACTCGAACCAAAACTGATCTATCACATATGCATACTCATATGAATTCACACGCATCAATGTTATTTAATATGTAGATATTACTGATCCATACATTTTAGTAGCACATAATTTGGTTTAAAAATTTTGAATTCAACCTTATGATTTTGAGATCATTGTATTTGTAAATCATATTATACATATAAAGGAGCAGAATTCTTTATTGTGCTTTTGAAAGTATATATAAAAAATGATGTATATAGAATTTTATTCCAATCGAAAATGGATCCTACCTGAAAAAATAGAATACAAACGGGATTGGAATTGAGTTGGCACAGTAAACATGCACTCTGCAAAGTTTGAATGAAGCGGGGAAAGTCGCAGTAACCGCCTGAAACCAAAATCTGTGAGATGGAAATTACTACTGCCTATCCCTGCCACACAAAGCCTATCTACTTGATTTCTATAGGTTTCGATAGGGGTAGGTTTGTAATTTCACTCAAACGTGACATAACCGCCTCTCACCCGGATTCATACACGGTGGGGGCCAAAACACAGTGTGTCCTCGGCCGAAATCGATTCCCTCCCCGATTCATACACGGTGGGCGCCAAAAACAAACTCTCATCGGCAAATATATGGTGTATGCGAGATTACCATCCTATCCCCAACCGACTAATATTGTTGTGATGTAGGAAATTTGAAACGGGGGCTAAGTTTGTAAATTTCCTCGCATTTGAGACAAGCGCGCCCTGAAGACATGGTTCACCCCTTCCTCTCTACCTCCATTTCCCCATTCGTACTCCGTGGGCGCCAAAACACCCTCTCCACCCCAGCCTCCTCCGTCCACCACCCCATCCACCATCGTCCTCCTCCACCATGCCGGAGCTGATACCCTGATGCCGACGTCCATTACAAGAGATCGACATCTCTCATCCACGGCTTCGGACCGAGATCATTGTATCCCGTCCTCTCGCTTCATCCTCACCGTCGTCCACCTTGCCGGCGCCGCTCCTACGACCGTCTCGTCCACCTCACCCTGCCGGCACCGTCTACCCTCCTAGAACTGCTTCCACACCGCTGATGGCCATCGCTACCGCAGCACCGTCAAATTCTCAGCAGATGCATACACGGCGCCGCACTAGAGGCGATACTCTTTCGTATCTGCTCAACTTATTTATCAAAGAAAATAGATCGCCACTGCTTTACTCTGATTTCTTGTCCATCACTTACTTGCTAGTTGAAAGCAAACATTGGTTGCAAAGTTGCCTTTGTCCAGTTTGCACCTTCAGATCCGCCATGGCATGCTCAACACTATACTCCCAATGCTTATGTTTCCCCTTTTATATTCCACACTAGTTAAATCACAGTAGACTAAATTTCAAAATTGGGTCAGTCGATTTTTCAGAGCTCGCCGGAGTTCGCCGGTGCCAATGAAGGGGCTCGGATGGGGATGGTGGTTGTGGGGGGTGGTGGTGGGGCCTCACCGAATGAAGAAAACTTGATGCGGGTGGGGGCGGGGTGGGGGTGGGGTGGCGGAGGAACACAGGCAACGGGCCAGTGGTCCGGCCGGCGGCCTGTGCGGTGTTCTATATGGGAAGAATCAGAGACAAGGAATAAGAAGGGTTAGGAGACATAGGATCTTCATCCAACTGCCTGAAATGGTCGACTGACCCAAATGACAAAAGTCACGCGACTTGCATGCAGACATGCCTTTATATTCAGTATCATCATCGTACCTACTTAGCACTGCTCCTATATCCATCAAGCTAAACAACGTGCCACACATAATTCCAAACTTGTTGCATGACTATGAATCTGATATGATGCTGATATTACTAAAACAAATAACATTTAATTGGTCAGCTAATGTTCCTACTTTACTTTCGAAAAGCACGTGCACCACATATAGAGAGACAGCAAGAAGTTGCATTCTTAATGCACTCTGGTTCATCATGTGTGGGCACTGCACAATGAATATTTTATTATCCAAAATCTGCTTGCTCTTCTTTAGCATGTTCCTCTTCCGTTCTTCTTTAATAAGTACTCTCTCTGTTCCTAAATACAAGTCTTTGTATAGATTCCACCATGGACTACATATGGACCAAAATGAGTGAATCTACACTCTAAAATGTATATGGATACATCTGTATGTGATCCATAGTGGAAATCTCTACAAAGACTTATATTTTGGAATGGAGGGAGTATGATAGTAGTATAGTATGTTCCTTGTAGTGAAGATGAGGAGGGACATTTTCAGTGTAGAGGTCTATATGGTCGGTTGTGATGGACACTTTGAACTCTTCGAGCCTCTTTGATTCGTAGGATTTTGTAAACATAGGAATAGGATTTGTAGTGGCCTGCTGTCAGGTGTTGGGTGCGACATATGCCAAAGGATGGCTTATCATGGTGGGAGCGAGTAGAACGTCGCCGGTGCCCAGAAGCGGGATGAGGCGAAGACATGCACGCCGGCGGATCTTACCTAGCTTCAGGGCTCTCCGAGGAGATAACACCCCTACTGCTGCTCTGCGGGGTCTCCGCATGATCACTATGGCAAAGTGAATACAAGGTTGCTCCTAGAGCTGTTTTCTGGAGGTAGGAGAGGGCAAGGCTAGCTCCCTCCTTCCTATATGATCGGGTCTAATGCTAAAGAAGCTATCCCCCTTGCATGGGTTCCCCGGGGGGCTTATATAGGCCTGCCCCCAGGGATACAATGGTAATCCGGCTGGGCGCGTGTCCCAGCCGTCTGTCTCTCAGGCCACCGTCTTCTCCGCCGACTGCTGGGGCCCGCCGACTGGCGGGCCCCACCGACAAGCCTGGTACTGTAGCAGTGCTTCTGATGACGCTGGCTTGGTCATGGGGTCATGGCAACAGTGCCGCCGTCTGGCGGACGATCACTGTCGCCATTCCCCGTCTTGTCTGGTTAATGGCGTGCGGGGCCCGTGGGAGGGCCGACCGACTCCAGGGGGCCGACTCCCACGGGTCCGTCTTCGGGGCGCTCTCGCCGTCTTCTATTCTCCCGTTGACAGGTGGGTCCCGCCGTCTTTGGGCCTTACAGGTAGGCCGTCGTGGGCACAGTGCGCCGCCCACTGAGGCTGAGGTCAGGGCAGGCATGGCAACAGTGCCGCGCCACGATGGAGGTCTCCAGCGATACAACACACTATAGCCATGCCAGCCCTTCGTAGGCAGGTTAGAGATGGCCACGCAGTGACCGTACCCTGCCCCGTCCATCATGGAGAAGGCAGGAGATGGTTGGAGTCGCGGGCCGACTCCCATAGTCGTCTCATCTTGGAGTCGCTAGCCAAGAGTCGGCTCAACTCAAAGTCGTCAGCCAAGAGTCGGCTTAACTCGAAGCCGTTAGCCAAGAGTCAGCTTAACTCGAAGTCGTCCCTAGGACTCGGCCGTGAGGGACAGTTGCTGCCGACTCCCAGGAGGCGGCTCTTCATCGTGGGTTCTTGAGGGGTGCAGTCTTCCCCGATGTTTTGAAAGGTTCTGGGGCTCGGGTTAGCCTACCCATGGCCCATTACTCCAACAGTAGTCCCCGAAGCTGGTGAGGTGCCGCAGGAGACGTGTCGGGGAGCCTCAACAGTTTCATCTCTTTGGGGGTGGAATCTCGGACTCGCTCCCGTCTTCCTCCAGGCCGACTAGCTGGAGTCGGCCTCGCAGAAATCCGTCTTGCCTCTTAGAGAGTTTGAACGTCGCGGTGGCGTCCCTGGCAGCGTGCCTGATAAGCTTCCGAGCAGCCGCCTATTGAGGGTCCGTCGTGTGGCGCCACGTGGCGGGGTTATTCTGCCCACCCACGCGCGCGACGGGACAGGACCTCAGGCGGGGCCTGCCACTACCGTGCCTCGGCACGCGAGCAGATTTGCTGCGGCCGTGCGAACGGTTGGGTTTCCCACGCCGTAACTGCATGCAGTAAATGTGTGTGGTAAATCATGGGGGGCATGGGGGCCGGGCGCAGTTAATCCCACGCCCGCCCCATCGGCTTCTCAGCCCATTAGCCTATAAGTAGGCGGGAGGAAGGGAGCGGCGAAGCACGTGCGCCCATCTCCCCTACTCCCCTTGCTTCCTTCTTGCTTCTTCTTCCTCTTGCTGCCGTTGCACCGAGCCACGCCACGCTTGCGACGATGAGCTCTTCCTCCGCCGCCGCACCTGCCGTCGTGCGCTCCGGCGTATGGGACGGCTCCGAGGTGGACGACGACCACATCGAGTTTCTCCGCAGGACGCGGCGCCTCCCCGGCGTGGGCCTAGTGCGAGCCCATGCCGCGCCGGAGAGGGAAATAGTGCCGGCACCGGAGGAGGGCGAGCGGGTCGTGTTCCGCTCGCACCTTATGCGCGGCTTGGGGCTGCCGGCGAGCGGCTTCTTCCGATCCTTCTTGGAGTTCCACGGGCTCCAGGTGCACCACCTCACCCTGAACACGGTGGTGCTGCTGGCTGCCTTCGCCACCCTGTGTGAAGGTTTCCTTGGTGTTCTCCCCACCATCGAGCTATGGGGGGAATTCTTCCAGTCCAAGCTCGGCACGCACGTCGCCGGCGTGCCGGCCCAGTGCGGCGTCTTCATCGCGATGCGGAGATCGACGGCCGACAACCCTTTTCCCACCATTCCGCTGATCAAGTCGGTGAAAATGTGGCGGTGGTCGTACATCTACAAGAAGAACGTCGCCCCAGACGGCGACTGGGTTAATCTGCCGCCTTATGAAGCCGACGCACCGGCTGGGAGGCTCCCCAGCTGGTCCCACTGAGTCAAGACGCTGACTCCCACCAGAGAAGCCGCTGTCGCGCGACTTTGAGTTTTGACGCAGTCGGAGGATCTGACCGGGGCCGACCTGCTGGCCGCCTTCGTGGCGCGCCGAGTCCTCCCGCTCCAAGGCCGACCTCATCTGATCTGTCAGATGAGCGGCCACCAAGACCCGAGTCGGATGTGCTCCAAGGACTTGCCCCACGCGGAGGTGGCGGACACGGTGAACTACATCGCGAACTGCGGTCTCGCGGCGGATTGGCAGTTCAGCAAGGAGCCGTACTCACGCGCCAACCCCCCTCCTGCGGTAAGTTATCTCTTTTTCTTCTGTCCTCCTTTGTAGCCTAATCCGACTTCTGATCTTTTTGGTTTTTTCTCGAGTGAGAACCCCCTCATCCAGCCCTCAGCCAGCACCACGGGCCCGGCCCGTCAGTTCATCTCTGATCAGGCGGAGAGCAATGTCGATGACCCTGACTTGGGGGGGCGGCGATGGAGGCCGACGCCGAAGGAGGCGGAGGAGGAGGAGGAGGAGGTTTCAGGCCGTCGGCCACTTTTGCCGACTGGCCTGATGACGACGCCGAGGGGGAAGTCGTCCCGTGCCGCCAACCAAGGGTTGGCCATCCGGGCGCGGGCTCCTCCGCCGGCTTGGATGGTCAAGGCGGCGCGAAGAGGCGTCGGGCCGGGCCGAGCTTGCTTGGCGGCCGGTCGAAGAAGTTCAAGGGGCGGCCGCCGTGACCAAGCGGGAAGAGGCGCTCGCGAAGGCCAACCACTTCCGTAAGGAAGTGAAGAAGCCGCCACTGGTCTCCGCGTAAGTGCCTCCGCCTTTGTCTTGTCCTTTACTAGTGAATTTGTCCAAATCTTTTACACGCCCTCATTGCTTCAGGGATCCCCTCACCTTTGAGAGGGTCGCCGCCGCCTCCGTCATGGGGTCGGCAGAGACGTCCGCCACTACTCGGCGGATTGATCCCGCCGCCGAACTCCGGGAGGCGACGGAGCAGAACACGCGGGAGAAGCGCGACGAGGACGAAGCCGCCCGCCTGGAGAAGGCGGAGGCCGAGAAGGCGACTGCCTCCTCTCAGAGGAAGCTGGATGAGGCCAAAGCCGCCGTTGCGGCAAGGCGGCTAGCTGAGGAGGCCGCGCACCGTGAGTCGACGCTGCTTGTCGTTTCACTGAACTCCACGCCGCCGCCCCCGGAGTTCACGGGGCATACTGGGGAAGCCAGCGGCGAGCACCCTATCATGGAGAAGGAGAGCGGCGAGGCCTCCATGTCGGACACGGCCGCGCCACCTCCGCCGCCTCCGCCGTCGTCTACAAGCGTGCGAGGTAAACAGCCGGTGGGCCCGCCGGCGCCGCCGACTGTGGACGAGTCCGAGGCGAGGCTGCTCCTTCAAGTCGCCTCGCCAGCGCGCCGCCGCCTCGAGAAGGCGACTTTGGCACCACGCCTGTTGGACACCGGCGCCGCCAACTCGGCCATCCCAGACGCCGAGGCGACAAGTGCCGCGCCCATTGGGTGGGTTCGAGGAGGCGGCACGGCCCGCAGAACCAGGCGCTTCTGGACGTTCAGGCGAAGCTGCAAGCCGAGGGCGACGCTATCCAGGCCTGCACCAAGGCGCATCTGGCATTGCGAGTAGCCGTCCCGGTATGCTTTATTTGACTTTGTTTTTCCTTGTTCTTGTCTGTGGGGGCACGCCAGCGCACCCACTGGGTGT
Source organism: Triticum dicoccoides (assembly GCF_002162155.2). Lineage (NCBI taxonomy): Eukaryota > Viridiplantae > Streptophyta > Magnoliopsida > Poales > Poaceae > Triticum > Triticum dicoccoides. The sequence continues at coordinate 486,390,604 of NC_041387.1, read as the reverse complement.
AGTCCCCGAGTTTCGGGCCGGCTACTGAGCAGGCGGCCCGGAACTCCTTCTGGCGAGTTTCCTTGTCTAAAATTCTTATTTCAGGAGTATCACAACCTCCGCACCACTTCCTTCAACCGCAATGTCGAGGAGCTGGGCAGGCGGACTGCTGACTTGTCGGAAAGCCGGAGTGAGTCCTCTTTCTTCTTCGCGGGGGCGCGCTCGCGCACCCGCGGGCTGTAGTCCCCGAGATTCGGGCCGACTGCTGAGCAGTCGGGCCGGATCTTCCCAGCGACCTTCTTTGCCGACGACTTATCATCTTTTTCCTTTGTTCTTTAGGGGCCAACGCCACTCTTCAGCAGCAGCTGGGCGAGGCCAACACTGCCTTGCGCGCCAAGGAGGAGGAGTGCAACAAACTCATCATGGAGCGCGACCTGCTGGCCGCGCAGCTGGTGGAGCAGAGGGAGCTGCTCAAGAAGACGCAGGATGAGGCAGAGAAGAGAGAGACTGCCCTCCTGGCCGAGTTCGAGAGCGAGCGCTCCTCCTGGACCGACAAGGAGGCGCAGCTGACCTCCGGCTTCCATGAGATCGAGGACATCGTCGACGGTGAGTTTCTTGGTTTCCTTTGAGCCGCCGACTGTGGGTCGGGCCGACTCCTGATTCTGACTTGCTTCTCTTTTTTTTCTTGGCAGACTTCTTCCCTGGCCACTCGCAGGCGGCCACTCAAGCCATCGAGGCAGATCGCGAGGCGCGGAGGGCAGATGGTGCGGAGATTGCCGCCAATGCCACCCGGACCCTTGACAAGCAACTTCTGAGCATCGAAGCTCGTCTGCGGCCGTCCCATCAGATGCTGCGCCGGCTTCAACGTGCCGGTGCCCAGGCCATTGCCGCCCTGTAGCCAGACATGCCGGTTCTATGCACTGCCAGTCGGACTGCCGACTGGCTGGAGGTCGTAGCTGGTCGTCTTGAGGCTTGGAAGGGTTCCTCGGCCCAGGCTGAAGCGCGCCGGGCCTTGGAATTCGTCAAGGCGTGGTATCCAGGGCTGGACCTGGACCGTCTGGCCGCATTCAGGTCAGAGGCCCAGGCAGAGCTGGTAGCTGTGGAAGACGCCCTCGTCGCGCGTGTGGCAGCGATCGCTGACTACGCAGACACCAGCGTCTTCGTCCCTGATCGGGCTAAAGACGGCAGGGAGGCGCCGCCGGAGTGGTTCGGGATGAACCCAGATTACGACGAGGACTCGGTGGAGGTGATTGCTTCCAGCGCCGAGGAGGAAGGCGAGGCGGAGGAGGGAGGTGAGACGGAGGCGCCAGAGGACGGAACGGGCGACCAGCCTCAGCTCGACTGCGCCTCCAGCAACGAGCCGCGTCCGGTGAAGGCGGCTGCTGCCGGAGACGATCAAGCCGAGACTGCCCAGCCGGCCACCTCGGCGCCTGACACCGCCGTCTCCTCCGACCCTCCAAACCCGAATGCCGATTCTTAGGCTGCCGTCTTGCTGCCATTTTATCTGCCTTAGTAATCTTTGAAGAACTTGTTAATTTGAATAATTCCACCCATGGGGTGTATTTTGAACTTCTGTTTGAAGATTCGGCCAAGGGCCTATGCTATGTAGATATTTATCCGAGTTCTATCTTTCCTTGCTCATTGCTCTTTTGGCCTTTTCCTTTGCCGTCTTCCCTTAGTTGCCGCCTTGCCAGTCGGACAACCGTTCAGCGGCTGCCACTGGATCAAGTGCTTGGCTACTTTGGGGAGGCAAGTACTTGGCCATTTTTTAGTGTCTTTAGCAAGTTGGATAGAAAGCGGCAGGCCGACTACTAAAGAGTCGGCTTTGCCAAGAGAGGCAGGAAGCCGGCTTAAGCTATGTTTATGCTTTGAGTCCTTAGCCATTTTTCGTGCGGACGCCCATTCTTCCTTACTCATGTCCACCAATCAGTCGCTCTGCGAGCTGCGGCTTCTGACAGCAGACGGCTTAGGCACAACACACTACTTGTCCGATTGCAGGAAGCATTTCATAGCGCAAGGCGGCGAGTCCTTGGGCCGACTAGTCGAGCCCGGTGCCAAGCGGCATAACAAAGAGTAATATACTCGAAGGCATAATTCTTATCATACAGATAAAAGAGGCAGTCCCCGAGCTCGTCTCGGGGGTCCCGAAGTCTTGGTACTTTCATACAAAGGGTAGTGCGATACATACTGCATCAATTATAAAATCTCCGGAGAAGGTTTGCATTCCACGGGCGTTCTGTCTCTTTGCCGGAGTCGTCCCTCTTACGTGCTCGGGGCTTCTGAGCGTCGATCAGGTAGTAGGAGTCGTTTCCCAGCACCTTGCTGATAATGAAGGGGCCTTCCCAAGGTGCCGACAGCTTGTGCTGGCCGGCTGTTCGCTGAATCAGCCGGAGCACAAGGTTGCCCTCTTGGAAAGATCTCGGCTTGACCTTCCTGTTGTAGTATCGGTGCAGGCTCTGCTGGTAGATGCTGGACCGGCTGAGTGCCAACAGCCGGCCCTCTTCCAGCAGATCGACACCGTCTTGACGTGCTTCTTCTGCTTCTTCCTCAGTGTACATGGTGACTCGCGGAGAGTCGAACTCTATGTCCGTCGGGATGACGGCTTCAGCACCGTAGACAAGGAAGAAGGGTGTGAAGCCGGTTGACTTGTTTGGAGTCGTGCGCAGACTCCAGAGGACGGTTGGCAACTCGTCAAGCCAACAGCCGGCCGAACGCTCCAGTGGTTCGACTAGTCGAGGCTTGATGCCAGACAGGATGAGGCCGTTTTCTCGCTCTACCTGGCCGTTTGACTGCGGATGGGCAACGGACGCTAAGTCCAGTCGGATGCCCTGAGTCGCGCAGAAACGGGCCAAGGCACCTTTGGCGAAATTTGTGTCACTGTCGGTGATGATGCTGTGCGGTATGCCGTATCGAGTCGTGATGTCAGCGATGAAAGTCACTGCAGTCGGACCATTCAACTTCTTGATGGGCTTTACTTCTATCCACTTGGTGAACTTGTCCACCGCGACAAGTAAGTGAGTTAGGCCGCCTCGTGCTGTTTTGAATGGTCCCACCATGTCCAGGCCCCAAACCGCAAAGGGCCAGGCGATGGGAATAGTCTTGAGTGCGGAAGCCGGCTGATGTGGCTTGGAGCAGAACATCTAGCACCCTTTGCACTTTTGGACTAACTCTTTGGCCTCTTCTAGGGCAGTTGGCCAGAAGAAACCGTGCCGGAAGGCTTTGGCGACGAGTGCTCTTGAAGCCGCATGGTGGTCGCACTCGCCTTCATGGATGTCTCTGAGAATTGCTTGGCCTTGCTCTGGCTCGACGCAGCGCTGATAGATACCAGTGACGCTGCGCCTGACCAACTCTCTGTTGACTATGGTGTAGGCTGCCACTCGGCGTTGTACTTGCCGAGCCAAGGTTTCATCAATTGGCAGTTCTTTGCTCACCAGGAACTTGAGGATGGGCTGTGCCCATGAGGTTGCTGCTATTTCTTCGACTACCAATACTGCGACTTGGACGAGGGCGGCTGGGCTAGGAGGCGGCGGGTTGGAGTCCGCAGCCGCTTGTTGGATTGACGAAGTCCCCGGGCCGACTTGAGCAGTCCCCGGGCCGAGTTCTAGAGTCATCGGACTGGTCGCCGCAGTCCCCGGGCCGGGTTTTGAACTCCTCGGGCCGGCTTCGACCGCGACATTCTTGGAGTCGGATCCGACTTCTTCGGGTGAAGCCGGCACAAAGATGGAGTTTGATTCTGGTGAAGGCTTGATAGACGGCTTGAGGAGGCGCCGAAGGGCGACGCCAGATGGTATTGCTTGGCGGGTGGAGCCGATTCGTGCCAAGGCGTCTGCTTGGTCGTTGTCATTCCTTGGCACATGGAGGAACTCGCACCCCTCGAAGTATCTGAGTTGCTGCACAAGGAAGCGGTAGCTCGCCATGTTTGCATCCTTGGCGTCCCAATCGCCAGATGACTGCTGGACCACCAAGTCAGAGTCGCCATAACACAGGATCCGGCGAATGCCGAGTTCTTTGGCAAGCCGGAGCCCGTGAATGAGCGCCTCGTACTCAGTGACGTTGTTGGAGGTGGCAAAATGGATCTGCAGCGCATATCTGAGCTTGTCGCCTTTGGGGGAAGTGAGGACAACACCGACTCCCAAGCCGGTGCGCATCTTGGAGCCGTCGAAATGCATCCGCCAATGGGTGGAGTTGGGCGCTGGCGGCAGGTACTGGGTCTCGGCCCAGTCGACGAGGAAGTCGGCCAGTGCCTGCGACTTGATGGCGGTGCGGGGCTGGTAGTAGATGGTGTAGGGAGCCAGATCGATGGCCCATTTGGCCACTTGGCCAGAAGCACCTCGGCTTCCGATGATCTCGGCAAGTGGGGTTGTGCAGACCACAGTGATTGGATGCTCCTGGAAGTAAGGCTTCAATTTCTTGGCGGCAAAGTGCACGCCATAGCAAATCTTCTAGTAATGGGGGTAGTTCTGCTTGGAGGCCGACAGTACTTCGCTCAGGTAATATACCGGTCTCTAGACTGGTAGCGCCTTGCCTTCCTCCTTGCGCTCAACTACAATAACTGTGCTGACTACCCGACTGTTGGCGGCGATGTATAGGAGCATGGGCTCTTTAGGAGTCGGAGCCGCCAGCACAGGGGGAGTAGTCAGCATTTTCTTCAACTGGAGAAAAGCTTCGTCCGCCTTGGGGTTCCACTCAAAGAAGGTCGTCTTCTTCATGAGCTGGAATAAAGGAGCCTTCTCGCCCAGCCGATTGATGAAACGGCTGATGGACGCCAAGCAGCCGGTGAATTTTTGCACATCTAGCAGTCGGCGGGGTTCCTCCATCCTCTCAATGGCCTTGATCTTTACAGGGTTGCACTCTATGCCGCGTTCAGAGACCAGGAAGCCAAGGAGTTGGCCGGCTGGTACTCCGAAGACGCACTCCTCAGGGTTGAGCTTGATCTGGAATCGGCGCAGGTTCTCAAAGGTTTCCTTGAGGTCTTCCAGCAATATTCCGTGCTTCTCCGTCTTCACCACCACATCATCCACATAGACGTGGGCGTTCCCGCCAAGTTGCTTGAGGAGGCATTTTGGCATGCAATGCTGAAAGGTGGCACCGGCGTTCCTCAAGCCGAACGTCATGGTTAGGTAGCAGAAGGCTCCAAACGGCGTGATGAAGGCGGTCTTCAGTCTGTCAGCCGGGTTCAGCTTGATCTGGTGATATCCATAATATGCATCTAAGAAACTCAACAGCTCGCATCCGGCAGTGGAGTCTATCACCTGATCAATCCTCGGCATGACAAATGGGTCCTTGGGGCAAGCTTTGTTGAGGCTTGTGTAGTCGATACACATCCGACACTGCTTGTTCTTCTTCAGCACCAGGACTGGGTTTGCTAGCCACTCTGGGAAAAACACTTCCATAATGAAGCCGGCTGCCAGGAGCCGAGCTATCTCTTCTCCAAGGGCTGCCTGACGGGCTTCACATCAGACCGGACATGTATCTTGTGCTCGGCGAATTCCGTCGGTACACCTGGCATGTCTTTAGGGGACCATGCGAAGATGTCTCGATTCTCACGGAGGAAATCGACGAGCTCGCCTTCCTATTTTCTGTCAAGGTTTGTACCCATGACAACATACCTCTCTGGGTGCTCCGGGTCCAAGGGTATCTTCTTCGTCTCTTTGGCCGGTTTGAATGATCCTTCTGCTTCCGACTCCTTGGGGTCAGGCGACATTTTGGGCTGCTTGCCGGCCATCGCCACAACCCGATCAAGAAGCCGCTTCTCAGCTGCGATCACCAAGGACTCGGCCAGCCGACTGCTTTCGGACGCGCAAGCGGACGACTTTCTGTAGTCGCCGGCTACGGTTAGAATCCCCTTGAAACTCGGCATCTTCATCTTGAGGTAGGCGTAGTGGGGGACCGCCATGAACTTGGCCAAAGCAGGTCGGCCAAGCAACGCATGGTACGGGCTTTCGAGGTCCACCACTTCAAACCAAACTGGCTCTCGGCAGAAATGATCTTTGTCCCCAAAGAGGACGTCTATCAGGATTTTGCCGATTGGCGAGCAGGAAAGGCCAGGAACAATGCTGTGGAACACAGTCCGGCTGCTCTGAAGCTGTCCATGGTATCCTTGTACAGGATGTTGATACTGCTACCTCCATCTATCAGTACTCGCGACAAACGAGCGGCCCGCCTATCTGCGGTGAGTGTGGCGCCTAAGACTAGGGCGTAAGAGCCCAGATTCGGCATCACCTCTGGGTGATCAGCTCTGCTCCAACTGATAGGCTTCTTGGACCAGTGCATGAACTCTGGAGTGCTTGACGCGACTGCGTTCACCTCTTGCTGCTGCAGCCGCCTACTGCGTCGGTCGTCAGCCACACTGGTGAACACCACATAGGCTCCGTGCTCTTCTGGGTACTCATCTTGTATTGCACCGACTGGCCTGACAGCCGGCTCCTGGGGCGGTGGTGGAGGCGGCGGCCCAGCAGGCGGGGGAGGTAAGAGGTCGTCTCCCTTCGCGATTCTGGTGAGCCAGTGGCACTTCCGGGTGGTGTGGTTTGACGGCTTCGTGCCGTTGTGGAACTTGCAGGGGCCATCTAGGGTCTGCTCGTAGGAGAAGGCCGGCAGCTAGTTGGACTTGCCGCCTTTCTGCCGCTTGGACGGAGGCTGCTCCTCCAGCTGTTGGTCTTTGACTGTCGCAACTTGCCGGCTGCTGGAAGCCGGCTGTGGGGCTTTGCGCTTGTAGCCGTTCTGAGGTTGCCGCTGACTGGCGTCCCCAGCCGGAGTTCTGGGAGCCTGAGGGGCGACTTTGCCAGTCACACTAACTTGAATCTTCACCTTCATCCAGGAGTCGGCTGTGGCGTACTTGTCTGCTATGATCAGCAGCTCGTCGAGGGTCTCCGGCTCGTCGCAGAGGAGCTTGTGCTTGAGGAGGGTGCCTTCTCTACACCCGGTAGTGAAGTACTCGATAGCCTGCACCTCGTGCATGCCCTCGCAGGAGTTCCGAAGCTCGGCCCAGCGCGTGAGGTAGTCGCGAGTCGACTCGTTGGGGCCTTGCACGCACAACGAGAGTTGGCGAGGCTTGGGAGGCCGCTTGTATGTTCTTGTCAAGTTGCGGACGAAGGCTTCGGTGAAGTCGACCCAGCTGTTGATGCTGCAGGACTTCAGGTTGTTCAACCATGTCCGGGCCGTGCCCTGGAGCATGAGTGGAACCTACTTTACGGCAACACGCTTGTTGCCGTTTGCTATGTTGACGGCCGTGGAGTAGTCAACTAGCCAGTCTTCCGGCTTCACGGAGCCCGTGTACTTGGGCATGTCTCGGGGGAGCGTGAAGCCTTTGGGGAAGGGCTCATCTCAGATGCGGGGCCCGAGACAGGGAGGACCCAACTCGTCTTCTTCTTCTAGCGCCAGGGATCGGTGGAGTCGGTCGATCCGGTGGCTGGCGTCATTTACTCCGACTCCCTCTCGGCGGCCAAGGCGGTAGCCGAGAGTCGGATGCTCAATGGGTGGCGGGGAAACTCGTCTTTCTTTGCGAGGAGGAGGAGGCACATAGTCATCCCACCGTTCTACTGCTTTGGGGCGGCCGTCTTGGTCGCGCTCGATGGTGATGCGAGTCCGACTGTGGCTGATAGCCGGACCCTTGTCCTTCCCTCCACGGACACCGCCGGTTGGTGTGCGAGACATCGCGCCTTGATCTCGGCGGGGAGGCAAGTCGTCGTTTTGTCGTTGCGGCGCCTCCGTGCGGCAGCCGGCTTCGTTCTGCGCGGTAGCCGCGTCGAGGAGTTGCTGAACTCGCTCCGTCATCAGGCGGCGCTCTTCGCCTTCGAAGTTGTCGAGCTCGTCCGCCGCCGCCTAGGCGGCGCGGATGTTCTCCGCAGGCGTGGCGTACACAGAGCGATTGGCCCCGAACATGTTGGCGATGGCCGCGCCACGCTGTCGGACCGCGCCTAGGCGGCTAGGCCCAGTCGGAGCCGGCGAGCCGCCCACAGCGTGATCCATCTCACACTGGTAGGTTTCTGACAAGTGTCTCATGCTCGCCAGCTTCTTCGCGCCCTCAACGAGCTGGAGGCAGCGCGCCTCCAGCGTCTCGGCGTCAGCGTCTCCTGGAATGGGAGCAGTCAGGTCTCGCAGGGCCGCGTCGAGTGGATCATGAGCTCCTTCGCCGGAACGCTCGCCGTGATCGAGGACCAGGACCTCCGTGACGGTGCTTCCGCCGCTCTCTGCGCAAGGGAGCGGCTCGTCGTAGATCACCACGTTGGTGGGGAACGCGTCGAGCGACGCGGTGTCGGAGTCAACCAGCATCGGGTCAGTGGAGCCTATGGACTCCAGGTCCACAATGGGCTCGCCGGCGACGTGGAGTTGGTCAAGGAGGCCCACGAGGAGGCTCTCGGGGCCGCTCGTGCCTGCGTCGGATGCAGGCTCGTCGGAGAGGCGAAGCTCGTCGATAAGTTCAGCGAGGCAGCTGGCCGCGAGCGCGATCTCAGCGCCAGGCAGCGTGTCGGCGCAGACTCCGTCTGGCATGCCGGGCTCGCTGTGCTCGCCAGGGAGGAATAGGGTTCCCGTCCAGAGCACGTCTCTGGACGACGGTGCACCTCGCCCCATGGTGGGCGCCAAATGTCGGGGGTTGGGTGCGACATATGCCAAAGGATGGCTTATCATGGTGGGAGCGAGTAGAACGTCGCCGGTGCCCGGAAGCGGGATGAGGCGAAGACATGCACGCCGGCGGATCTTACCAAGCTTCAGGGCTCTATGAGGAGATAACACCCCTACTGCTGCTCTGCGGGGTCTCCGCATGATCACTATGGCAAAGTGAATACAAGGTTGCTCCTAGAGCTGTTTTCTGGAGGTAGGAGAGGGCAAGGCTAGCTCCCTCCTTCCTATATGATCGGCTCTAATGCTAAAGAAGCTATCCCCCTTGCATGGGTTCCCTGGGGCGCTTATATAGGCCTGCCCCCCAGGGATACAATGGTAATCCGGCTGGGTGCGGGTCCCAGCCGTCTGTCTCTCAGGCCGCCGTCTTCTTCGCCGACTGCTGGGGCCCGCCGACTGGCGGGCCGCACCGACAGGCCTGGTACTGTAGCAGTGCTTCTGATGACGCTGGCTTGGTCATGGGGTCATGGCAACAGTGCCGCCGTCTGGCGGACGATCACTGTCGCCATTCCCCGTCTTGTCTGGTTAATGGTGTGCGGGGCCCATGGGAGGGCCGGCCGACTCCAGGGGGCCGACTCCCATGGGTCCGTCTTCGGGGCGCTCTCGCCGTCTTCTGTTCTCTCGTTGACGGGCGGGTCCCTCCGTCTCCGGGCCGTACAGGTAGGCCATCATGGGCACACTACGCCGCCCACTGAGGCTGAGATCAAGGCAGGCATGGCAACAGTGTCGTGCCACGATGGAGGTCTCCAGCGATACGGCGCACTGTAGCCATGCCAGCCCTTCGTAGGCAGGGTAGAGACGACCATGCAGTGACCGTACCCCGCCCCGTCCATCGTGGCGAAGGCAGGAGATGGTTGGAGTCGTGGGCCGACTCCCATAGTCGTCTCATCTTGGAGTCGCCAGCCAAGAGTCGGCTCATCTCGAAGTCGTCAGCCAAGAGTCGGTTTAACTCGAAGCCGTTAGCCAAGAGTCGGCTTAACTCGAAGTCATCCCTGGGACTCGGCCGTGAGGGACAGTTGCTGCCGACTCCCAGGAGGCGGCTCTTCATCGTGGGGTCTTGAGGGGCGCAGTCTGCCCCGATGTTTTGAAAGGTTCTGGGGCTCGGGTTAGCCTACCCGTGGCCCATTACTCCGACACCTACCAACTTGAATCCTATAAGAATAGCAAGGAAATGCGGAGAGTTGTGTCGCCTTTGAGAGTAACACTGATATTAACAGTACCGCACCTTCAGTTGAAGAGAGTTGGTATCCGAAGCCTTTCTAGTCGTACCGGCAATACTAGCACATATATTCCAGCAAGTTCCACTTTGCTGATTTTACTCTGATGCTTACGGTTTTCCCATTATATCTACACTATGATCTGTATAGCTGCTTTGTGTCGCACTAGCAGCAGTCCACTCTTGAAGCTAAAACTGCAATGACTTACAAAATTGGCACCAAGGCATTGAGTGCCATTCCGGATGCAATGAAACTCATACGCTCCCCACCTGTTGATTCTTGTTCAGAATATGATCCTAATGACTATTCTAACCTCGAGGAGTCAAAGGCAGATGGCATGTCATGTTCACCCATCAAGGTGCTTGTTCTAATTTGGCAAGGTTTTATTGATTGCGCGTATCTTGCATATGTTATTTTGCACTTCTTCTACTTTGTTGCACCACCATTTCCTTAGTTTACTCATCATATATGTCGAGATGCCATGCCCATCCATTATCAATACATATTCCATCTATCATCATACCATGTTTTTCCACTCAAATGTTGTTCTTGTGCATCAGACATCAAAAAGGAAGAGGGTGATTGCCGAACCTGAAGGAGCACCAGCAAGTCCTTGAAAAACGTGGTGATGTCGGAGAAATCAGACAGCATCCCACTTATATTGGTTGTACAACTAGTGACACAAAACATAGGACCGACTCCAGCAGACTATAGCCATACTTCACTGGCCACACCACTAGCCCCACCACACAGGACCTGCGCTCCAGCAAAAGGTATACAGATATCAGTTGCCATAGCACCAGCCGTACCACAGAAAAATCCCACTCCAGCAAAGTACAGCAAGTCCACCGGCCGAAGACCTATCCCAACTGTAGAGACGGCCAATTATTGCAGATTGGAACCCCATTCCAGTTATTCCCAGTTTAAAAGACAATAATTTCAATTTGTTAGGGACTAAGTGCATATATTCCCATCATGGGAAGATTATAGTGAAGACAAACACCATTTTCACATCTTCCTGTCCAACTTACATGTAAGTGATATTATTCATGGTTATTATTTTCCTGTTTTCCGCTGATTGAACACATCAATGATTTACATTACATTTTTGTAAGTAGGCGAGGGTCAATCTGGATAGTCATGACGAGAAAAGATTGCTTGTTCTTTTCAAGGAAGCATTGCAGCAGTATCGGTGTTACCTGAGGAAATCACACTTAGATGGCAAGTCTATAAACGAATTTCCGGTGAAGTCTCCTGTGCTAAATTTAGAAGACATTGAATGCAAAAACCTTGTTATGCATTGGTCTCGTTCCCAGGATGACGTACTATCTATGAAATTACATGACAATTTGAACTTCTACTTTTCTACATGTGCCTTACGAATCTTTTTTGCAGGATATCTGCTCGAAGAAGAATTCCGGTTTGAAAAGAACAACAGATATCACAAATATGTAGCCCGCTGCTTTGCTCTTATTAGTACGTGTTGTCTTGTAGCACTGTACTTGCATACATACCTGGTTCATTATGTGACAGTGATACGTCTCCAACGTATCTATAATTTATGAAGCATTCATGCTATTATATTATCTGTTTTGAATGATTATGGGCTTTATTATACACTTCTATATTACTTTTGGGACTAACCTATTAACTGGAGGCCCAACCCATATTGCTGTTTTCTTGCCTATTTTAGTGTTTCGAAGAAAAGGAATATCAAACAGAGTCCAAATGGAATGAAACCTTCGGGAGCGTGATTTTTGGAACGAACATGATCCGAGAGACTTGGAGTTCATGTCAGAGAAGCTTCGAGGAAGCCACGAGGGTGCCCCCCCCCTACTGGGCGCGCCCCCTGTCTCATGGGCCCCTCGAGCGTCCCCCGACTAACTTCTTTCACCTATATATTCCCATATACCCTAAAAACATCGATGGAGAAGATAGATCGGGAGTTCCGCCGCCGCAAGCCTCTGTAGCCACCAAAAAACAATCGGGACCCTGTTCCGGCACCCTGCCGGAGGGGGGATCCCTCACCGGTGGCCATCTTCATCATCCCGGCGCTCTCCATGACGTGGAGGGAGTAGTTCACCCTCGGGGCTGAGGGTATGTACCAGTAGCTATGTGTTTGATCTCTCTCTCTCTCTCTCTCTCTCGTGTTCTTGACTTCACATGATCTTGATGTATCGCGAGCTTTGCTATTATAGTTGGATCTTATGATGTTTCTCCCCCTCTACTCTCTTGTAATGGATTGAGTTTTCCCTTTGAAGTTATCTTATCGGATTGAGTCTTTAAGGATTTGAGAACACTTTATGTATGTCTTGCTGTGCTTATCTGTGGTGACAATGGGATATTCACGTGATTCACTTGATGTATGTTTTGGTGATCAACTTGCGGGTTCCGTGACCTTGGGAATCTATGCATAGGGGTTGGCACACGTTTTCGTCTTGACTCTCCGGTAGAAACTTTGGGGCACTCTTTGAAGTACTTTGTGTTGGTTGAATAGATGATTCTGAGATTGTGTGATGCATATCGTATAATCATGCCCACAGATACTTGAGGTGACAATGGAGTATCTAGGTGACATTAGGGTTTTGGTTGATTTGTGTCTTAAGGTGTTATTCTAGTATGAACTCTATGATAGATTGAACGGAAAGAATAGCTTCATGTTATTTTACTACAGACTCTTGAATAGATAGATCAAAAAGGATAACTTTGAGGTGGTTTCGTACCCTACCATAATCTCTTTGTTTGTTCTCGAGTATTAGTTGCTTTGGAGTGACTCTTTGTTGCATGTTGAGGGATAGTCATATGATCCAGTTATGTTATTATTGTTGAGAGAACTTGCACTAGTGAAAGTATGAACCTTAGGCCTTGTTTCGTAGCATTGCAATACCGTTTGTGCTCACTTTTATCATTAGTTACCTTGCTGTTTTTATAATTTTAGACTGCAAAAACCTATATCTACCATCCATATTGCACTTGTATCACCATCTCTTTGCCGAACTAGTGCACCTATACAATTTACCATTGTATTGGGTGTGTTGGGGACACAAGAGACTCTTTGTTATTTGGTTGCAGGGTTGTTTGAGAGAGACCATCTTCATCCTATGCCTCCCACGGATTGATAAACCTGAGGTCATTCACTTGAGGGAAAATTGCTACTGTCCTACAAACCTCTGCACTTGGAGGCCCAACAACTTCTACAAGAAGAAGGTTGCGAAGTAGACATCAAGCTCTTTTCTAGCGCCGTTGCCGGGGAGGTGAGTGCTTGAAGGTATATCTTTAGATCTTGCAATCGAATCTTTATTTTTCTTGTTTTATCACTAGTTTAGTCTATAAAATAAAACTACAAAAGAATGGAATTGAGTTTGTCTCATATGCTTCATCTTTTTAATATCTTTCGTGAGAATGATGGTAAGGAAAATTGTGCTCAAGTGCTAGAAGAAGAAGTCTATAAAATGTTTGGCACAATTTGAATGATGAGCATGAATGCAATGTTGTTAGTATGAATTCCTTGAATATCCATGATGCTAATGATATGTAAAGCCACAAGCTTGGGGATGCTATGTTTGATGAAGATGATATTTTTAGTCCCCCAAGTTTGGATGAGAAAATATATTATGATGATAGGATGCCTCCTATCTATGATGATTATTGTGATGAAATATATGCTATAAAGAGTAATGATATCCATGAAACTTGTCATCATGATTTTAAAGCTCAAATTGATTATGTGAATAAAGTATCACATGATAGTTATTTTGTTGAGTTTGCTCCCACTACTATTCATGAGAATAAATTTGCTTATGTGGAGAGTAGTAAAATTTCTATGCAAGTAGATCATGAAAAGAATGCTTTAGGTGCTGGTTATATTGTTGAATTCATTCATGACGCTACTGAAAATTATTATGAGGGAGGAACATATGCTTGTAGGAACTGCAATAATATCAAGTTTCCTCTCTATGTGTTGAAAATCTTGAAGCTATGCTTGTTTTGCCTTCCTATGCTAGTTGATTATTGTTCCCATAAGTTGTTTGCTCACAAAATCCCTATGCATAGGAAGTGGGTTAGACTTAAATATTTTAGTCATATCCTTCATGATGCTCTCTTCATGTTTCAATTCTTATCTTTTATGTGAGCATCATTGAAATTATCATGCCTAGCTAGGGGCGTTAAACGATAACGCTTGTTGGAAGGCAACCCAACTATATTTTTGTTCTTTTATTTTTGTTCCTATTTAGTAATAAATAATTCATACAGCCTCTGTTTAAATGTGTTTCTATGTTTTAATTAGTTTTTGTGCCAAGTAGAACCTTTGGGAAGACTTGGGTGAAGTCTTTATGATCATGCTGTAAAAAACAGAAACTCTAGCGCTCACGAAAATAGCTGCCATTTTTTACTGGAGAGTGATTTTAGGTTGATTATTTTTTAAGATGATTAATAGACAAAGTATTCAGGTCCACCAACTTATTTCAGAATTTTTGGAGTTACATAAGTATTCGAATGATACAGATTACTACATATTGTTCTGTTTTTGACAGATTCTGTTTTCTATGTGTTGTTTCCTTATTTTGATGAATCTATGAGTAGTATCGGAGGGTATGAACCATAGAGAAGTTGTAATACAGTAGATATTACACCAATATGAATTTAGAATGAGTTCACAACAGTACCTAAGTGGTGGTTTTATTTTCTTATACTAACGGAGCTTACGAGTTTTCTGTTGAGTTTTGTGTTGTGAAGTTTTCAAGTTTTGGGTAAAGAATCCATGGACTATGGAATAAGGAGTGGCAAGAGCCTAAGCTTGGGGATGACCATGGTACCCCAAGATAATTCAAGGACAACCAAAAGCCTAAGTTTGGGGTTGCTCCGGATGGCATCCCCTCTTTCGTCTTCGTTCACCGGTAACTTTACTTGGAGCTATATTTTTATTTACCACATCATATGTGTTTTTCTTGGAGTGTCATTTTGTTTTGTTAGTGTTTGCTTGCTGTTATTAAGAATAATTTTTTGCATCTATATTTTCAATAAAAATTTCAAGGATAGCCTTTACCATGAGTATTTTGCAAGTATACATGTTGCTATTTCAAAACAGAAAGTTTACCGCTGTTGCAAAAATTCCCTAGAAAAGTCAGAGAATGATATTGTTGGAAATATGCCCTAGAGGCAATAATAAAATGGTTATTATTGTATTTCCTTGTTCATGATAATTGTCTATTGTTCATGCTATAATTGTATTGACCGGAAACCGCAATACATGTGTGAATACATAGACCACAACATGTCCCTAGTGAGCATCTAGTTGACTAGCTCGTTGATCAACAGATGGTCATGGTTTCCTGACCATGGACATTGGATGTCATTGATAACGGGATCACGTCATTAGGAGAATGATGTGATGGACAAGACCCAATCCTAAGCATAGCACAAGATCGTGTAGTTCGTTTGCTAAAGCTTTTCTAATGTCAAGTATCATTTCCTTAGACCATGAGATTGTGTAACTCCCTCATACCGTAGGAGTGTTTTGGGTGTACCAAACGTCACAACATAACTGGGTGACTATAAAGGTGCACTACAGGTATCTCCAAAAGTGTTTGTTGGGTTGGCACGAATCGAGACTAGGATTTGTCACTCCGTATGACGGAGACGTATCTCTGGGCCCACTCGGTAATGCATCATCATACTGAGCTCAATGTGACTAAGTATTTAGTCACGGGATCATGCATTACAGAACGAGTAAAGTGAATTGCCGGTAACGAGATTGAACGAGGTATTGGGATACCGACGATCGAATCTCGGGCAAGTAACGTAACGATTTACAAAGGGAATTGTATATGGTATTGCTTGAATCCTCGACATCGTGATTCATCCGATGAGATCATCGTGGAACATGTGGGAGCCAACATGGGTATCCAGATCCCGCTATTGGTTATTGACCGAAGAGCTGTCTCGGTCATGTCTGCATGATTCCCGAACCCGTAGGGTCTACACACTTAAGGTTCGATGACGCTAGGGTTATAAGGGAAGTTTGTTTGTGGTTACTGAATGTTGTTCGGAGTCCCGGATAAGATCCCGGATGTCACGAGGAGTTCCGGAATGGTCCGGAGGTAAAGAATAATATATAGGAAGAGAGATTTTGGCACCGGAAGTATTTCGGGGGTCACCGGTAATGTACCGGGACCATTGGAAGGGTTTCGGGGTCCACCGGGAGGGGCCACGAGCCCCGGAGGCTTACATGGGCCTAGAGTGTGAAGGGACCAACCCCAGAGTGGGCTGGTGCGCCTCCCACCAAGGCCCAAGGTGCAGCTTTGAGGGGAGAGGGGAAAACCTAGGCGCTGATGGGCCTAAAGGCCCACCCTAGGGCGCACCCCCCTCTCTCCCCCTCTTGGCCGCCCCCCTCCATCCCATCCAGGGTTGCCGCCCCCCTAGGGGTGGGAACCCTAGAGGGGGCGCACCCTCCTCCCCTCCTCCTATATATAGTGGGGATTTTGGGGCTGCCAAACACATGAGTCTCCCTCTCTCTTGGCGCAGCCCTACCCCTCACCCTCCTCGTCTCTCGCAGTGCTTGGCGAAGCCCTGCTGGAGTGCCACATTCCTCCATCACCACCACGCCATTGTGCTGCTGCTGGACGGAGTCTTCCTCAACCTCTCCCTCTCTCCTTGCTGGATCAAGGCACGAGAGACGTCACCGGGCTGCACGTGTGTTGAACGCGGAGGTGCCGTTGTTCGGCGCTTAGACTGGAATCCATCGAGATATGAATCACTACGAGTACGACTCCTTCATCCGCGTTCTTGCAACGCTTCCGCATTGCGATCTTCAAGGGTATGAAGATATACTCCCCTCTCTCTTGTTGCTAGAATCTCCATAGATTGATCTTGGTGATGCGTAGAAAATTTTGAATTTCCGCTACGTTCCCCAATAGTGGCATCATGAGCTAGGTCTATGTGCAGTTTCTATGCATGAGTAGAACACAAGTTGTTGTGGGCATCGATTTTGTCAATTTACTTGCCACTACTAGTCTTATCTTGATTCAGCGGCATCGTGGGATGAAGCGGCCCGGACCGACCTTACACGTACGCTTACGTGAGACAGGTTGTACCGACTGACATGCACTAGTTGCATAAGGTGGCTAGCGGGTGTTTGTCTCTCCCACTTTAGTCGGATTGGATTCGATGAAAAGGGTCCTTATGAAGGGTAAATAGCAATTGGCATATCACGTTGTGGTTTTGGCGTAGGTAAGAAACGTTCTTGCTAGAAACCTATAGCAGCCACATAAAAACTTGCAACAACAATTAGAGGACGTCTAACTTGTTTCTGCAGCATATGCCATGTGATGTGATATGGCCAAAAGGATGTGATGAATGATATATATGTGATGTATGAGATTGATCATGTTCTTATAATAGGAATCATGACTTGCAATGTCGATGAGTATGACAACCGGCAGGAGCCATAGGAGTTGTCTTAATTTGTTGTATGACCTGCGTGTCATTGAATAACGCCATGTAATTACTTTACTTTATTGCTAAACCATTAGCCATAGTAGTAGAAGTAATAGTTGGCGAGACAACTTCATGAAGACACGATGATGGAGATCATGGTGTCATGCCGGTGACGATGATGATCATGGCGCCCTGAAGATGGAGATCAAAAGGAGCAAAATGATATTGGCCATATCATGTCACTATTTGATTGCATGAGATGTTTATCATATTTTTGCATCTTATTTGCTTAGAATGACGGTATCATAAATAAGATGATCCCTCATAACATTTCAAGAAAGTGCTCCCCCTAAGTGTGCACCGTTGCAAAGGTTCGTTGTTTCGAAGCACCACGTGATGATCAGGTGTGATAGATTCTAACGTTCGCATACAATGGGTGTAAGCCAGATTTACACATGCAAAACACTTAGGTTGACTTGACGAGCCTAGCATGTACAGACATGGCCTTGGAACACAAGGGACCGAAAGGTCAAACATGACTCGTATAGTAGATGTGATCAACATGAAGATGTTCATCGATGATGACTAGTCCGTCTCATGTGATGATCAGATACGGCCTAGTTGACTCGGATCATGTATCACTTAGATGACTAGAGGGATGTCTATCTAAGTGGGAGTTCATTAAATAATCAGATGAACTTAATTGTCATGAACATAGTCAAAAGGTCTTTGCAAATTATGTTGTAGCCTACGCTTTAGTTCTAATATTTTAAGATATGTTCCTAGAGAAAATTTAGTTGAAAGTTGACAGTAGGAATTATGCGGACTGGGTCCGTAGACTGAGGATTGTCCTCATTGCTACACAGAAGGCTTATGTCCTTAATGCACCGTTCGGTGTGCTGAACCTCGAGCGTCGTTTGTGGATGTTGCAAACATCTAACATACACGTTTTGAAGACTACATGATAGTTCAGTAATGTTAAACGGTTTAGAATTGATGCACCGAAGACGATTTTGAAACGTCACGGAACATATGAGATGTTCCGAGGGGTGAAATTGGGATTTCAGGCTCGTGCCCACGTCAAGAGGTATAAGATCTCTGACGAGCTTCTTAGCCTACAAACTAAGGGAGAAAAGCTCAATCGTTGAGGTTGTACTCAGATTGTCTGGGTACAACAATCACTTGAATCGAGTGGGAGTTAATCTTCCAGATGAGATAGTGATGTTTCTCCAAAGTCATTGCCACCAAGCTACTAGAGCTTCGTGATGAACTATAACATATCAAGGATAGATATGATGATCCTTGAAATATTCGTGATGTTTGACACCACGAAAGTAGAAATCAAGAAGGAGCATCAATTGTTGATGGTTAGTGAACCCACTACTTTCAAGAAGGGCAAGGGCAAGAAGGGATACTTCATGAAATGGCAAATTAGTTGCTTCTCTAGTGAAGAAACCCAAGGTTGAACCCAAACCCGAGACTAAGTGCTTCTGTAATAAGGGGAACAGTCACTAGAGCAGAATTACCCTAGATACTTGGTAGATAAGAAGGTTGGCAAGGTCGACAACAGTATATTGGATATATATGATATTAATGTGTACTTTACTAGTACTCCTAGTAGCACCATGGTAATAGATACCGGTTCAGTTGCTAAGTGTTAGTAACTCGAAATAAAAGGCTAAGGAATAAGCGGAGGCTAGCTAAAGGCAAGGTGACGATATGTGTTGGAAGTATTTCCAAGGTTGATGTGATCAAACATCGCATGCTCCCTCTACCATCGGGATCGGTGTTAAACCTAAATAATTGTTATTTGGTGTTTGCGTTGAGCATAGACATGATTGGATTATGTCTATTGCAATACGGCTATTCATTTAAGGAGAATAATGGTTACTCTGTTTATTTGAATAATACCTTCAATGGTCTTGCACCTAAAATGAATGGTTTATTGAATCTCGATCATAGTGATACACATGTTCGTGCCAAAAGATATAAGATAGTAATGATAAGTACCACATGCTTGTGGCACTGCCAATTGAGTCAAACTGGTATGAAACGCATAAATAAGCTCCATGTTGATGGATCTTTGGACTCACTCATTTTTGAAAAGATTGAGGCATGTGAACCATGTCTATTGGTATGTATGCATGAAGAAACTCCATGCAGATGGATCATTTGGACTCACCTGATTTTGAATCACTTGAGACATCCAAATCATACCACATGGGCAAGATGACTGAAAGGCCTTGTTTTCAGTGAAATGGAACAAGAAAGCAACTTGTTGGAAGTAATACATTTTGATGTGTGCAGTCCAATGAGTGTTGAGGCACGCAGTGGCTATCGTTATGTTCTTACTTCACAGATGATTTGAGTAGATGCCAAGTGTATTTACTTGATGAAAAAAGTCTTAATTATTGAAAGGTTCAAGTAATTTCAGAGTGAAGTTGAAGATCATCGTGACAAAAGGATAAAATGTCTATGATATGATCACAGAGATGAATATCTGAATTGCGTGTTTGGTACACAATTAAGACATTGTGGAAATTGTTTCACAACTAATGCCGCCTGGAACACCATAGTGTGATGGTGTGTCCGAACGTCATAGTTGCACCCTATTGGATATGGTGCATGCCATGATGTCTCTTATCGAATTGCCACTATCGTTTATGGGTTAAGCATTAGAGACAACCACATTCACTTTAAATAGGGCACCACGTAATTTTGTTGAGATGACAGCGTATGGACTATGGTTTAGAGAAACCTAAGCTGTCGTTTCTTAAAAGTTTGGGGCTGCGACGCTTATGTGAAAAGGTTTCAACCAGATAAGCTCGAACCCAAAGCGGGTAAATGCATCTTCATAGGACACCCAAAAACAGTTGGGTATACCTCCTATTTCAGATCCAGAAGCAAAAGTGATTGTTTCTAGAAACGGGTCCTTTCTCGAGGAAAAGTTTCTCTCGAAAGAATTGAGTGGGAGGATGGTGGACACTTGATGAGGTTATTGAACCGCCACTTCAACTGGTGTGTAGTAGGGCACAGGAAGCTGTTCCTGTGGCGCCTACACCAATTGAAGTGGAAGCTGATGATAGTGATCAGGAAACTTTGGATCAAGTCACTAGCAAACCTCGTAGGACGACAAGGACGCGTACTACTTAAGAGCGGTACGGTAATCCTGCCTTGGAGGTCATGTTGCTAGACAACAATGAACCTACGAGCCGTGGAGAAGCGATGGTGGGCCCGGATTCCGACGAATGGCTCGAGGCCATAAAATCCGAGAGAGGATCCATGTATGAAAACAAAGTGTAGACTTTGCAAGAACTACTTCATGGTCGTAAGGCTGTTAGGTACAGATGGATTTTAAAAGGAAGACAGACAATGATGGTAAGTGTCACCATTAAGAAAGCTCGACTTGTCGCTAAGATGTTTTCCGACAAGTTCAAGGAGTTGACTACGATGAGACTTTCTCACTCGTAATGATTCTAAGAGTTTGTTGGAAATATATTAGCAATTACAGCATCATTTATGAAACCTTGCAGATAGGATGTCAAAACATTGTTTCCTCAACGATATTCTTGAGGAAAGGTTGTATGTGATACAACCAGAAGGTTTTTGTCAATCCTGAAATATGCTAACAAGTATGCAAAGCTCCAGCAATCCTTCTCAGGACTGGAGTAAGCATCTCGGAGTTGGAATATATGCTTTGATGCGATATCAAAGATTTTGGGTTTATACAAAGTTTATGAGAAACTTGTATTTCCAAAGAAGTGAGTGGGAGCACTATAGCATTTCTGATGAGTATATGTTGTTGACATATTGTTGATCGGAAATGATGTAGAGTTTCTGGAAAGCATACAGGGTTATTTGAAAAGTGTTTTTCAATGGAAACCCTGGATTAAGCTACTTGAACATTGAGCATCAAGATCTATAAGGATAGATCAAAAACGCTTAATAGTACTTTCAAATGAATACATACCGTGACAAGATTTTGAAGGAGTTCAAAATAGATCGGCAAAGAAGGAGTTCTTGGCTGTGTTATAAGGTGTGAGTATTGAGTAAGACTGAAGACCTGACTACGGCAGAAGAGAGAGAAAGGACGAAGGTCATCCCCTATGCTTTAGACGTAGGCTCTACAGTATGTTATGCTGTGTACCGCACCTGAAGTGTGCCTTGCCATGAGTCAGTCAAGGGGTACAAGAGTGATCCAGGAATGGATCACAGGACAGCGGTCAAAGTTATCCTTAGTAACTAGTGGACTAAGGAATTTTCTCGATTATAGAGGTGGTAAAAGACTTCGTCGTGAAGGGTTACGCCGATACAAACTTCGACACTAATCCGGATTATTCTGAGTAGTAAACCGGATTCGTATAGTAGAACAGATATTTGGAGTAGCTCCAAATAGAGCGTGGTAGCCGCATCTAGGAGATGACATAGAGATTTGTAAAGCACAAACAGATCTGAAAGCTTCAGACCCGTTGACTAATAACCTCTCTCACAAGCGAGATATGATCAAACCCAATGGGTGTTGGACTCGTTACAATCACGTAGTGATGTGAACTTGATTATTGACTCTAGTGCAAGTGCGAGACTGTTGGAAATATGCCCTAGAGGCAATAATAAAATGGTTATTATTGTATTTCCTTGTTCATGATAATTGTATATTGTTCATGCTATAATTGTATTGACCGGAAACCGATATACATGTGTGAATACATAGATCACAACATGTCCCTAGTGAGCCTCTAGTTGACTAGCTCGTTGATCAACAAATGGTCATGGTTTCCTGACCATGGACATTGGATGTCATTGATAACGGGATCACATCATTAGGAGAATGATGTGATGGACAAGACCCAATCCTAAGCATAGCACAAGATCGTGTAGTTCGTTTGCTAAAGCTTTTCTAATGTCAAGTATCATTTCCTTAGACCATGAGATTGTGTAACTCCCTGATACCGTAGGAGTGCTTTGGGTGTACCAAACGTCACAACGTAACTGGGTGACTATAAAGGTGCACTACAGGTATCTCCGAAAGTGTTTGTTGATTTGGCACGAATCGAGACTGGGATTTGTCACTCCGTATGACGGAGAAGTATCTCTGGGCCCACTCGGTAATGCATCATCATAATGAGATCAATGTGACTAAGTAGTTAGTCACGGGATCATGCATTACGGAACGAGTAAAGTGACTTGCTGGTAACGAGATTGAACGAGGTATTGGGATACCGACGATCGAATCTCAGGCAAGTAACGTACCGATTGACAAAGGGAATTGTATACGGGATTGCTTGAATCCCCGACATCGTGGTTCATCCGATGAGATCATCGTGGAACATGTGGGAGCCAACATGGGTATCCAGACCCCGCTGTTGGTTATTGACCGGAGAGCTGTCTTGGTCATGTCTGCATGATTCCCGAACCTGTAGGGTCTACACACTTAAGGTTCGATGACGCTAGGGTTATAAGGGAAGTTTGTATGTGGTTACCGAATGTTGTTTGGAGTCCCGAATAATATCCTGGACATCACGAGGAGTTCCGGAATGGTCCGGATGTAAAGAATAATATATAGGAAGAGAGGTTTTGGCCACCGGAAGTATTTCGGGGGTCACTGGTAATGTACCGGGACCACCGGAAGGGTTTCGGGGTCCACCTGGAGGGGCCACCAGCCCCGGAGGCTTGCATGGGCCTAGAGTGGGAAGGGACCAGCCCTAGAGTGGGTTGGTGCGCCTCCCACCAAGGCCCAAGGCGCAGCTATGAGGGGAGAGGGGAAACCCTAGGCGCTGATGGGCCTAAAGGCCCACCCTAGGGCGCACCCCCTCTCTCCCCCTCTTGGCCACCTGTCGGTGTACAAAAGTAGGGGCTCTGCTTTTGACCCCTTTACTTGTGCACAAGCAGTCAGAGCCACCTGCGATGGCCACGCATAACAGGGCAGGAGAGGGAAGCCGGAGAGAAGCCGAAGGCGCAAGACAAACAAAGCAATAACAAGGACCAAGGCCACAGAGGTCGCACGGGCAATGCAGGTTGCCCCGGCAAGGACCCTTGCCCGGGGCAGCCTCAGCGGCCCCGGCAAGAACCTTGCCGGGGCAGCTCGCCCCACACCAACAGAGTGAGCCACCTTCAAGCCCACCAACGCTAAGCATACGCGTTGGGACAGGGCTCGGGAGGCACCTCTGTGGTGGCATGCAGATCTTTGTGAAGACAAAGAACAATCAAGATCAAATGAGGATAGGAAGGCAACAATCCTCAGCAAGGTTCTTGCCGAGGAAGCCGAGGAGACCCCCGGCAAGATCCTTGCCGGGGACGACGGTGTGCCGCGGCAGGACCCTTGCCGGGCCACCCGGCAAGACCCTCGCCAGGCGCGCCAGCAGGGCCACTGCTAGGCCCGCGCCATCAAGTCTCCACCGCCGCCATTCACATGCAGCTGCCAGCCCAACCAGCTGGGTAGGCACGTGCGTGGCAACATGCAGCCCTTCGTGGAGGCTCCAGCACCGTGCTACCTCAGCTGCCTGCCTGCCTACATGGTGCCGCATGTACCGCTGGCCAGGGCACGTGTCGAAGCAAGGGGCGGTGACAGACGGGACGGGCCTCGCTCCCGTCCTCGATAAAGTGAAGGACACCTAAGCCTCGCATTAAATGCGCTTTGTCCTGTAATACTAGTGATAAGCTCACAACGCTGTAGCACTTTCCACCTCGTGTGTGCCATTGTGGCAGCCCCTTTCGCCTATAAAAGGAGGCCCATGGCGCACTGAAGAGGGATTCGGCTCTTTAGAACTTGGCAACACCCAGAGCTAGCTCGAGAGCTCAGGAACACTAAATACATCCACCAAAGAAGGATCGTAGGGTTTTACGCATCTTTGCGGCCCGAACCTGGGTAAATCCCCTTTGTGCTGCCTACTAGTCCCGCTCTTCTCACGATCCCGTGCCCCGCAACCGTGGTAGGGATTCTTGTGATCCCATAGGTGTCGTTTCCTACCGACATCTTTGGCGTGCCAGGTAGGGGGCGTAATTGTGAAGAATCTGGTCTAGTAGTTGGCCCAGCAGTTCATCATCGCCATGGCTCCTAAGAAGAAGAAGACCACGGCGATTGGCTCGTCCGGGACCGGACTGCCATCACCGGTGTGGGCCAGTAGCGGGCCAGTCGCGGAGAAAACCCATGGCACGGCCCGCGAACACCCACATCGCCCTGGCAGTCCAGGCCCAGTGGGCGGCGTCGCCTATACGACGGGCGACGAGCCGCCCGGAGCCGCCCCCAGAGATGACGTCGGCCCCCCCGCAGGCGGCGCGGGGCCCTCCAGGGGTGTCGTCGTGCCACCAACCGACGGCGCGGCGACCTCCAAGACACCAACACCAGCACCCATGGCACGCTCTTTTGAAATCGTACGTGATGAGCAACACCGCCCTGCTGGTGACCCAGGGCGCTGCCCCGGGAAAAGCCATGTGCGCCTTCACAGGATGAGGGAGGCCAGCGTGCACGCCGAGGCGCCGATGAAGGTGGCGTGCGGTTGCAGAGCCGTGGTGAGGCTCCTTCTAACGCGGTTAGAAGTCGAAGCGCATTGCGGTCCACCCAACTCTCGCTGCCACCCACGCCACCAGAAGCCCTGGCGCGCGCCTAGCTCCTTCTCGACTTCCCCCCCCCCACTACGGAGAAGCTTGACAAATGGAGGCCACTGCCCGGAGCCGCATTGGCATCGCCAACAATGATGAGTGGCGGCCGGCAGGACCCGTGGGCCGTTGCTCCCTCGAGCCACCGCCTGCTAGCAGGGGCCGAGCCGGAGGCGATGCGGCCACGGTGTAATCCCCTCCTCTGCACCGGCCACCGCGGGCGACGACCCGTCGTGACGATGCTCGTGATGATATCTCCATCGCATCGTCCGACCCACGAACAAACCACGATCAGCGCCAAGTCCTTCGGGAGCGGGCTCATGAGGATGCTCGGACCACCATCGAGCGCCGACGTGATGCGCGCCACCAGTCGGACTGACAAGCGGGGCCCACTATGGACCACCCAGCGTCGGGAGGCTACGGTGGCCTACCCTAAGAGGTGGGTTGTCCGGCTTTCACTCATGAGCTGCGGTAGTTCCAGTGGCCCTCCCACCGCACGTTCAAGCCCGACGTTGGCGAGAAGTACAACGGCAAGACTCACCCGTCAGAGTTCCTCAGCATCTACACCATCGCGATTCAAGCTGCTGGGGCCCGCGATGATAAGGTGCTTGCCAACTACTTCCCGTTGGCCCTCAAGCCTAATGTTTTGTCATGGTTGATGCACTTGCCAATGGATTCCATCTCTTCTTGCGCGGATCTGTGCCATGAGTTTGTTGGCGCCTTTACCGGAGGTCACCAAGCTCATGGCCAGGCGAGTGATTTACACATCAACCCCCAGAAGGAAGGGGAAAACCTGCGCAAGTACATCCAAAGGTTCTGTCGGGTGCAGTACAACATCCCCGATGTTCATCCCGCCGCCATGATCAGCACGTTCCACTAGAATGTGCGCAACCGCAAGATGCGTGAGGAGCTGGCAATGAACAAGGTCAAGGATGTGGCTGAGCTTTGCATTCTGGCCGATCGATGCGCTCGTGCTGAAGAGGGAAGGAAGTACCCCGGCGAAGATGCCGATGTGGAAACCGACTCCACTGGCAATACCGCCACCGCGGCGAAGAAGGGTCGGTGCCGCAACAGGAAACACAAGGGCAAGACTGTGCTTGCCGTCGAGGGATCCGATAACAGCGGAGCCACCAAGAAGACCAAGGCGATCGACCCCGGCAAGGAGGTTGCCGGGTGTGTCTCTTGTCGGGCCTTGGCGGCTGCCGACAAGCCAGGAGGCTCCGACAAGCAGTATTGCAAGATCCACCGCACCAAGGGCCATGACCTCCAAAACTGCCGGCAAGTAGAGCTGCTCGCTGAGAAGCGGAAAGCCGAATATGAGCGGCGGGACAAGGAGAAGGGCCAAGATGGTGCTGAAGGATCCGACAAGAAACGTGGTGGCCAAGCAGGCCACCGCGGCAAGGATAATTAGTAGGAGAGGCCCGCCCAGGGCCGCGACAAGAAGCAGGAAGACGATGACCGCGACGGGGACGATGAGTCCGGCGACCACGAGTTCCATAAGGCCACGGAAGCCATGTGCGTTGATGGCGGCGCCTCGTTGCATACATCTCACCGCCACTCAAGCAGTGGGCACGTGAGATCACAGCGGTGGAACCATCGTTTGACGCACAGAAGCCGCTGAAATGGTCCAGCACGCCCATCATCTTCGACATCGAGGACCACCCTGACCGCACTACTGCGGTCGGGTGCTTGCCATTGTTGGTTTCACCAACAATCCGCAACCTAAAGGTGACAAAGATGTTGGTCGACGGCGGGGCCGGCCCGAACTTGATCTCGCCTGTTGTGGTCAAGAAGCTGCATGTCCCTGATGGAGACCTCGAGGAGACGGGCACGTTCCAAGGGGTTAACCCGGGGAGGAGCCAGCCGAAGGGAAAGGTCACGCTGCCTGTACCTTCGAAGGCGAGCTGAACCACAGGACGGAGAGGATTGTTTTCGATGTAGCCGAGATCCCCTTGCCTTACAATGGGATCCTCGGCCGCCCGGTGCTAGCCAAGTTCATGACGACTTCACATTATGCCTACAACTTGCTGAAGATGCCCGGGCCGATGAACATCATCACCGTCCCCTCCGACAAGAAAGACGCGCTGATTTGCACCGACCAACTCTACCGGGAGGCCGTTGCAGCAGCTACTGCTAAGGCACCTGCTCCTGCCAACGGAACCCCGGGAGGGAAGAAGACCGGCGAGACCCCTCGCACCCACTCTGGCAAGTGCACCTCTTCGGGGTGTCGCGCTCCCATTGAGGACGTGCCAGAGAGCTCCACCGGCAAGAGTAAGAAGTCCAGAGCTGCACCTCCAGAGACCAAGAAGGTGCCCGTTAAGGAGGACGGCATGGGTGGGGCTTTTACTATAAGCTCCACCCTCGACGGCAAATAGGAAAGCGAGCTCGTCACTTTCCTGCAGGCGAATGTCGATGTGTTTACGTGGCAAGCCTCCGACATCCTCGGCGTTCCCAGGGAAGTGATTGAGCACCACCTTGATGTCTGTCCTCATGCGCGGCCCGTCAAGCAGAAGGTTAGGAAGCAAGCTCTGGAGAGGCAAGAGTTCATCACAGAGGAAATCAGGAAGCCAGAGGCGGTAGGCTTGGTAAGAGGAGTACTCCATCCGACGTGCTTGGCCAATCCAGTAGTGGTGCGCAAGGCAAACGGGAAGTTGAGGCTGTGTATTGATTACATAGACATTAATAAGGATTGTCCAAAGGATCCCTTCCCGTTACCGTGCATCGACCAGATTGTTGACTCCACGGCTGGGTGCGACCTGTTATCATTCCTCGACGCCTACTCAGGATACCACCAGATCTTCATGACAAAAGAAGACGAAGAAAAGACAGCATTCATCACCCCATGTGGTACGTATTTGCTTTTTACGGATGCCTTTCGGGTTGAAGAGTGTTGGCTCAACATTTGCAAGAGCAGTCCAAATTGGTTTTGAACTCCAGCTACATTGAAATATGGAAGCTTATATGGATGACATAGTGGTCAAAACCAAGGACAAAGCAACACTCGTGCAAGATCTGGAGGAAACCTTTGGAAACCTGCGCAAGATAAACCTCAAATTGAATCCTGAGAAGTGTGTCTTCGGTGTCCCATCTGGCAAGCTTCTTGGGTTCTTTGTGTCACAGCGCGGGACTGGGGCAAACCCGGACAAGATTAAGGCTATCGAGCAGATTGAGGCGCCCAAACGGGTCAAGGACGTGCGTCGGCTCACTGGATGCGTTGCTGCCATGAGCAGATTCATCTCCAAATCCGCGGAGCATGCCCTCCCCTTTTTCAAGATCCTAAAGAAGACTGGCCCGGTGGAGTGGACCCCGGAGGCCGAGGCGGCGTTGCAAAATTTGAAGAAGTACCTCTCCTCTGCCCCGGTGCTGGTTGCGCCTAAACCACAAGAGCCGTTGCTGCTATACCTAGCAGCAACAAATCAAGTGGTTAGTGCCGCATTAGTGGCACAGAGAGAGGTCAATGAAGAGACGGCAGCAGCAGCAGAGTCAACAGCTGGCGGGTCGGAACCCTCCCCGGCAGGGCTCGGTCTCGGCAAGACTGAGTCCCCGGCAGGGCTCGATCCCGGCAAGGCTGACGCTAGTGCGGCAGGACCCACATGGCTAGGTGAAGTGGTGCAAAGGAAGAAGATGGTGCAGCACCCGGTTTACTTCGTCAACTCCCTCTTGCAGGGGGCTAGGTCGAGGTATTCAGGTGTGCAAAAGTTGCTCTTCGGCCTCCTTATGGCCTCGAGGAAGCTGCGCCACTACTTCCAAGCGCACGAGATCACCGTGGTTACCCGCATTCCATTGCAACGGATACTGCATAACCCAGATGCAACAGGAAGGATCATGGAATGGGCCCTGGAGCTGTCAACTATCGACTTGAAGTTCGAAAGCACCTCGACGATTCAGAGCAGAGTCCTGGCAGAGTTTGTTGCAGAATGGACCTCGACGCCCGACGAAGAGGTACAAGAGACCACTCTCCCCGGCAAGGAAACGAGCAGCAACTGGATCATGTACTTTGATGGGGATTTTTTGCTACAAGGCGCTGGTGCTGGTGTGCTGCTTGTCGCACCCACCGGAGAGCACCTCAAGTACATCATCCAAATGCACTTTCCTCGGGAGATGTCAACCAATAACACCGCTGAGTACGAGGGTTTGCTTGCCGGTCTTAGGATCACGGCGGACCTCGGAGTCAAAAAGCTCATTGTCAGGGGTGACTCGCAACTCGTCGTCAGGCAGGTCAACAAAGATTATCAAAGCTCGTTGATGGAAGCCTACGTGGATGAAGTAAGGAAGCTGGAGGAGCGTTTTGACGGTATACAAGCAGAGCATGTCCCTCGGGCGGAGAACGACATCGCTGATGTAACGCCCCGGATTCGATACGCCAGGTGTCTTCCAGTTATTTGCCTTCGTTGCCATGTCATTTGCTTGCGTGTTGCATTTCATCATGTCATCATGTGCATTGCATTGCATACGAGTTCGTCTCATGCATCCGAGCATTTTCCCCGTTGTCCGTTTTGCAATTCGGCGCTCCTATGTCCTCCGGCGTTCCCCTTTCGTCTCTCGTTGTGAGCGGGTGTTAAACGTTCTCGGAATGGACCGAGTCTTGCCAAGTGGCCTTGGTATAGCACCGGTAGACCGCCTGTCAAGTTTCGTGCCATTCGGAGGTCGTTTGGTACTCCAACGGTTAACCAGGTAACCGCATAACCCCCCTTCTCTTTGCAGCCCAACACCCCTCTAGAGTGGCCCAAAACCCATCTAACTCCCCTCCATGCTCTCGGTCGTTCGATCACGATCGCGTGGCCGAAAACCGCTCCTCATTTGGACTCTCCTAGCTCCCTCTACCTATATATAAGCCCCTCCCCCGAAAATCCCGCAGATCAAACCCTAGCAAATCTCCCTCCGCGCCGCCGGACATGTCCGCCCGGCGGCCGGACACATCCACCCACGCCCCGCGCCAATCCGGTCGTGCCACGTGGCGCCGCCGTGCCGCCCCTGCCGCGGGCCCTCCCTCGCCCGACCCGGGCCGCGCCCCGCACCCCGCCGCCCAAGTCCGTCCGCCGCCGCCGCTCCAGTGCCGCGCAGACGCTCCGGCGCCGCGCCCCGCTGCCCCGTCGCCGGCCTCCGCCTCGCCGCCGCGGATCTCCGCCGCCGCCTCGGCGCTCCGCGCGCCCGGATCCGGCCGGCGCCGCCCGATCCGGCCGTCCTCCTCCCTCCTCCGGCCATCCCCGTCCT